>NC_041384.1:362132641-362442624 GCF_002162155.2 Triticum dicoccoides | reverse complement strand
AGGCGCGCCCCCTACCTCATGGCTTCCTCGTTGATTGCTTGACATAGGGTCCAAGTCCTCTGGATCATGTTCGTTCCGAAAATCACGTTCCCGAAGGTTTCATTCCGTTTGGACTCCGTTTGATATTCTTTTTCTGCGAAACCCTAAAATAGGCAAAAAAAACAGCTATTCTGGGCTGGGCCTCCGGTTAATAGGTTAGTCCCAAAAATAATATAAAAGTGTATAATAAAGCACAATAATGTCCAAAATAGGATATAATATAGCATGGAACAATAAAAAATTATAGATACATTGGAGACGTATCAAGCATCTCGAAGCTTAATTCCTGCTCGTCCTCGAGTAGGTAATGATAAAAACAGAATTTTTGATGTGGAATGCTACTTGGCATAATTTCAATATAATTCTCTTAATTGTGGTATGAATATGCAGATCCAAAAGATTCAAGACAAAAGTTTAATATTGACATAGAAATAATAGTACTTCAAGCATACTAACTAAGCAATTATGTATCTTCAAAATAACATGGCCAAAGAAAGTTATCCCTACAAAATCATATAGTCTGGCTATGCTCCATCTTCACCACACAAAGTATTCAAATCATGCACAACCCCGATGACAAGCCAAGCAATTGTTTCATACTTTTGGTGTTCTCAAACTTTTTCAATCTTCACGCAATACATGAGCCTGAGCCATGGACATAACACTATAGGTGGAATAGAATGGTGGTTGTGGAGAAAACAAAAAGGGAGAAGATAGTCTCACATCAACTAGGCATATCAACGGGCTATGGAGATGCCCATCAATAGATATCAATGTGAGTGAGTAGGGATTGCCATGCAACGGATGCACTAGAGCTATAAATGTATGAAAGCTCAACAAAAAGAAACTAAGTGGGTGTGCATCCAACTTGCTTGCTCATGAAGACCTAGGGCATTTGAGGAAGCCCATCGTTGGAATATACAAGCCAAGTTCTATAATGAAAAATTCCCACTTGTATATGAAAGTGATAACATAAAATACTCTCTATCATGAAGACCATGGTGCTACTTTGAAGCACAAGTGCGGAAAAAAGGATAGTGGTATTGCCCCTTTTTATTTATATTTTTTGGGCCTTCTTTTTTTGGCCTTTCTCTTTTTTTATTGGGACAATACTCTATGAATGATGATCATCACACTTCTATTTATTTACAACTCAATGATTACAACTCGATACTAGAACAAAGTATGAATCTATATGAATGCCTCCGGTAGTGTACCAGGATAGCAATGATGCATGAGTGACTTATATGAAAGAATTATGAACGGTGGCTTTGCCACAACTAAAATGTCAACTACATGATCATGCGAAGCAATATGACAATGATGAAGCGTGTCATAGTAAACGGAAGGGTGGAAATTTGCATTGCAATATATCTTAGAATGGCTATGGAAATGCCATGATAGGTAGGTATGGTGGCTATTTTGAGGAAGGTATATGGTGGGTTTATGATACCGGCGAAAGGTGCGCGGTATTAGAGAGGCTAGCAATGGTGGAAGGGTGAGAGTGTGTATAATCCATGTACTCAACAATAGTCATAAAGAACTCACATACTTATTGCAAAAATCTATTAGTTATTGAAGCAAAGCACTATGCGCATGCTCCTAGGGGGGTAGATTGGTAGGAAAAGACCATCGCTTGTCCCCGACCGCCACTCATAAGGAGGACAATCAATAAATACATCATGCTCTGACTGCTTAACATAATGGTTCACCATACATGCATGCTATGGGAATCACAAACTTCAACACAAGAATTTCTCAAATTCACAACTACTCAACTAGCACGACTCTAACATCACCATATCTCAATACAATTATCAAGTTTCAAACTTCTCATAGTATTCAACACACTCATAAGAAAATTTTATTATTTATCTTGAATGCCTAACATAATTAAAGCAAATTACCATGCTATTTTGTAGGACTCTCAAAATAATCTAAGCGAAGCATGAGAGAACAAAATTTTCTATAAAACAAATCTACCAACGTGCTCTAAAAGATATAAGTGAAGCACTAGAGCAAAAACTATATAACTCAAAAGATATAAGTGAAGCACATAGAGTATTCTAACAATTTCCGAATCATGAGTGTCTCCTAAAAAAGGTGTGTGCAGCAATGATGATTGTGGAAAACTAACAAATAAAGACTCAAATAATACAAGACGCTCCAAGCAAAACACATATCATGTGGTAAATAAAAATATAGCTCCAAGTAATGTTACCGATATAAGAAGACAAAAGAGGGGATGCCTTCCGGGGGATCCCCAAGCTTTGGCTTTTAGGTGTCCTTAGATTATCTTGGGGGTGCCATGGGCATCCCCAAGCTTAGGATCTTGCCACTCCTTGTTCTATAATCCATCAAATCTTTACCCAAAACTTCAAACTTCACAACACAAAACTTAAAGTAGAAAATCTCGTAAGCTCCGTTAGCGAAAGAAAACAAGACACCACTTCAAGGTACTGTAATGAACTCATTATTTATTTATATTGGTGTTAAACCTACTGTATTCCAACTTCTCTATGGTTTATAAACTATTTTACTAGCCATAGATTCATCAAAATAATCAAACAACACACAAAAAACAGAATCTGTCAAAAACAGAATAGTCTGTAGTAATCTGTAGCTAACGCAAGATCTGGAACCCCAAAAATTCTAAAATAAATTGCTATACGTGAGGAATTTATCTATTATCATCTTCAAAAATAATTAACTAAATACCACTTTCCAAATAAAAATGGCAGCAGTTCTCGTGAGCGCTAAAGTTTCTGTTTTTTACAGCAAGATTAAAAAGATGTTCCCCAAGTCTTCCCAACAGTTCTACTTGGTAAAAAAACTAATTAAACACAAAAAATACAAATAAAACAGAGGCTAGATAAATTATTTATTACTAAACAGCAGTAAAAAGCAAGGAATAAAAATTAAATTGGGTTGCCTCCCAACAAGCGCTATTGTTTAACGCCCCTAGCTAGGCATAAAAGCGAAGATAGATCTAGGTATCTATAGTTGGTAATTCTTTAATGAGACATCTATCACCTTTAGGAGTTTCTTTTCTTTTATCAATAATCAAACTTCTAGGCACAAAATCAAAAAAATAATTAGTAGCAAATGGTTCCTTAATGATAGTAAAAAGATGGGACAATTGCATTTTTACCCCTAGTTGGTTCCTACCCACGGGTTTTGCCCTTACTTTTCGAGCTTGCTCAGTTTTGCCCTTACTTTTTCTGTTGAGGTTCCTCATATGCCCTTTGACCGTTTGACCAAAACTTTGAAAATTCATAACTAATTCATATGAACTCAAAAAAATGCAAATAAGATATCAAAATTTTCAGATAAACATTACCTTTATGTGCATATCATTTGCATTCAGGACAAAAGCACGCTTTAACCTACCTGAGGTAATTAATGTTATTAACATTGTTAAAAATAAAAAGGTATAAACAATATTTTTTCATGAATAAAAATTACATGCAAATGTAGGTGATGTCTTCTGAACATCCTGATATCTTATTTGCATTTTTTTAGTTTGTATCAACTTGTTATGGAGTTTCCAAATAATGGTTCAAGTCATTAGAACATTCTTAACAAGATGATACGAACTGAGAAAAATGCAAATAAGATATCTGGATGTTCAGAAAACATCAGCTACATTTGCATGTAATTTTTATTCATGAAAAATATATTATTTATAGCTTTTTATCCTTAATAATGTTAATAACATTAATTATCTCAGGTAGTTTAAAGGGTGCTTTTGTCCTGAATGCAAATGATATGCACATAAAGGTAATGTTTATCTGAACATTTTGATATCTTATTTTCATTTTTCTAAGTTCACATGAATTAGTTATGAATTTTCAAAGTTTTTGTCAAACGGTCAAAGGGCATCCGAGGGACCACGACGGAAAAAGTAAGGGCAAAACTGAGCAAGCTCGATAAGTAAGGGAAAAACCCGTGTGTAGGAACCAACTAGGGGTAAAAATGCAATTGTCCCTAAAAAGATTAGGGTGAATACTTATAGATTTGAGATCCGTAGTTTCTTTGCTAGAGGTTTCACCCTTATTTTTAGGAACATACATAAGCTCGGCAATTTTAGTTGGAGGACTTGGGGTATTCTTTACAGAAGAAAAAGTGGTTCCCAAGTTGGTAATGATACCCTCAAGTTTATCGATTCTAGTGGAATCATGATTTATTCTTTCATTAACTATGGGTTCCTTCTCCTTAATATTTTTCAAAGTGAATCCTACTTTAGATCCATATTGAGTAATTTGGTCGTGGATCTTTTTATCGAAATTTTCAATTAACTCTACGGTAGCAACTTTATTTTCAATAATTTCAAGTTTTTGCATTACATGCTCCAAAGTTAACATAGTTCCATTAACCAAAAGAGGGGGTGAGCCAAACAAATCTATCATAGCATTATAGGAATCAAAAGTGTGTCTACCCAAGAAGTTCCCTCCGGTAATGGTATCAAGGACATATCTGTGCCAAGGAATAGCACCTACATTAAAATTGCGAAGAAGAATAGAAGTGGATTGCTTCCTAGTAGATCTAGTTTGAGCATTGCAAATTCTATACCAAGCGTCTTTTAGGTTTTCTCCTTCCCTTTGCTTAAAATTAAGAACTTCATTTTTGGGAGACAACGGAGAAGATAGGGGACTAGCCATAACGACAAGCAAGCAATCCGACACACAAGCGAGCAAGAAACGGGTAAAAAGAGGCGAATAGAGAAAGAGAGGGAGGATGGAGAGAGAGAGAGGGCGAATCAAACGGATAGGGTGAAGTGGGGGAGAGGAAAACGAGAGGCAAATGGAAAATAATGTAATGCGGGAGATAAGGGTTTGTGATGGGTACTTGGTATGTTGACTTTTGCGTAGACTCCCCGGCAACAGCGCCAGAAATCCTTCTTGCTACCTCTTCAACACTGCGTTAGTTTTCCCTTGAAGTGGAAAGGGTGATGCAGTATAGTAGCGTAAGTATTTCCCTTAGTTTTTGAGAACCAAGGTATCAATCCAGTAGGAGGCCACACACGAGTCCCTCGCACCTACACAAACAAATAAACTCCTCACAACCAACGCGATAAAGGGGTTGTCAATCCCTTCACTGTCACCTACGAGAATGAGATCTGATAGATATGATAAGATAATATTTTTGGTATTTTTATGATAAAGAGAAATAAAGATGCAAGTAAAATAAATGGCAAGGGAAATAACTAAGTATTGGAAGATTAATATGATGGAAAATAGAACCGGGGGCCATAGGTTTCACTAGAGGCTTCTCTCGAGAGCATAAGTATTACGGTGGGTGAACAAATTACTGTTGAGCAATTGACAGAATTGAGCATAGTTATGAGAATATCTAGCTATAATCATGTATATAGGCATCATATCCAAAACAAGTAGACCGACTCCTGCCTGCATCTACTACTATTACTCCACACATCGACCGCTATCCAGCATGCATCTAGAGTATTAAGTTCAAGAGAACAGAGTAACGCTTTAACCAAGATGACATGATGTAGAGGGATAAACTCATGCAATATGATATAAACCCCATCTTGTTATCCTCGATGGCAACAATACAATACGTGCCTTTCTGCCCCTACTGTCACTGGGAAAGGACACCGCAAGATTGAACCCAAAACTAAGCACTTCTCCCATTGCAAGAAAGATCAATCTAGTAGGCCAAACCAAACTAATAATTCGAAGAGACTTGAAAAGATAACCAATCATACATAAAAGAATTCAGAGAAGATTCAAATATTGTTCATAGATAAACTTGATCATAAACCCACAATTCATCGATCTCAACAAACACACTTCAAAAGAATGTTAAATCGAATAGATCTCCACAAGAGAGGGGGAGAACTTTGTATTGAGATCCAAAAAGAGAGAAGAAGCCATCTAGCTAATAACTTTGGACCTGTAGGTCTGAAGTAAACTACTCACACTTCAACGGAGAAGCTATGGTGTTGATGTAGAAGCCTTCCGTGATCAATACCCCCTCCGGCTGAGCTCCGAAAAAGGCCCCAAGATGGGATCTCGTGGATACAGAAAGTTACGGCGGTGGAATTAGGGTTTTGGCTTCGTATCTGGTAGTTTGGGGTTACGTAGGTATATATAGGACGAAGGAGTACGTCGGTGGAGCAATGTGGGCCCCACGAGGGTGGAGGGCGCGCCTAGGGGGGTAGGCGCGCCCCTACCTCGTGCCTTCCTTGTTGATTGCTTGACGTAGGGTCCAAGTCCTCTAGATAATGTTTGTTCCAAAAATCACGTTCCTGAAGGTTTTATTCCGTTTGGACTCCGTTTGATATTCTTTTTCTGCGAAACCCCAAAATAGGCAAAAAAAACAACGATTCTGGGCTGGGCCTCCGGTTAATAGGTTAGTCCCAAAAATAATATAAAAGTGTATAATAAAGCGTAGTAATGTCCAAAACAGGATATAATATAGCATGGAACAATAAAAAATTATAGATATGTTGGAGACATATCAGGCTTTCACCATAAGCTCCACCCTTGACGGGAAATAGGAAAGCGCGCTCGTCACTTTCCTACGGGCGAATGTTGATGTGTTTTCATGCCAAGCATCCGACATCCCCGGCGTTCCCAATAAAGTGATTGAGCACCATCTTGTTGTCTGTCCCCATGCGCGACCCGTCAGGCAGAAGGTCAGGAAGCAAGCTTTGGAATGGCAGAAATTCATCACAGAGGAGATCAGGAAGTTGGAAGCGGCAAGCTTGGTGAGAGGGGTGCTCCATCCAACATGGTTGGCCAATCCGGTGGTGGTGCGCAAGGCGAACGGGAAGTGGACGCTATGTATTGATTACACAGATATCAATAAGGCTTGTCCTAAGGACCCCTTCCCATTGCCGCGTGTTGACCAGATTGTTGACTCCACGTCCATGTGTGATCTGTTATCATTCCTCGACGCCTACTCGGGCTACCACCAGATCTTCATGGCGAAGGAAGACAAAGAGAAGACAACATTCATCACCCGATGTGGTACATATTGCTTTTTACGGATGCCTTTTGGGTTGAAGAGTGCTAGCTCGACATTCGCAAGGGCGGTCCAAATTGGTTTTGAGCCCCAGCTACATAGAAATATGGAAGGTTATATGGATGACATAGTGGTCAAAACCAAGGACAAGGCAACCCTTGTACATGACTTAGAAGAGACGTTTCCCAACCTACGCAAGATCAACCTCAAGCTGAACCCTAAGAAGTGTGTCTTCGGTGTTCCATCCGGCAAACTTCCTGGGTTCTTTGTGTCGCAGCGTCGGATCGAGGCAAACTCGGACAAGATCAAGGCTATTGAGCAGATTGAGGCACCCAAGCGGATCAAGGATGTCCGTCGGCTCAATGGCTGCGTTGCCGCCATGAGCAGATTCATCTCCAAATCCGCTGAGCGTGCCCTTCCCTTTTTCAAGATCTTGAAGAAGGCAGGCCCAATGGAGTGGACCCCAGAGGCCGAGGCAGCGCTGCAGGATCTGAATACATACCTTTGCTCTAAACCAATACTAGTTGCGCCTAAACCACAAGAGTCTTTGCTGCTGTATCTGGCGGTGACAAATAAAGTGGTCAGTGCCGCGCTAGTGGGGCAGAGGGAGGTCGGTGAAGAGGCAGTGACGACGGCGGGACTGGCGGATGGCAAGTCAGAGATTCCTCCGGCAGGTCCCAATGCCGGCAAGGCAAGGCCCCCAGCGGAGTCTGCGCCATCAGGACAGGGCCCATGCGATCAAATGAGGTGGTGCAGAAGAAGAAGATGATGCAACACCCGGTTTACTTTGTGTAATACCCACGATGCGGCTATATCTCCCACGTGTCAGAGCACGACTTAGAGGCATAACCGCATTGTAGGCATGTCGCAAGAGGGGTAATCTTTACACATCCCATGTACTGAATAAGAAAGGGATAAAGAGTTGGCTTACAATCGTCACTTCACACAAAACATAAATATAGCATTACATCATCTAGAATACAAACAAGGTCTGACTAAGGAACCAAAATAAAAGAAGACTACCCCTAATGCAAAAGATCCCCGATCGCCCCAACTGGGCTCCACTACTGATCAACTGGAATGAAACAACACAACGAACACGATCCTCATCAAGCTCCTCCTTGAGCTCGGTTGCGTCACCTTCCCGATATCATCGACACCTGCAACTGGTTTTGGAAGTAATCTGTGAGTTACGGGGACTCAGCAATCTCACACCCTCGTGATCAAGACTATTTAAGCTTATGGGTAGGAAAAGGGTAGTGAGGTGGAGCTGCAGCAAGCACTAGCATATATGGTGGCTAACTTAAGCAAATGAGAGCGAGAAGAGAAGTAAAGCACGGTCGTGAACTAAAAATGATCAAGAAGGGATCCTAAAACTACTTACGTTCAAGCATAACTCAAGAACCGTGTTCACTTCCCGGACTCCACCGAGAAGAGACCATCACAGCTACACACACGGTTGATGCATTTTAATTAAGTTAAGTGTCAAGTTCTCTACAACCGGATATTAACAAATTCCCATCTGCCCATAACCGCAGGCACGGCTTTCGAATGTTCAAAACCCTGCAGGGGTGTCCCAACTTAGCCCATCACAAGCTCTCATGGTCAACGAAGGATATTCCTTCTCCCAGGAAGACCCAATCAGGCTCGGAATCCTGGTTACAAAACATTCTGCCACTAACGAAACAATAGATTGGATTAATATCAACAAGGAACGAGAAACTTATTCCACCGGCAGGATAAATGAAGAACTTGGATCATTTATAAGCACCATAAATAGCAACAATCCTTAGGGAAAGCTTCAAGTGAAAATGACACAAGATAACTCCGACGAAGGGGTTAATGGAGTGCAAAGGATCTCCTGAACGAAAAGAAAATGAATGTTTTACATATCTCATCCATGACAACTTGCGAATCATGAAACACGAATGGAAATTTTCAAGAATGACATAACACCACCTCAAAAGATAAGGTTGAAACAATTGCACTTCGGAATGCAAGATGAAGAATGCTTGAACTCCTCAAAACAAGACATGTGTTGAACACCATGTTTATTTGAGAGTATAGCTTGGCGGATCGAGACTTCGAGAGAAATCTTGAAGAACAAATGACAAATGAGAGGAATCCTTGACGAACCATCATGTAGCCTCCTTGAAGAACTCTGGTAATAAAGAATGATCAAATGGAAGAGAAGGATGAAAAGAATAAGATTGAAGCCTTGCAATGATTAGATGAAGCTTTGAAATGATATAACCGATAAAACTTGGAACTCAGAAAAGATTGAAGAATAACTGAAATCAAGAATTTTGATGAACCTCCGGAATAAGGAATTAATAACTTGGATGAAACAAAGAATAAGAATTACATTATGCTTATCCTTCACCAATTTAGATTGATGACAAGCCACAGATTTGGCATACTACTTATTCTCATAGAAAGGATTAAGGTAGATATAGCGCAAAACTTGAGAAGGTCTTCAACGAACCACCGGAAGGATTGAAACAACGAATAAATTTATAGAAAAACAACGAAATAGAATTCTTGAATGGACCACCGTAAGAAATGAAAACAAACGAAGTAAAGGGGTGAATCAAGATGCAAGATAACGAAGAGATCGCGAACTGCTTAGAGAATACTTGAATGATGCACCGGTAAGATTTAGAGAAAGAGAGCTGAAAGCTGAGAATGAATAATCCTGAGATGATGGGCTCTGGAGAATCAAACTGAAAAGACTTCTGAATTTGCTTCGGATGGCTAAAAAGAATTCTCACAATCGAAAACAATTATGGGAGGATGGAGGGGGCAAAAACCTTGTTCGGTCTTCAAATGTTGAGAATGATGATGATAAACAACACCATGAATTGTTTAGGCGCTCTGGAATGAAGAATGGAAAAGGTTGAGCCAATGATGAAAAGAAATTGAAAACTCTTGGAGAAATACGTATGACGGATGACAACTCATTCTTACGTTAAACTTTGAAAATAATTTGAGAGTAACTTCGGGAAGGTTAGAAGGGTCAGGTAAGATCCTGGGAAAAAACCTATGGGTTAGGGCCCACTCAAAAGATACACCGTTGAAATGATTACTTGAAAGGGAGATTGCATTGGTTGAATTAAATGGCTTGAATAAGGTAAGACCTCGAAATAGCTTGAACGGATGCAAAGTGGAAACACGAATCT
The DNA here is from genome assembly GCF_002162155.2 of Triticum dicoccoides. NCBI lineage: Eukaryota > Viridiplantae > Streptophyta > Magnoliopsida > Poales > Poaceae > Triticum > Triticum dicoccoides. The sequence goes on along the minus strand of NC_041384.1, from coordinate 362,432,416 downwards.
TCTGAGATATCTTCAGTACTCCGGAATAATTGAATAGTAAGCGGGGAATGATTATGAGGTGCACCGGCATGAGTAAGCATTTGAAACGATAAAAGGATATGATCGACAAATCTTGACTTGAATCCATAGGAGAAGAAAAGAATGAAGAATGATGAACTTTAAGCTCCGTTAGTATCTTTCTGAGAATCACTGGATAAGAACATTGACGGAAAGGAATGTAGAGACTTCCCATCAATAAAAGGATACTCGATTAAGATATCTGAGTCCTTGAAGAAAAAGGGTGGCAGGGTGGGTAAAACAAAAGCAACTTGGGATGAATGAAACAAACCACGTTGAGAAGACTTTGAGTTCATCTTGAGAATGTTGAAAAGATTGGATCCACCTGAAGAGAAAACGCCGGTTGAAAATGATTTACATGACAATCTCGATTATCATGAAGGATTAGTATTCACATAGAAATATGAGAACACCGCTTAGGAAAGGTATGGAATCAACACTTGACTTCGAAGCAACTCGAATACCATGATGAAAACAAAACAAAGGATTGGCTTGCAGAATAAGCCGGAACAAACATATGATAGAGATTTCGTCCAAAGTTTTCGTGGTGGGGCCCACACGGGCTTGATTGTACAACACCATCATCTAAAAGGCAGTGCACATGACAGACGAATTGTCCCCGAGTCAGCATAGCCAAGGACTCTTTAAGACACAACGAGACCACTGTAAAACCAGCCATGGATAGGCGGACCACTAGACGTCGAACCCCAATTTCATATCATACATCTGTCAGAAAGATATCCTAGGAGCTACTTGAATTCCCACTTATAAACTCCCGAAACTTTCTAGTTATGCAATCAGGTGTTGGGGATACAGGGGAAGCATAATATCTGACCCAAAAGTAACAAATCCTACATCCAGCTGTATCCATCCTTCAACACGTAACCAAGAAACCTTCGGAAATCGTTTACCTCAACCTTCGAAAAGCATCCGTTATACGAGTTATGGCAATACTCCTGAACTCCCGCCCCAGTACTGGGTCGTCGAGGTTATCTCACCAACAACTGCATAAAAGAGATTTTCTATGTCGGCGAAACTCAGGTATTCCAGAACTGCAACGATAAAATTTTGACGACAACACCTCGGAGCTCAACTCCCCGGGACACTGCCACAACCCCGAAATGTAAGGAGGCACCAAGAACAAAGTTCTCGTCACAAAACCATTGGAACGATTCCAAGATACCTGTGTGATCCTAAATTTTTTTAGTGAAATTTGAGAAGAGAAGAGTCAAAACTCTACGTCAGGAAGCCTCACCAGAGCGACAAAGGGACTGAGGAGTAAAAAGAATCCTACTCTCTGATATATATAATCCTATAAGACTCAAAACATTTTTTCTTGACTCAACAACTCCAGTGATTCAATCAAGCAGGGGGCTCCTAAGTCGGGGAAGGCTCTGATACCAACTCATAACACCCACGATGTGGCTATATCTCCCACGTGTCGGAGCACTACTTAGAGGCATGACCGCATTGTAGGCATGTCGCAAGAGGGGTAATCTTTACACATCCCATGTACTAAATAAGAAAGGGATAAAGAGTTGGCTTACAATCGTCACTTCACACAAAACATAAATATAGCATTACATCATCCAGAATACAAACAAGGTCCGACTACAGAACCAAAATAAAAGAAGACTACCCCTAATGCAAACGATCCCCGATCGCCCCAACTGCGCTCCACTAGTGATCAACAAGAACAAAACAACACAACAAACACGATCTTCATCAAGCTCCTCCTTGAGCTCGATTGCGTCACCTGCACGATATCATCGGCACCTGCAACTGGTTTTGGAAGTAATCTGTGAGTCACGGGGACTCAACAATCTCGCACCCTCGCGATCAATACTATTTAAGCTTATGGGTAGGAAAAGGGTAGTTAGGTGGACCTGTAGCAAGCACTAGCATATATGGTGGCTACCTTACGCAAATGAGAGCGAGAAGAGAAGCAAAGCACGGTCGTGAACTAGAAATGAGAAAGAAGTGATCCTGAAACTACTTACGTTCAGGCATAACTCAAGAACCATGTTCACTTCCTGGACTCCGCCGAGAAGAGACCATCACGGCTACACACGCAGTTGATGCATTTTAATTAAGTTAAGTGTCAAGTTCTCTACAACCGGATATTAACAAATTCCCATCTGCCCATAACTACGGGCACGGCTTTCGAAAGTTCAAAACCCTACAGGGGTGTCCCAACTTAGCCCATCACAAGCTCTCACGGTCAACGAAGGATACTCCTTCTCCCAAGAAGACCCGATCAGGCTTGGAATCCCGGTTACAAGACATTTCGGCAATGGTAAAACAAGACCAGGAAAGCCGCTCGGATGTGCCGACAAATCCCGATAGGAGCTGCACATATCTCGTTCTTAGGGCACACCGAATGAGCCAGACGTCGGGCTGGCATAGACCCTGGTTGCCCAGGGGGCGCCGGACATTGCTCAGGTCGGACCAACACTTAGAGAAGCACTAGCCTGGGGGGGTTAAAATAAAGATGAGCCACGGACTCTAGAAACCCAAGGGAACAAGGCTAGGCTGTTAGTGCAAATGTAAAACCAAGGTTGGGCCTTGTTGGAGGAGTTTTATTCAAGGCGTACTATCAAGGGGTTCCCATTATAACCCAACCGCGTAAGGAACGCAAAATCAAGGAACATAACACCGGTATGACGGAAACTAGGGCGGCAAGACTGGAACAAAACACCAGGCATAAGGTCGAGCCTTCCACCCTTTACCATGTATATAGATGCATTAATTAAGTAAGAGATATTTTTATATCCCAACGCTATAAGTTCCAACAAGGAACAAACTCCATCTTCACTTGCAACTAACAACGCTATAAGAGGGGCTGAGCAAAGCGGTAACAAAGCCAAACAATGGTTTGCTAGGACAAGGTGGGTTAGAGGCTTGACATGCCAATATGGGAGGCATGACATAGCAAGTGGTAGGTATCGCATCATAGCAAAAGAGCGAGCAACTAGCAAGCAAAGATAGAAGTGATTTCGAGGGTATGGTCATCTTGCCTGCAAAGTTCTCTGAGTTGACGTAAGCTTGATCCTCGTAAGCCTACTCAACAGGTTCCTCGATCACGTACTCGTCTCCCGGCTCTACCCAAAGCAAGAACACAAGCAAAGGGAACCACAATCAACCACGGTGCAATGTGCAAGCAACATGATGCAAAACATGGCATGATATGCGGGATGTGATATGCAATGCATATGCATGCTCTGGAAGGAAAAGATTGAACCAGGCCTCAACTTGGCAAACCAAGAGTGCCGATGGAAAGATGAGTTGACTTCGGTCGAAATTGATATAAAGATCACCGGAATCGGATGCACGGTTTGCAGAAGGCAAGCAAAACAATAATGGCACGATTCTGCGATTAACAACACGATGCCATCTAGAATGCAACAAGAAACTAAGCTACTGCATTCCAACATAACAACAAAGCACATGGCAGTGATCCACTCAAGATGCTTCACAAAAGATGAACACTGAGCTACGGCTAATTCACACAAGAGCAGGTTCAAACAAGCATGGCAAAAGTGCAAAAGATATCAGCATCACAGACTTAGTGAAAATAACAACATGTCAGGATTTAACATCAGGAAGCAATGTTTAGAGCAAGTTATCAACATGCTACAGGATCATATCTTAGGAAAGCAAGGTATGGCATGAAACTACTCAAAGCATATAACAAAAGTCCCTTACTGACCATAAGCCAAAAAGGATCAGAAGATATGATGGCACCCATGTAAACATAGCAAGTTTCGTTAACAGATTCGGACTTAGCAGAAAACTGGACATGGCATAAACAGAGTTACGTAGGCATGTTTGCGAGCTCGATGCACTCAACACAAGGCATTGCATGACAAACTAAGCATACACCCAGCATGAAGACATGATCAACAAGCTAAACATGGCAAGAACAAACTCATAGCATGCATGGATCAACTACAACAACCTTGGAAAAATTGAATAACATGTAAACAATCTGCCAGGAACATTTTATAGCAAAAGTAGAGCAAGATTGTGTCATGCTAGGTTACTCCATAATTGCAAACAAATACATGGATGGATAGAACATAACCATATCTCAAAATGATCCTTACTAAACATGCTCAAAAGAGGCATGGATCACTCTTAAGCAACATGAATACATGGCATAAAAATAACAGCAGACAAAGACTTAGTGAAAATCCTGAGATCCTGAAATCAGCAATGTTACGAGAGCTACTTTGCATGCTTGTGCTAGTCACCACAATGATCACAAAAATATAAGGCATACACCCCTGTAAAGATGGCATGGCATATAACAAAACACGTGTAGAGCTCATACTCATAGGAGGCACACATTAATTATGGCAAAAATGACAAATGCTCATAATCTGATAAGAATCAGGAACTAACATTTTAAAGCACTCTTGCAATAGTCATTAGGGCATCACGATGGACTCAGACAAGCATGGTGCAATGGAATGAAATGAAGAGGACATCATGATGAACATTTTGATATCTCATGCACGCAAAACGGAGTAGCGAGCGCAAAGTTAAGGCATGATGAACATGGGCACATGAATCTGGAAACTTCGGGGACTTAGCAGAAAAACAGGTGAGCGTAGAATAGTTAAAACTTGCATCGGGCGAAGATCTGGGGTTTTCTCAACCATTGGCTCGGCCCAGGTCGTGCAGAGGAGGAAGCAGGCGAGCTAGCTGGGCCGGAGGGATGCGGTGGCCCACGGGAGAACGAGCGGGGCCCGAGACGGCGCTCGTCCTCCTCCCGCTTGAACAGGAGAGAGGCGCCCATGGCAGGGGCGGCGGTGGCGCATAGGAACTCCGGCAATGGCTGCGAATGCCGGGGACGCGCGGGAGGCGCCGGAACTGGGTAGATCGGCGGCGGGGCATCTGGATCTGGAGCGGAGGCGACGTGGTCTGGCGATGGTGGGGCGGCGCACCTGCGAGAGAGGAGTCCCTGGATCAGATCTGGTCGGGGAGAGGAGAAGGGAGGCGCGACGGGCACGGTGAAGGAACTTGCCGGTGACGAGGAGATGTGCGGCGAGGAACGGTCGCAAGCGGCGGGGCGGATCAAGGGCGCGTCAGAGTCGGCGAGCTTCCGGCGAAGACACCGGCGATGTACAGCGGTGGACGACGCGCGCGGGGCTCGGCGAGCCTGCGGACGAGCGGCGGCATGGTCGGGCCTGCGTGGGCCCGCGATGGGCTCGGCGGGCCGCGCGGTGGAGGGATGGGGCGCCGGGACATGTAGCGGCGCCCGGTTGGGCGAGGGCGGCGGCCGGCTGACGTGGCATGCTTGGATTGGACAGAGCGAGGTGGAGGATGGACATGTCCGGCGGTGGCGATTTCGTCCAGTGGCGCGAGGTGGGAGAGGACTAGGGTTTGTACCGCGAAATTTCAGGGGGAGGGGGGGACATTGCAAAGATATAGGTAGAGGGAGCTAGGAGAGTCCAAATGAGGTGCGGTTTTTGGCCATGCGATCGTGATCGAACGACCAAGAGGATGGAGGGGGTTTGGATGGGTTTTGGGACACTTTGAGGGGTGTTGGGCTGCAACACACACAAGGCCTTTACGGTTCCTTGGTTAACCATTGGAGTATCAAACAAACTCCAAATGGCACGAAACTTGACAGGCGGTCTACTGGTGGTATACCAAGGCCGCTTGGCAAATCTCGGTCCAATCCTAGAACGTTTAACACCCGCACATGAAAAGAGACAAAAGGAGGGCGCCAGAGGACATAGGAGCGCCGGATTGAGAAACAGACAACGGGGAAAATGCTCGGATGCATGAGACGAACATGTATGCAAATTTTATGCACATGATGACATGATATGAAATGCATGACACACAAACAAATGACAAGGCAACAACATCGAATAACTGGAAGACACCTGACGCAACGGTCTTGGGGCGTTACACTTTGTCGGCTCCGTCCTGCAGGGGGCTAGGTCAAGGTACTCCGGTGTGCAGAAATTGCTCTTCGGGCCTCAAGGAAGCTGCTCACTACTTCCAAGCACACGAAAGCACCGTCATCACCCTCCTCCCATTACAACGGATACTGCACAACCCAGACGCAACCGGAAGGATTGTGGAGTGGGCCTTGGAGCTTCCGAGCTTTGGTTTGAAGTTTGAAAGTAATTCGGCAATCCAGAGCAGAGTCTTGGCAGAGTTCATTGCAGAATGGACCTCAATGCCTGATGGGGAAATCCAGGAGACCACCCTCCCCGGCAAGGAAGCAAATCACAACTGGATCATGTACTTTGATGGGGCTTTCTCACTGCAAGGCACCGGTGCTGGTGTGCTTCTCGTCGCACCCACCAGAGAGCACCTCAAGTATGTAATCCAGATGCACTTTCCCAGGGAGATGTCCACCAACAACACTGCTGAGTATGAGGGGTTGCTTGCCGACCTCGGGATCGTGGCGGACCTCGGGGTCAAGAAGCTCATCGTCAGGGGTGATTCACAGCTGGTCGTCAGACAAGTTAACAAAGATTATCAAGGCCCGTTGATGGAGGCCTACGTGGATGAGGTGAGGAAGATGGAGGAGCTCTTTGACTATATACAAGTGGAGCATGTTCCCCGAGCGGAGAACCACATCGCCGATTACCTGTCAAAGCGCGCTGCATTCAAGCTACCTGTGGAACCAGGTACCTTTTCGCTTCGGTTAACTCAACCATGTGTCGAACCATCAACGGAGCAGAACAAACGGAGGAAATCAGGCCCCGGCAAGTACTTTCCCGCTGAGCCCCCAGGGGCCACCGGCAAGGGTGTTGCCACAGATTCTGAGCCTACCGAGGAGCGACTGATTCCAGCGGGCCATCAAGCCTTAGCGTAGAGACGACCGCTCCCATGTCACAAGAAATGCCTTTGGTCCTTGCCGTCGAGCCCCAGGCTCCGGCATGGGCATAGCATACCGTCTGATTCCTCCAAACAGGGGAGCTTCCCGAGGAGCAGGAAGAAGCGGAGAAAGTAGCCCGTCGGTCTGCCATGTATCAGTTCGTCGATGACGTCCTGTACCGGAAGAGGCCGAACGGCGTGAAATTGAAGTGCATTCCCCGGGAGGAAGGACTGGAGGTGTTGGCGGAGATACTCGGAGGCATATGTGGCTCCCACATAGGGTCGAGGGCCCTTGCCGGCAAGGCATTCCAGCAGGGTTTCTTCTGGCCCACTACCCTCCAGGATGCAACGACACTAGTAACCAAGTGTGAAGCATGTCAGTTCCATTCAAAGAAGCTTCATCAACCATCTCAAGCCCTTCAAACAATTCCTCTTTCCTGGCCATTCTCGGTCTGGGGGCTCGACATCCTGGGCCCTTTCCCCTGCGCTGTCAGGGGCTGTGAATACTTGTATGTTGCAATCGACAAGTTCACAAAGTGTCCAGAGGTGGAAGCAGTGAGGAAGGTGACAGCACAGTCAGCCGTCAAGTTCTTCAAGGGGGTAGTGTGCCATTTTGGTGTGCCAAACAGAGTCATCACCGACAACGGCATGCAGTTCACAAGCCACACCGTCATGCAATACATCCAAGACCTCGGCAGCAGGGTCTATTTCACTTTCGTGGCACACCCACGGAGCAACGGCCAGGCGGAGAGGGCAAATGATGAAGTGTTGCGAGGCCTGAGAACAAAGACTTTTGACAGACCGCACAAGAGCGGGAAGCGCTGGATTGATGAGTTGTTAGTGGTTCTTTGGTCGATCAGAACAACGCCAAATCGAGCCACTGGCCAGACACCCTTCGCCCTAGTATATGGGGCAGAAGCAGTTCTCCCCATGAAAATCATATACGGGTCACCTCGAGTGCTTGCTTACGACGAGCTTCAGCAAGAGCAATTGGGCAAGATGACGCAACGCTCCTTGAGGAAGATCGACTTCGGGTGGCTGTGAGAGCAGCATGCTACCAGCAACCCTTGCGCCGCTATCATAGCCGGAAGATTCATGCCCGAAGCTTCAAGGAAGGCGACCTTGTTCTTCGGCGCGTTCAGTTGGCCAAGAATCCCAACAAGTTGACGCCGAAGTGGGCAGGCCCTTATCAGGTAATACGAGTCACCAGGCCTAGCGCAGTCCGCCTGGAGACCGAAGATGCTATTCCAGTGAGAAACTCCTAGAACATTGAACATGTTCGCAAGTTTTACCAATAAGGCGTGGTTGCCTGGCCTCCCGGCAACCCACCTTTTGTACAAGCCTTGCCGGCAATGCATGTAACCCTCTGTACAAAGCCAGGCGCAGACCCTAAGCATAAATAAATGAAGCGCTGGTGACCAAAGTTTTAGCATGCATGCTAGGTTAAGTCTCTCCCTCGGTTAGGGTTGGAAGTGCATAGCGGCAACTAACCCCTAGCCTAGAGGTCGAGTGTGCATCTTTCTGTCTTCTTTGGTTCACAAGGCACATGGACACTTCTGCTGAGCCGCTTGGGAGAGAGAAAACGAACCGGCGCTCCGGCCCCGGCAAGGCAAGACTACCAGGGGCTGAAGGCACAAGGATCTAACCACGGCAAGCCAAAGTTGCCACGGGATGCGGATTCAGATAAGTCCTTCATCCCCTGTTGTGCATATCCATATGGAACTGGGACAAATGAAACCTCGTTTTGCTCCAAGACCACCATGATGCCCCTTCTTCTTGTACGCATGTCCCTGTGACAGAACCAGGTCATAGACGCGGTGGCAAGGAAATAAACGAAGGGCTAAACTCTACTTTGCCCCTGCCTCCGCCAAAAGCATGAGAATGGTCGACTGAAGTCAGGGGACGGCAAGGCCTGTTGCCGGGCGACAATGTTTATCTTAAAAATAACAAGGATTCCTTCCTTGGCATGGGCCTCGCTCACGCACAGAGAACCCGACAGGCACCCTTTTTCATTAAAAACATCCCATATGGGTACAGTTCATACGGAATTAAAAAACATGAGCAAGTGGATTACAAGTCTTAAAATTAACAAGTGCCCGCAGGCTTACAAACTAAAAAAAGATAAGATGCCCATAATTCTTTTCTTGTCCCTCTCCTCAGGAGGTGGACCGGGATAGCAAGAGGGCAAAAAGAGCGCCTAGGCGAGGTGCGAGGAGAAGAAGGCACCAAGAGAACGTCCCGGTGCCGGGAGGGGAGCTGGAAGATGAGGCAGCGGGCTGGCAATACACAACGAAGGCGCCGGTGCCCATGTACTCCGACTTGACGGCCGCCACCCGCCTTTTTCGCCTTCTCTAGCCCTCCTACGCAACCCACCCAAGTAGACGACGGGGAGCACCCTGATGGAGAGCTTGACGAGGAAGGCCCTCGGCAAGCCGCATGACGTAGGGCGGGGCGACTGTCGGATCTGGGGTTCCGGCAGACCCTTGAGGTTCGAACACTGGGGTGCGCATGAAGGTTTCCTCCCTATCGATCCATGCCCTAGCTCTCTAAGACGAACACGACAAAGTCTCAACACAGAAAGACACAAGATTTATACTGGTCCGGGCCACCGTTGTGGTGTAATACCCTACTCCAGTGTGGTGGTGGTGGATTGCCTCTTGGTCTAATGATGAATAGTACAAGGGGAAGAACAGCCTCCTAAGGTCGAGGTGTTCTTGTGTTTCGTGTGCTTGTGTGTGTGAGGATCGGAATCAGCTACCGACTTGTGATGGTGTCGATCCAATGCCCCTCATGGTGGTGGCTAGTTCTACTTATATAGGCCCTGGTCCTCTCCCCAAATATTGAGAGGGAAGGGAGCCAACAACGGCCAATTTGAAAGGGGACAGCTAGTACAGGCTATGCTGACAAAAGGTGGTCTTAGCCTGCAAAAGGCTCCGGTGATGACGCCGTCTTGGGCTCCATGGTGACCTCCTTCTTGCCGTCCTTCTGGTCCTGGTCTCGTTGCACCAATATGGAAACCTTTGCTTGATGCCTCGGTACTCCGCGCCTGTGCTTGCCCCCTTAGCACTGAAGAGGAAACAAGGACGCTGCGCGTGCTGGCGCCCACCTTGTCTTGATCATCATGGATTACGTCACGAGGGCCTCACGAGGTTTACATTGCCTTGATCTCTCCACCCCTCGTGAGCCTGCCTAGCGAGGCAGCTCTTGAGGAGGTCTTGCATCGTCCGCCCCGTGAGGCTTGGCCCCTCGCGAGGGTCTTGAATGTCTTTTTGATGAAGATGGGCCATACGAACCTGCCAGCCCAGCCACGCCATGGGCTGCGGGCAGGCAAGTCTGGGGACCCCCATTCCCAGATCGCCGACAGTAGCCCCAAGGCCCAAGGCACGCTCGGGCTTGACTTCGTGGCAAATCCAAAGGGTCAAGTGCGGAGCACCGCGGGCCCCAAAATCCCGTGGCCTCGGCTGACGTGTGGCGGTTGATTGGATGTTGGCGTCTCCACTTCCCCATGCTGCCTCGACAACTTCTCGACTTGACAAGTCCCTGCGACATGCAAGGAAAACCACCATTACCTGCGATCGTGGGGGCGCTGGTTGGCCTTCCTCTGCTATAAATGGGGACGGGGGCAGAGCCCCCATCATCCATCTCTTCCATTCCACCTACTTCTTCCTCCTCTGCTCCTCTGCTAGCAGCCACTTCAATGGCGCCGATCCACAGGTTTTTGACTGAGGAAAAGGGGAAAGTTCCCCTTGACGTGCCGGCGCTGTTTCCGCCGAAGAAGAGGTCGATCCACCGCCGCGACGCCGCAGAGATGCTGGTGGTGACGAGGCCTTGGTGGCCTCCTCCTGGGTATCCACTGCCCTTGTACGCCCAAGTCGGGTGCTCGGGAGGAAGGAACGACAAGCATCAGCATGCGCGCTGCGACGACGAGTGCCGCCGCTCCTGGAGTTCATGCCTCGGACTCTTCACGTGAGTTCGTGCTGTGGGCGGCGATGCCCGCAAGCTCCTGGATACACTTCCCGCTCTTCTTCTCCGACGTGATGCCATCGAGGGGACCTCTCGAGCTCTGGTTGTAGCATGTCGACTACGACGCCGGGCGACCGGAGCTGAGGTTGAAGCAGTCTCCTCCGGCAATATCTTAATGACCCACGGCTAGGGCGATGTCGCACGGGTTTCCCATGTGGTTGGAGCCCTCGCGATCCACCTCTAGTACGGTGGCGCCTCCACGCTATTCTTTAAGGTCTTCGACGCGGAGGGTGGCCTCTTGGAGTGTTGCCCAAATGGGAGCGCCAAGGTGAGGCGCGCCACGCTCGCGGCTGCTCCATCAGCAGCGACTATTGGGAGTCCAGCGGCTCTCCTGAGCTCTACGAGACTCCGGAGACGAGCGACGACAGCTACGTGCCTCCGAGCTCTTGCAGTGCTCGGAGCAGGGCCGCCACGTCCGGCCGCCGCCGTCGTTGATCTGGATGCAGTTTGCGCCGGCCTCCCGTGGCCCACTGTTGATGATGGCGTCAGCCACGGGGGTGTGTAGATAGGATTCTCATAAGTTCTTGTCTTTTGTTCCCTGCGAGTAATCAAGAAGTACCCCGTGGGGGCGTGTAACGAATCCGCAGTGTCTTTTGTTGATATTATGCTAATTATGGAAGCCTTGTTAGTGCTAGTCCTGTTTAGGCTCAGTATTCCCTTTCCAACCTCGCGACAGCTTGTTGCTCTATGCTGACAGGTCCCGGTCCCCAGGCAGGCTTCAGCCATCGCTGGTATGCCAGGTCGCGTGCCATGGTCAAGGCCAGGAGGTGAGCGGCCCGAGGTCCAGTAAGAGCCCCTGAGGCGCGATGCTTAGGAGGTCCCCTTTAGCGCTCAAGCAGCCGTGGTAAGATAAGAAAGGGAGGTGAGCGACATTGCCACAACAGGGCTGCGGCAAGCGTGTCTGATTAGGTTCCAATGATTGGTTGATCCGAGCTCGTGACTTATCTTGGCGGTCTGGGGTCGATTCTTCGTGATGTGCCAGAACTATGCGCGAATGTCCACAGCATTGCTAGGCCAAGCCCATACGAGTCCTCCCCCTTCCAATGCTCTCCTTCGTGCTCTACGTCCTCAGGTCCTGGCCCTCGAGCAAGCTCAGCCGCCGCTGGTATGCCAGGTCACGTGTCGTGGTCAAGGCCAGGGGGTGAGGGCTGGAGAGCTAGTAAGAGCTCCTGAGTCGCGATGCTTAGGAGCCCCCTTTTAACGTGCAAGCGGATTTCTAGGAAGAGGTGGTAGCTCGTGGTGCCGCCTAGTGTTATCCTTGTGAGGTTCCTGCGAGCCAGCACGAGAACATGATCTACTGTTATGATTGCCAGCTTGCCACTGGTTGCTTCAAGAGGAGGTGAAGGCATTGAGGGCCTGGTGAGGTGACATGTGCGGGCTGTGCCGTGAGCCAGAGCTCGACCGCTCAGGTTTTTCGATGTGGTAGGGATGGACCCATGCACCAGCACCATGCCGGCGTGAGGAGGCCCTGTGGGAGGCGATGATTGAGCAGGTAGCAATCACAGGTAGATCAATCATAGGAGCAGCAGGCTTAAGTAATGCATGGGGGATAGGTGCCACTGGGTCAGGCCCGAACGGCTTGGGAATGATGCAGCCCGAGGGGCGCTCCCAACAAGGTAAGCTAAAGACATAAATAAAAAGGGATAAATTCCACAGGGACGGACCAACGTGGCCTGGGAATGATGCAGCCCGAGGGGCGCTCCCAGCTAAATGAACATGGAAAGATGTCACCTGGTTATGTTGACGAAGGAGAGTTGGGGCAGCTGGAGGTGCATGGCGACGGGGTTGCTCCTCACGAGCCACTGGGTCCCTGAGCCTCAGGAGGCTCTGGGGGATCGGGTGGTTCCTTGAGGACCGTCTCCATCTCCATCAGGATGGCGTGGTGCCTGGCCTCCAGAGCCTCCAAGAGGCGCTGCAGGTCACGCTGGTAGGCGGCTGATACACGCTCGGCAGGCCAAAGGGCATGCGAACGTAGCTGTGCGGCGGGCCCTCGCAGCGTTCCACACGCGAAGGCCAGAAGAGCTCCTGAGAAGCGACCCTGTTGAGCCCTAGGACGTCGACGCAGACGCGCAGCCCGGCACCCTCGCCTGGATGGGAAGCTGCGCCTTATGAGTGGCGGTCGCCGCGCGTGGCCCTTTGGTCTTGTAGTTCCTGGGTGATCTACGGTGGGCGGTCCTTGCCCTATGTCCTCCTGAGGGAAACATGCAATGAAGCATGCCTCCAAGTGGTGCTCGAGCGCCTCCCTCGTGATGTGGGCAAGGCCTGAGGCCTTCCAGAAGAAAGCCCCCGAGCCCTGCCCGAGGAGGGCGCCGGGCGCGCCTTCCTATGCGATGGAGGGAGGTGCCCCTGGAACATGCGCTGATCCTCACGAACCTCCCGTTGAAGCACCATCTTCCTGAGGCCCGGCACGGTGCAACTGATTCTTCTTCTTGGGGATGGCCTCATGAGGGCCCTCGCTCCTGTTGTTGGGGTCGTCGATTGCTGCAGCTTGGAAGGCACGCTCGAGGGAGCACACCGCATCTCTTTCTTCACATGGGACCGTGATGATCCCACTGCTTCCCAGCATGTTGAGGACATTGTAGCCGTGATGGGTCACCGCCATGAACTTGGCCAGGGTTGGGTACCCGAGGATGGCATTGTACGGTAGGCCGATGTGCGCGACGTCGAAGTCGATGAGCTCGGTGCAGTAGTTGTTGCGCGTGCCGAACGTGACAGGGAGGTGGACCTGCCCTATCGGTGTGGTGGAACCCTCGGTCACTCCTGAGAAAGGCTTGGTAGGCTGAAGCTGGTCATAAGGCACTTGGAGGCTGTCGAATGTGTCGATGGTCAGGACGCTGAGCCCTGCGCTGCCATCGATGAGGGTCTTGGTAACCTGCACGTTGCTGATGACTTGGGAGCAAAGCATCGGGAGGACGTCATCGGTAGCCACACACTTGAGCTGATCTGCTGAGATGAACGTGATGGGGCACTGAGACCACCTGAGCGGGCGTGTGGCTTCGAGCTTGGGGAGGACTACATTCACTTCGCGAGCAAACTTCCTGAAGATACGCTGCGAGGCTGGGGCCTAGGTTCTGCCTAGGATGCAGGCGATGGCACGCGGTTCCTGGAAGCCCCCAGCCGCCTCGTCCTGATGGTGTTCATCATTCCTTCTTGGTGGTGGTGGTGGCAGTGGAGGGAGTCCAGCGTTGCCTTGAGGGCGATCCTCACGAGGTTGATCTCTCCAGGCGCCCTCACGAGGCTGATCCTGCCAGCGATCCTCACAAGGCCGGTCGCAGCACTCCTGACGTGGGCCACGGTCGTCCCAGCGTCCGCCGCCACGTCCCCCGGTCGCTGTGCTCGGGGCGTCGGCCGAAGCGCCCTTCGTGAATGGCTCGGAGCTCTTAACAGTCGCTGGGGTTGTGGGTGCTCAGGTTATGGAAGGCATAGAACGGATGGCTGCTCTTGGAAAATTCTGGTTGGTCTCTGCCACGCTTGCTGTCTAGTTCCGCTGCGAGTACGGCTGCTCCCTTGCACTTCACATCCTTGGCCTTGGCTTTCTTCTCCTCCGGGTCTGCAGCAGGGAGCTCGAGGAGGGAGAGGCGCCCCTCCTCAACTCTTGCACACTTGGTTGCGATGTAGAAAAACTCCAGGGTTGTGCACAACTCTTCATGGATAGCGAGCTCTTCCATCATCTTGACGTCGCGGACGCCATCAGAGAATGCAGAGATGATGGCCTCGTCGGTCACCTTGGGGATCTTGATCTGTGCGATGTTGAAGCGCTGAATATACTTCTGCAGGGTTTCTCCTAGTCGCTGGTTGATACGGCGCAGGTCGCCCGTGACCGGGGGGCGGTCGCGAGTGCCCTGGAAGTTGGCGATGAAGCGGGTGCGCATTTCGTCCCAGGAAGAGATCGAGCCCGGTGGTTGGTTTAGGAGCCAGGAACGAGCGCCTTCCTTGAGAGCCATGGGAAACCAGTTCGCCATGACCTTCTCGTCGTCGTTGGCCGCTTCGATGCTCAGCTCATAGAGCTGCAGGAACTCCTCGGGGTCAGGGATGCCATCGTAGCGAGGATGCAGATCCGGCTTGAACTTGCCTGGCCAGGCGACACTGCGCAGCTCGGGGGTGAAGGCGCGGCAGCAAGCCGTGGTCACTAGGATCCGCCTTGGCGGTGGAGCTTGGTCTTGACGGCGTCCGAACCCTGCCGCTACAGATGGCGCACGGACTTGCCGCAGCAGCCTGTCCTGGCGCGGTGGCACGAGGAGCGGTGGAGTGTTTTGTTGCGGTTATGGGACTTCTTGGCAGCTTCTCTCTTCATGCGCGGGTGTGGGGCGCGGCGGGTCGCATCGCGGAGCCGCACGTCTTGGCACGGGGGCGCCGTCTTGGGGCTGAGGTGGTGGTGGCGCTCCGTGAGCTACGTCGCTCGTAGCTGGCGGAGGGCAAGGCGGAGAGAGGGACGGCGCAGGAGAACCCCCAGCGGCGCGGACAAGCTCGGCGATGCGGTCGAGCCAGTCCTCGTAGAGGTCGTCAACTGGGTGGTAGCGCAGGAGCTCGTGCGCCATGAGGAGCGCGGCACGTGCGTCCATGGGAGGGCGACGTGCATGGGAAGAAGAACCGGCCGGGGTCAGCGGTGGAGTGGCGGTGCGGCCATCCCGGCACACCGAGGGGTGCAGCGAGGATGCTTGCTGCTCGTTCCCCGCCGGGCTGGTGGCGGCATTGGTGGAGGGCGACGGGGAGCGGCGAGGTGGCCCGCCGACGGGAGCTGTCTGAGCGACATGGGCGGCGAGGGCAGCCCGATGCTCAGCACGAGCATGGTGCGCGTCTGCCATGGAGACGACGGAGCAACGGAGCGCGGAGCGATGGATAGAGGCTTCAGCACGCACCTACCCGGCACGCCAAATGTCGGATCTGGGGTTCCGGCAGACCCTTGAGGTTCGAACACTGGGGTGCGCTCGAAGGTTTTCTCCCTATCGATCCACGCCCTAGCTCTCTAAGATCTTGTAGACGAACACGACGAACTCTCAACACAGAAAGACACAAGATTTATAATGGTTCGGGCCACCGTTGTGGTGTAACACCCTACTCCAGTGTGGTGGTGGTGGATTGCCTCTTGGGCTAATGATGAACAGTACAAGGGGAAGAACAGCCTCCTGAGGTCGAGGTGCTCTTGTGTTTGGTGTGCTTGTGTGTGTGAGGATCAGAATCAACTACCGACTTGTGATGGTGTCGATC
This sequence comes from Triticum dicoccoides, assembly GCF_002162155.2. NCBI lineage: Eukaryota > Viridiplantae > Streptophyta > Magnoliopsida > Poales > Poaceae > Triticum > Triticum dicoccoides. Next base: position 362,416,285 of record NC_041384.1, on the reverse strand, counting down.
CGATGCCCCTCATGGTGGTGGCTAGTTCTACTTATATAGGCCCTGGTCCTCTCCCCAAATATTGAGTGGGAAGGGAGCCAACAACGGCCAATTTGAAAGGGGAAAGCTAGTACAGGCTATCCTGACAAAAGGTGATCTTTGCCTGCAAAAGGCTCCAGTGATGACGTCGTCTTGGGCTCCATGGTGACCTCTGTCTTGCCATCCATCTGGTCCGGGTCTCGTTGCACTAATATGGAAACCTTTGCTTGATGCCTCGGTAATCCGCGCCTGCGCTTGCCCCTTAGCACCAAAGAGGAAACAAGGATGCTGCGCACGCTGGCGCCCACCTGTTCTCGATCTTCATGCCTTATGTCACCAGGGCCACGCAAGGTTTACCTTGCCTTGATCTCTGCACCCCTCGTGAGCCTGCCTGGCGAGGCCGCTCTTGAGGAGATCTTGCGTCGTCCGCCCCGCGAGGCTTGGCCCCTCGGGAGGGTCTTGAATGTCTTGTTAACGAAGATGGGCCGTACAAACCTGCTAGCCCAGCCACGCCGTGGGCCGCAGGCAGGCAAGTCTGGGGACCCCCGTTCCCAGAATGCCGACAGCGATGTGGTCAGTCGGAGACGAGGTCGACGTGACCTCGCTCGACGCTCTCGTTATCGTTGTCGCTACCATCCTCATCACTCCCACTTGAAGAGGAATCTTCATCAAAGGAGGAGCTCTCCACGCAGCACTTTAGGCGAATTCCAAGATCTCCAAAGACCCTGACAGAGGGCAAACCACCCTCCATTAACTTGAATTAAAGGACAAGCCCCGCTGTCAGACTGTGGATGCGAGTGAACGTCTTCCATCCACGACGGAGGTACATGACGTGAGGAGCGGGGAAGTCGACGTCGACCAGCGGGCCGCCGTTCCCGCAGCCCCTCATGTGCAACCTGAGGGTATGGGGTGGATTGAGCTCCATCTCTCGAGCAAATGGGATAGGGAGATGGAGGCGGCGACGCGGTGGCCGGCGCAGCCTGATGAAGAACTCGCGGGGCTGGTCCCTGACGTGGCCCTCCATCGGGGGAGGCATCGCTGGCAGAGGCGAGGCCTGTGCGCCGCCCCATCCCCCCCTCCCCTGAGTGCCACGGCGACCTCGGCCTCGCCCGCTTCCCCTTCCTCTCGTGGCCGGCTCCGCCGCCACGAGCCCTTGGGAAGGAGGGTCGCGCTTTCGAGCAGCGACCCTTGCCGCCACCATCGAAGGGCCAGCACCCCCTCTCGTCGTGGCGGGTGGAAGAAAGGAGTGGAGGTGGAAGAGTATGGATGCTGAGAGAATGTGGGATGACCTCCCCCTCCTTATAAAGTGGAGAGGTCGAGGCTCGGCCGCCCCACTCAACCAATCCAGCCAGCGGAGGCGCAGGGAATCTGGACCGACCCGCTGCCCCAATCAGCGACGGCCTGGTTTCCCGCCTCCACCGCGTGCCACCTGCATGGGGGACACGTGGTGAGCAAGCAGAATTGAGGGGATGGGTGAGGTGACCATTCCCCACCCTGTGATCGTGGGGGACTGACGCCTTGAAGACCACGACCCGAGTCTGCCCAAGTAAATGAGTCACGCCTCTGCGCCTCCCTTTTTTATGGGGAAGGCGTGAGCCGCCTCTTTACCATGATGTGACACATGCGTGCGGAAACAGCCCCACGCATGACCCCCACGTCACGCACGACCCTCCATGTTGCATGTTCAACACAGGTCGTGGGGAAGCGCAGCGGACGAGAAGTTATTACGGTAAAATCCGCCAAAGCTGCCCGCGCACCGTTCTAGGCCTAGCCCAACAACACGGCACGCTTATGTGTGGCCCAGGCCCGGGGGCTCCTATCGTTGTACAAAAGTAGGGGCTCTTCTTTTGACCCCTTGACTTGTGCACGGGCAGTCAGAGCCGCGCGCCACATCCACACTTAGTAGGGCAGAGGAGGGAAGCCAGAGAGAACCTGAAGCACGAGACGACCAAGGCAATGCCAAGACTAGAAGCGCACGAGAGCAAGGGGTCGAGGTGGACTCCCTCGGCAAGATCCTTGCCGAGGCAGCCTCCGCAGCCCCGGCAAGAGCCTTGCCAGGGCAACTTGCCCGATGCCAGCAGAGCAACCACCCTTGAGCCCACAGGCTCCAACCCAACCAACTACATTGGAACCAAGGCTCGGGAGGCGCCTTTCTGGTGGCATACAAATCGTTGTCAAGATCATAAACATGTGAAATCAAATGAGGACCAGAAGGCGGCAACCCTCGGCGGGATCCTAGCCGAGGAAATCCACAAGACCCCCGGCAAGACCCTTGCCAGGGACGACTGCAACGCCATGGCAAGACCCTTGCCGGGCCCTCGGCAAGACCCTTGCCGAGGGCATCAGCAGGTCCACTTCCAGGCCCACGCCAGCCAAGACCCCACCACCGTCCCCAAGCAGCTGCTAGCTCAACCAGTTGGGCAAGCACATGCGTGGCGACAGGCGGCCTCTGCACTGACTCAGTAGGCACCTGCGTGGCGGCATGCGACCCTTCATGAAGGATCCACCACCGCGCTAGCCCAGCAGCCAGCCGACGTGGCGCCGCAATGCCTCATCAGCTCGAACCTGTGTCGAGGCTAGGCGAGGTGGCAACGGCTGGAACATGCTTCGCTGGCGTCCTCGATAAAGCAATGAGGGCACGTCGGTAGCGCATTAAATGCGTTTGTCCGACAGTCCCAGAGGATAGGCTCATCGACTGTAGGCCTTTCCACCTCCTGTGTGCCACTGTGGCAACCCCTTTTTCCTATAAGAGGAGTCCCGAGGTGACCAGGAGAGGGATTCAGATCTTTTGGGCAAGTTGCACCCCGTAGCTAGCTCAAGAACACAAGAACACTCGAATACATCTGCCAAAGCAGGACTAGGGTATTACGCATCTTCGCAGCCCCGAACCTGGGTAAACGATCCGTGTGCTTCCTATCAGACCCGCTCTCTGCACAACCTCGCGCTCGCCAACCATAGAAGGGATCCTAGTGACCCCATAGGTGTCGTTTCCACTGACATGTGGTCCGTCTGCTGTACTCTCTTTTGTCTGCCCAAATTAGCAAGCGATGTTAAATTATGCAATAACGTACCTAGCGAAATTTGCACCAAAATTTGAATTGTCAAACTCATCCCATGCGCGTAAAGTAGTAGAATCATTTGCGATGCATACAATCGTTCAAAGTGAATGGTCCGGCGGTACAGCGTGCAAAGTTTCCCTCCACATTTCCAAAATTTTGGCCTACCGCCAAAATATCAGCCCCCGCCCCCTCCCCCCTCCGCACCCCTTTTTCTCCCCGACCACAAGTCACATTTCCCTTGTTTCCTCCTTCCTTCCTTCCTTCTCAAGCTATAGTCGCTTCCTCGCTCTCGCCCTCTCGCATCCTACCACCGGGGTCGCCATGGTCCGGCGACGACTCCTTCACCACCCGGGTGTGCCTCTCTTCTCTCTCTCGGGCTATGACTTGGAACGAAGGTTTTTTACCCGGTGGTCGATTTGAGTCATTTCTTCCTCTTGTAGGTCCCTAGGACCATCAGTGGCAACGAATGGAGCGGGGTGGTTGAAGATCTATCTGCTCGTTGTCACCATCAATATCCATGCATGAAACTAGTTGTGTTTGAATCTGTGGACAGTGGCAGAAAGTTTTTGGCATGTGAAGAGAAGGTTAGACCCTCTTTCGTTGTTCCAAGTCATTTGTTAGATGTGATTCAGACACTGTCACGGTCCCAACCCATTCATAGCACACCTTCAACCAAACGCATCCTAAGACGGTGTCATAGTTTGTACCTAGTATCCTAAATTGTTGCCATCCCATCAGCGGTGCCATTAGAAAATTATTTGGCACCGCTTCAGCAGTTTGTGCAACCAACTTTGGTCCACACATCCGAGCAGCCAAGCAGGAAAATACTAAATATTTATGACATGAAGGAACTGGGCATCGGAGCAACTACGTGCTCCGGAGTCTGGGTCCCTAATTTTTTTCCGCTGCATCGGCTCGCTAGTGCAGGGCACCAGTGCGAGATGTAGCAGCAGTTGTCTTTACCCCAATTTTGGCATACATAAGTGGACGTCCTTAGTGCTATTAGTTCTATGTTACTAAGTTTGTGCATGTACACACCTGTTAGTATCAATTTGCTATCGTCCAAACATTGTCGCTATGCTGTTGCAGTTATATTTACCTTCCTCATTAAATATTCAATTTGTTATTTATTGTAAATGAGTAAGAACTTGTAGCGTTGTTGTAGTTAACTATAGCTTATGATGTTCCATAATCTGGTTGTTGTCTCAGTAGCAATTAATTCATTTGCACATTGATATTTTTGAGAAGATATGTCATAATTAACATGCTTCTTCAGTTTTTCAAAATAAGCATTGGTGATTTTCTATGTTGCTATAAACCCATTTCCCCTACAATTGTTACTAATCTAGTTTTAAATATTATAGGATGAACAGAAGTGTTCTTACTTGGAGAGGGTTAATCAAGAGTGGCCACAGTCTTTGAATATGTGCGTAGCGAAGCTCTGGAGCATGTATGAGGAAGAGAATGGAGGTAGGCTTAGATAAAGTGTTGTCAACGCTGAAGAATACTTGAAGATGCGGGATAAAAAGAGGAAGGTGGAGAATGAGCTCAGATTTTTTAAATCAGACCTTGCTAAGATGGTGTTGGGGAAGGAGGAGGCACTTTCCCAGTTGGCCAGTACAAAAACAAGTTCTTACTGAACTGAAAGCAGAGGTGGATAAGACGAGCCTGGATGATCTCGATTAGGGAAATGAATATATTGTTCTTATGAAGTTGAACTAGCTATATGTTGTACTGTGATATTTTCATGTAGCTATCATACTGTGATGTTATAATATATTTATGTGCCTGATATGAAATTGGCTAACAGTTGTTCGATATGAAATGTGAATTTGCGTAATACTGGAATTATTAATCATAAACTAATAAACCTGCTAAATGTGTCGTGGACCTTTGCAAACGGTTCTAGCAGTAAAAGCGCTGGCAATGGATAGCCCAATGCCACACAGTTTTCTTCATCAAATCTTGTGTGATGTAGTTGATACAAGCAAACAGTTAACCAAGGTAGACCCTGTGTGATAGTTACACCTTTCACACACGATCCTACACATAAACCTGTGTGGGATGTACATATGAACGAAAACGTTTTCCCTGGATTGACAGTGTGGGATGTACATAAGAACGGAAACGTATTCCTCGGATTGACTGTGTGTGATATACATACCTACGGAAATGTTTTTCTGGGATTCACCGTGTGGGATGTATGTACCTACGGAAATGTTTTTCTAGGATTCACCATGTGGGATGTACATACCTACGGAAATGTTTTTCTGGGATTCACCTTGTGGGATGTACATACCTACGGAAATGTTTTTCTGGGATTCACCGTGTGGGATGTACATACCTACGGAAATGATTGGGTTTTGATGCCTCGCCCGATAGCACACGGCCCCAGCCTGTGTCCCAGGAGGGCCTATCCCCGATGATTTCTGGGTCGAGTGGGAAGGACCCCCCACCCTTATCGCCCACACTCACTCGGCGACGGTTGATACGTCTCCAAAGTATCTATAATTTTTTATTGTTCCATGCTGTTTTATTATCAATCTTGGATGTTTTATAATCATTTTATAGTCATTTTATATCATTTTTTGGTACTAACCTGTTGACATAGTGACAAGTGTCGGTTGCTGTTTTTTCCATGTTTTTACTTCGCAGAAAATCAATATCAAACGGATTCCAAATGCCACGAAACTTTACGGAGATTTTTTATGGGCCAGAAGGAAGGCAATGGGCCCTGCTTGCACCTAGGGGGTGCCCGGAGGGGGGCACAACCCACCAGGGCACGCCAGGAGGCCCAGGCGCGCCCTAGTGGGTTGTGCCCACCTCGGGTGCCCCCCCCGGACCGCCACTTTGCTCTATAAATACCACAAAAATACTAGAACCCTAGGGGAGTCAACGAAAAATTCATCCAGCCGCCGCAGAGTCCAGATCCACCAGATGATGCGTGAGTAGTTCTTTCTAGACCTTCCGGTTCGTAGTTAGTAGCTAGATGGCTTCATCTCTCTCTCTCTCTATTCTCAATACAATTGTATCTTGGAGATCCATATTGTTTAACTCTTTTGAGGAGTGTTTGTTGGGATCGATGAACTTCGAGTTTATGATCAAATCTATGTTTTTATATCCATGAAAGTATTTGAGTTTCTTTGATCTCTTTTATGCATTATCTCTTATAGCCTTGTATTTATTCTCCAATATTTGGGTTTTGTTTGGCCAACTTGATCTATTTATCTTGCAATGGGAAGAGGTGCCCGATAGTGGGTTCGATCTTATGGTGCTTGATACCAGTGACAGATAGGGAACCGACACGTATATATCATTGCTACTCAGGATAAAAAGACGAGATCTATATTTACCGCCATATAGATAAACGGATCTTCTCTACATCATGTCATCGTTCTTATTGCATTACTCCATTTTTCCATGAACTTAATACACTAGATTCATGCTGGATAGCGGTCGATGTCTGGAGTAATAGTAGTAGATGCAGGTAGGAGTCGGTGTACTAATCTTGGACGTGATGCCTATGTAATGATCATTGCCTGGATATCGTCATAATTATTTTAGGTTCTATCAATTTCCCATCATAAATTTTGTTTACCCACTGTTTGCTATTTTTCTCGAGAGAAGCCACTAGTGAAACCTACGGCCCCCGGGTCTTCTTTCTCATATATTTGCCTTGCGATCTATTTTTCCTTTGCATTTTTATTCAGATATACTAAAAATACCCAAAAATACCTTGCGGTGTTTTATCTTTATTTATTTTATTTGGCGTTCGATCTATCAATCTACTACCATTTACCTCACGTTTGTTTGCCTATCTTGAGGCGTCGTACCCCGAAAGGGATTGAAAACCCCTTTAACACGTCGGGTTGCGAGGATTTGTTATCTGTGTGCAGGTGCTGCTTATGTTGTGTTGCTTGGTTCTCCTACTGGTTTGATACCTTGGTTTCAAAACTAAGGGAAATACCGACGTAGTTCCACCTACCATCAAGGAGAATTTCTAGCGCCGTTGCTAGGGAGGATCTTCAACATAAGTAGGTGTAAGTGCATCTAGTGCCCCTTAGTGATTTTGGTGTATTGAAGACTTATAGGTTAAGGGACTAATGCGTTTGTGAGTGTACACATGTCTATAACTCTATGAGGAGTTTGATATTTACAGAGAAAGTCAACCCCTAAAAATGAAGTTCTTCGATTGAAGATTTTGGATTTCTGAAGACTTTCTGAAGACTTTGAAAGTGAAGAAATTGGTGTGACCTTGAAGACATGGTATTCATTCGAGGAACATGAAGCGTGAAGACTTTTGTTTTTGTAGTTTCATTTACTCTTTCTTGAGTCATAGGAAACACCGTACTGTTAAAGGGGGTCGAGGAAATACTAAGGAAAAATTTCCATGTGATGCTCAACTCAAAATCCTACACCTACCAATTCCTTCGAGTGAAGCCATTGGAAGTCTCATACAGTTCAGTCAATTTCTTCAGTGACAGAGACGAAGTTCTTCTGGTCTCTCAGGAATTTGTTCTGACTGAGGAGTTAGGAATTCTCCAGTGCGGATTGCCTACACAGTAAGGAACATGATAGCCCTGAGGATTTTGCTACTCAAAATTCCGACCGTTGCTGTGCTATGCGCCAGCTGTCCCAAAATATCTATCCACCTAACGGTCATATCATTGAAGGGCAGTTATGTCTTATCATGTCGGGCTGCTCTCTAGGCTATAAATAGACGCCCCCTACAACCACTAGCTAGTTGGCTGCTCCGAGAGAAACTGACACTTGTCATTTGAGAGCAACCCATCCTTCGAGGACTTTGAGAGAAAATCATCAAGTGAGGAAAAACTAAAAACCCAAACCCAAACACCTACAACCCCAAGTGATTGAGAATCACTGAAGAGATTGATCCTTCGTGGATCCGACGCTTGTTACCTTTGAAGACTGTGCTTCTTCCAGACGGTTAGGCGTCATGGTCTAGAGCATCCAAGAGGAATTGTGGATCGCCGAGTGACCAAGTTTGTGAAGGTTTGGAAGTCGCCTGAAGACTTACCACGAGTGATTGGGCGAGGTCTGTGTGACCTTAGCTCAAGGAGAATATGGTTAGGTCTGGGTGTCCTGAGCTCCGTGTTCAGGACTGGGTGTCCGGGACTGTGTGTCCTTGAGTTTAAATACTCAGCCGCTCCAACCAGACGTACAACTGAGACAGCGGTTGGAACTGGTCTACCAAATCATTGTCTTCACCAAGATTACTGGTTCTATTTCCTCAACTCTTTCATTTCCTCATAATTGTGTTGTGAGCTTGTTCATATCTGTGTTTGAAGACTTTGACTGAAGACGTTCTCAATTTCCTCAGTTCAATTTGTTCAGTCTGATTGTCTTTATCCTACGTTATCTTGTGCTTACACTACCTGTACTCTGTGCCTGTCTTCATTTCATCATGATGACCATGCTTGTATTCTATTATGTTTACTTTTGAGTACTTATTCCGTTGCTAGTAGTTCTTCATTAAGGAATTTCCTCACCGGCAAATTCCTTAGTGAAGAATTTCATAAAAATCGCCTATTCACCCCCCTCTAGTCGATATAACGCACTTTCAATTGGTATCAGAGCAAGGTACTCCCTTGTTCTGTGTGATTCTGGTTTAACCGCCTGGAGTTTTAGTTATGTCGACCGCAGGTATGATCAAGGTCTCTGCTGGGTGTCCTACCTTCGATGGGACGGACTACCCCTACTGGAAGAATAAGATGCGAATGCATCTTGAAGCAATTGATAACGATCTCTGGTATGTTGTGGAAAGTGGTGTTCCCTCAGTCACACCTTCTCTGAATGCTGCTGATGTGAAGAGATTCAAGCAACGCGACTCTCAAGCGAAGAATATCATATGTGGCCATCTGAGCAAAGGACAGTATGGCAGAGTGAGTGCTTTGGAGACAGGGAAGCTTATTTGGGACAGGTTGTCCAAAGTGAATGAAGGAGTCTCAACACAGTGTGACTCTTGAGTTGATGTTCTTCGCAGTTTGTTCAATCGCTTCAAAAGACTCGACAATAAAAATGTTCAACAAACCTTCGATTGCCTCACTGACATCTCAAATGAGCTTCAAGCACTTGGTGCCACTGACATCACCGACCATGAGGTGGTGAAGAAATTGCTGAGATCGCTTGATTCCTCATTTGACACTCTGGCATTGATGATACAACAACGTGCTAATTACAAGTCACTTGATCCCGCTGATATTCTCGAGAGGCTAAATACTCATGAGTTCCAACTTGCTGAAAAAAGAGATCTCTATGGTTCAAGCTATGGCAGATCACGTGCACCGAAGGCCAAGGCAGTATCTGAGTTCGAAGATGAAGACTCTGGTAGCAGCCTTGGTGATCCTGAAGAACTAAGCCATGATCTGGCTCTGCTCGTGAAGAAGTTCCAAAAGTTCTCAAGACGTGGTCGCCTTGGAAGACCCTCAAGGAGCAGTGATTCCTCATCCAGTGACTACAAGAGGAGGCTCTACCACAAATGCAAGAAACCTAGACAATACATTCAAGATTGTCCTCAGTGGGAAAAGGAATCAAAGAAGAAATACAAGGATTACAATTCTGATGATGCAAAGAAAAAGAAGAAATCCACAAAATTTTCATCATCAAAATCCTCAAAGCCTTCATATCACAAGAAGAGCAGCTCCAAGAAGGCCAGGTCATTCATTGGCAAGGAAATGGACTGTGAGGCTGAATCTGAAGAAAATGAGGAAGAGGAGTCATCTGAGGAGTCCGAATCCGGAGTGGCGAGCCTAGCTCTCGCTACTGCATTCGTCAGCAAGTCTAGCTTCAACACTGAAGAAAATGACCTCACCAACAAGGCTGATGAAGGGGATGATGACTACGCTCCCACCTATTGCTTCATCGCAAAGGGTGCCAAGGTACTCAAATATACCTCATCTGAATCAAGTGAGAATGGATCTGATGAAAACCTTAAGCCCAACTATTCTAAACTTGCTAAGATTGTTGTAAAACAACAAAGGGCTTTAGAAAAGGTTCAAAACATGCTAGACAAAAGTGATGATATGTTGGCTGAAGAAATGGATCGCACTAAAGCCTTGACTGAAAATCTTCAGAGATTTTAGACTAGGTTTGACAATCTTCAAAGTCATCATAACACTCTCTTATCCGATCATGAGAAGCTTTCTTATGAATTTCTTCAAAGAAAGCAGGACCTTGAGAAGCTAAGAGTGAGTTATGAAGATCTTCAGAAGGAACACGATTCATTACTTGCTCAACAAATTAGCGCTTCTCGGGAAGAATTTGTTCCTCCATGCTTGAAGTGCATTGAACGTGAATCTGTGAATTCTTCACCTGAATGTTCAAATGCTGCTAATGTTTCAAATTCTTCACATGCCTCTGCTATCACTAATTCCTCATCTGAGGACATTGCTGGTATAACTGATGATGCAGGGCTGAAGGAATTGTACATGACAGGCATGTACAAAAGGCTCAAAGGGCATCAGACTCTTTGTGGTGTGCTTAAAACGTAGATCCTCAACAGGAATCCTAGGAAAGAGGGTATTTCTTTTGAGAGGAAACTCAATGCTGATGGTACATATTGGAAACCTGAGCAGTACCCCAAAACTACATGGGTTGCTACAAAGGGACCTCCAGTTGATCCATCTAACTTATCTGGATTTGCATGTGAATCTCCTCATTCTAATGATGAGTCATTTGACTCCAACTATAAACTGTTCAAAAATCAGAATGTTGAAGTATTTGCTAGATATGTTGGCACTAACTGCAGGAACGGTCCTCCTATGAAGAAAATCTAGGTTCCCAAAAGATGCCTTGAAAATCTTCAGGTGAATGTCATCATGACGCCACCTGTGAAGAATAGGAACCCCAGATCAAATTCTTCATATGGATCCAAGTCCTCATACGGACCAAACTCCTCACATGGATCATATTCCTCAAAAGGATCAAAGTCCTCATATGAACATCATCGTGCTAACCCATTTGTTTCACAGGGAAGATCTAAGGATTATGGGTATGTGCATTATTCTTCAAATCATTATGTCCATAAGTCCTCGAAGAATTTCTCTGCATACTCGTATGCTTACTCTAACCCCTCTTATGTGAAACGAAATGGACTGGCTTCTATGCCATCCTTCTCGTATGGAGCTCGCAGAATGATGAAGTCTTTGCCACCCCTTAAGATGTGGGTGGTGAAGAAAAAGAACTAATCTCTTCTGCAGGGTCAGGTCTCCAGACGTACGTAATCGTCTGAAGAATTTGCTGGAGAACTGAGTATGCCTGATAGGACGCAGGCTAATCATGAAGAAATGAACTTTCATTTCTCACGTCCTCACATCGCAAAAGAAGTGCAAGTTGAAAAGATCATCAATGACATCAAAGCGCCAGGTCCTCTCACATGCTCAAAAGCTTCACATTTATCTAACTTTTGTGGGCACTATGCTTTTGCCTCTATCACAGAGCCCACTAAGGTAGATGAAGCATTTCTGGAGCCTGAGTGGATTCAGGCCATGCAAGAAGAATTACATCAGTTCGAGCTCAACAATGTCTGGGAACTGGTCAGACGCCCAGATCGTCGCAAGCACAATATCATTGGCACAAAGTGGATCTACCGCAATAAGCAAGATGAAAATGGCCTTGTGGTGAGGAATAAGGCACGGCTCGTAGCTCAAGGCTACACACAGGTTGAAGGAATTGATTTCGATGAAACTTTTGCACCCGTTGCTAGACTTGAGGCTATTCGCATATTACTTGCTTATGCTAACCATCATGATATCACTTTATATCAAATGGATGTGAAAAGTGCATTCCTCAATGGTAAGCTTGAGGAAGAAATATATGTTGCTCAACCCCCAGGTTTTGAAGATCCAAAGAATCCTGACAAAGTCTTCAGACTCAATAAGGCCCTCTATGGACTCAAGCAGGCCCCATGGGCGTGGTATGATACCTTGAAGGAATTCCTCATGAAGAAAGGCTTCAAACCCGGTTCACTCGACCCTACTCTTTTCACTAAATCTTATGATGGTGAATTTTTTGTGTGCCAAATATATGTTGATGATATTATCTTTGGCTGTACTGACCAACGTTATAGTGATGAATTTGCCTATATGATGAGTGAAGAACATCAAATGTCTATGATGGGAGAGTTGAAATTCTTCTTAGGTCTTCAAATTCGTCAACAATGCAATGGCATATTCATATCTCAGGAGAAATACCTCAAGGATGTACTGAGGAAATTTGGCAAGCAAGATTGCAAAGGCTTCAAAATTCCTATGCCCACAAATGGCCATCTGTGCACTGATGAAAATGGTATCGACTTCAATCATAAGGTATACTGCTCCATGATTGGCTCTTTATTGTACTTATGTGGATCTAGGCCAGACATAATGCTTAGTGTTTGCATGTGTGCCCGATTCCAAGCTACCCCGAAGGAATCACACCATAAGGCTGTGAAGCATGTTCTTTGATATCTAGCTCACACACCAACACTTGGATTATGGTACCCCAAGGGCTCGACTTTTGATCTCATTGGATATTCTGACTCTGACTATGCTGGTGATCGTGTGGACCGCAAGTCAACATCTGGTACATGTCATTTCCTCGGACGATCTTTGGTCTGTTGGTCCTCGAAGAAACAGAATTGCGTATCACTATCTACTGCTGAAGCTGAGTATATTGCCGCTGGTTCTTGCTGTGCTCAATTGCTATGGATGAAGCAAACTCTCAAGGACTACGGCGTCAACATGAAGAATGTGCCTCTCTATTGTGACAATGAGAGTGCCATCAAGATTGCTCACAACCCAGTTCAGCACTCGAAGACAAAGCACATTCAGATTCGTCATCATTTTCTTCATGATCATGTGTTGAAGGGCGACATTTCTATTGAGCATGTGAAGACTGAAGAACAGCTAGCCGATATCTTCACAAAGCCCTTGGATGAGAAGAGATTTAGCAAGTTGCGGTGTGAGCTAAATATTCTAGAATCTTCGAATGTTCTTTGAAAAGGACACTCATCCTAACACTAATGCAAAATTGATGACTTAGATGTGCAACACATGAAGAAACGTTTTTCTTCACTCAATGAAGAATAACACTCTTAGTGTGAAGAAATTAACGAAGAATTTTATTCTCAGAACCCTACGATAATTGTACGCGGTGTCTGAAATCATCATTCTTATACGGTGGGTCACGCCACCACAAAAAGTTGAAATCCCTCAATTGTTAATATTTGAAAGCTCGCTCGGATTAGCGGGGGATCTGCTAAAGAAACATTATAGAATAGCACCCTTTGATGAGAGATATGAGCAAGAGGCTTCAAGAAAACTTTTGTTTTCAGAATTATATGAAGCCAGTAAAGAAACAAAAAATCCACGTAGGGCTTTGAAACCAAATACGTTACCTACAATGGAAGTAAACTCTTCTATTCTTTTCCCTGGCGCAGCTGGGCCATCCTGGACTTGAACCAGAGACCTCGCCCGTGAAGTAAATCATGGCCCCTACGATCCAACCAATTGGGAGAGAATCAATAGACTCCTTTTCGGGAGCGATTCATCCTTCAACTTTGCATTGGCTTCACTGCTTCCGTTGTTTTTCTTCATTGGCTATATATATATATATATGAGTTTATGTCCTCTACAACATTCACTGATTGTTAATTCTTCAAGTTGGTTTTTCTGCTAAGTGAATGTGATCGGACCCTTCCCCTCTATGCTATACTCAACCCAATCTATTCACAAATTCTTCATGTGCGTTCTATTTGAAACTCGTTCAAAATCTTCACTGTGTCCTTGTCAGCTGAAGAAATTGCGAACCGAACTTTAAAACCTATCTTATCTAAATTTTCGGCTTTGCCGCTCAAACCGTTCTGCATCCCACGATATACTTATCCACTCACCCATGATCTAACACGATCTCCACTTCTCACTACGTGGGTGACACATGTCATGCGAATGAGAAGGGTCAGGGGCACGTTCGTCCAATTTCTTCGGGCGAGCAGATTTCACCGTGGCTATAAATATCCCTCCTTCCCTTCCTCACTTCTTTTACTCCGCTCGACCTCGCTCCAGCTCAAGCTTCTCAAACCCTAGCGCTGCCACTACTTCATCGCCACCGGTGAGGAAGAGCTTCACTGCCTTGACCTCGTCGCCGACGTACTCGCGCCGACCGCAGAAATCTTCACTCTGCCGCCGTAGCCGTCTTCCTCCTCCGAGTTAGGGCATGGAAGATCTAAACAGACGAACTTCATCTCTACACCTCACTGTTCGTCGTGTTCTTCGTCCAGTGTAATTAAAAGTTACTTTTACTGCCCTCATTGATTCAAATGATTATCTACAAAATCTTCAAAGATGTTTTTATTCATATCTTCACACACTAAACACCTCACAAGTCATTTGTTCTTGATTCGTTTCTCTAAGCATCATTTTTCTTCAAGATTCCTCAATTGTGTGGATATTCGATCTATACAACTCTAGAACCTAAGACAAAGAACGCTTTGTGAAATTCTTCAAGACTCATCTGGTCAAATTCCTCAAACTTGTTCTTTTTGAAAAACCCTCTCAGAACGCATATGACCTCTCCAAATTCCTCGCGACTATACTCTGTTCACAGGTACACATGTCAGCTGCTGAATCACTAGGTTCTCATCAACTTAACTCATTTGCAGCGTTCCTCAAAGAAAAGTTGCATACTTCTTTAGAGAATTCGATTGTTCAAATTCCTCAACTGAAGAAAATGGCTAATGGTAAAAAGCCACAGAAAGGAGGAAAGAGGCCTGAGGTCAATACAGCGTTTGAGATCCCTGATGAAATATATGCTGGGTACTGCACACCTACCAAGGAAACCAAAAATGAGTGCAAGGTGCGCATTCAGAAGATAGAGAGGAGATGGGCTAGAGAGTGGAGGGAGTACAGATATGTCACTCCCAAGTATATGAAGAAATTCGCACTCAATCCTCCATGCCCAAGACCTCCATTGGCACCTGGCCAAATAGCTGATCCCACCAGCCTCAAGCGCGGTGAGGACTATCCTGACGAATGGGCCAAGCGCCAAGCCAAGTTGGCTAAGCAAGCTAGAAAAGTAGTGAGGAAATTCAATGAAGACTCTGCTGCTGCCTCTGCTGAGGCCTCTGCTGTCAAGCCGAAGAAGGCTATGTCAAAGAAGCCTGTGTGCAAGCCAAGTGCTTCACCAACAATGCCCTCAAGGCCAAGTTCCTCAGCAATGCCCTCACGGCCAGAATGCTCAAAGCCCTCACGGCCAATTCCTCATGCTGCTCCTGCTCCCTCAAAATCCTCAGCTCCTCCAAAGTCCTCAACTGTTCCAACAAAGTCCTCAGCACCTGTGCATCTCGCCTCGTGCCAAAGGACTGTAGGCATCTCCATTGCCTCAGGTGTCTCGGCTAGTTCCTCAGCTGCACCAAGTTCGTCAGCTGGCCCCTCACTGCTGAAGACAAAGACAACTGCTGGACGCGGTCCTCGACCAAGTCCTTAGAAGAAGCAGGTCGCTTTCCAAGTGCCGTCCGACGAAGACGAAGCTGATGATGATGAACTTGCAGAAATCATCAGAGATAGGCAAGTCCGGGCCGCTAGAGCCAAGGGACAGAGGTGCCACTGCTTTTGGATCCCAAGTTGATCCTTGAATACATTGATGTTTGGCACAAGGACCCCAACACTCCCATGCCTGACTTCAAGCTGACTCCTGGCCAAAGTCACATGCTGACCCACTTCATTCAAGAAGAAAAGTGGAAATTTGAGAAGGCAAGGCAGATCAAGAAAGCTCAGTACAAGAAAGAGCACTATCTGAAGAAAAACGTTATCTCTATGACAACTGAAGAACTTGTCACTATTCAAACTGAGATCAAGAAACTCAGTGATGACTTTGACGCATATCGCGCTGATTGGCTTGGAGCCAAGGTTCGTTTTGTGAAACCTGCGGATAACTTCACCTCAAATGTTGCAGCCCCAACGCAACAGGAAGTTCCTCAGGCTGAAGCATCTGCTCAGCCGACTGAAGAACATGCCAGCACCGTTGATGAAAATCAGGGTGCTGAAGAAAATGTGAGTTCCAGGGCTGATGACTGCATTCCAGCCGCTGAAGAAATTGCCAGCGCACCCACTAGTGGTGCACTTGAAGAAAATGAAGAAAATCAACCAGATTCCTCTGCTCCACCTGTGCCTACACCAACTCCAATCCTTCCATCTGCATCAGATGTGAAGAAGACCAAGGCTGCAGAGCATGCAGCAGTGAAGAAAAGGAAAGCATCAGATGCTTCAGATTCTTCAGCTCCGAAGAATATGAAGCCTATGAAAAGTTCATTTGCTAATCCCATTGATGATGTTCCCATCTCAACCAGGCCATCAAAGGACCTTGTTCCTTTTGATGAAGAATATGTGATCCCCAGCAGATCTGATGAAGAAACTCCTTCTGCTGCTTCGTCTGAGAAGTTGGATGAAGAAATTGAAGTGGATGCCATCCCTTCAACACATCTCATATCCTCGCCCATGCCTCAGTTCACAGCTGAAGAGGCTGGCGTTGAAGAAATGGAAGATGAAGATGTGGACGTTGGCTGCTCCACACACGTAATTAGTGATGAATTCTGGGAAAGTCAGCATCCAAACTCTCCAATGTTCACACCGTTGCAGCAAATACCTTAGTCGCCTGCACAAATTGTTCAAATGGGCTCTAAAGAAACTCACCCCACTTCATCTGTACATGAGGAAATTCCAGCCACTAGCGCTGAAGAACCTGCTGCTGCCGAACAACTGAAGACGTAGACTGCCACTAAAGAGGAACCAGAAATTCCTCAGTCCGAAGAACCTGCGATTGAGATTCCTGAGGTCGTGATGCAACTCACTAACGCTCCTCTGCCCAAGCCAAAGGATCCATTCTCACGCAAGCAAAAGTTCAAGGCTAATGACTTCTTCGGCGAGCATGTATTCTTCGAAGACTACAACCCCTATAACTCTGCTCGCATTAGGAAGAGGCGTTTCTGGACTGCTAGTCAAGAAAATTTCTATTCCTCAGTACTGTTCAACAAAGAGAAAATCTTCTACCATGATCACATTCCTCACATGGATATGGAATCTCTACCGTGCTTTGCACCAGTCCTTAGTGTTCTTCACGATGATGGACTGTTAAACTTTTGCTCTGACATCTGCGATTGGAATGAAGAACTGATTCTTCAATTTTATGCAACGCTGCACATCACAGGAGATTTTGAAGATGTGAATTCATGGGTGCTGGACTGGATCTCTGGAAACACTCACTACACTGCACCAGCCTCTGAATTGCTTCGTGCCTTACCACTCAGTCCTCCCCTTGAAGAAGCTCGTTGCATCTACAGTGAACCTAAGCATACAAATCATTACACGCAGGTGCTGATGAAACCTTTGAAGCCAGGTCAAGGACCAAGAACCAAATTCCTCGTGAAGGAATTGCTTTACATGCCCAGAACTATCTATCGTATTCTTACAAGGACAATGAGTCCTATCAAAGGCCACGACTCATCTGATGAGGAAATTGTTGGCATCATGAAGAATCTGGTATTCAACATCGTTCATGGCATTCCTGTCAATTATCACGATTTCTTCATGAGGACTCTGGCAAATGTTGCACTATCTCCGTTTGAGATGAAGCCTTATGCACCTTGGATTATGAGATTC
The DNA here is from genome assembly GCF_002162155.2 of Triticum dicoccoides. Lineage (NCBI taxonomy): Eukaryota > Viridiplantae > Streptophyta > Magnoliopsida > Poales > Poaceae > Triticum > Triticum dicoccoides. The sequence goes on along the minus strand of NC_041384.1, from coordinate 362,398,554 downwards.
CTCGGGACAAGCTCTTTACTCAACTACAAAGCTGATTTCCAGAATCACCTCAGCTACTTGCCCCCGATTGAAGTCCTGAAGCAGACCTATTCCTCGGTTGATGGAAAGGGCAAGGCACCAGCTGTTATCGATGAAGGCATTCATCCATTGGACGGTCAATTTGGCAAAGTTGCTTCTTATTCCACCAATGATGACTCTGCCAGACATGACTCTACCAATGCACCCAAGTCCACTCCTCAAGCCACTGCTCCGCGCGTGATGACTGACCGTGAACTTCTGCTTAGTCTTCACCAGAAGGTGGATCGAAATCACAAATGGGTTAAGCGTCAGTTTGGTTCATTTCTTCACAACATGACTGCTACACACAATGGAATGAAGAAAAACTATTACTACCTCCATCAAGTCTTCGGTCGCACCTGGGCAATCCTGTCACATCTGTATGGTGAAGACGATCTGAAGAAAATGGGTCTCAAGGAAGATTTTGACAGGTCTGCACCTCCACCAAAGAAATTCAAGAAGGTCAAGGTTCCTTCTCTGGTGGCCAGCTCATATTCTTCATCGCGTGACACTGATGAAAATGAAGACTTGGACGACACTGCGGCAGGCCCTACTACAACAAAAGACCCCAACAACGCTGGTGCTGCTTCATCAACTTGATATTCTTCAGGGGCATTAGTCCTCATATTCGATCCTTTTGGTCATTTGATGACAAAGGGGGGGTGATTTTGAGTTAGTCTTCAAGCGGGTCTTTCTATATGGGCGTTTTTTTGTTAAGTTACAACTCTCATTCTTCTGATACTTTATTGGATCAAGTTGTAAACTTAAACCCGATGGTGCTCTGATACTTTTGATATGTTTTTCTGCATGCTTATTCCTCATATATTCTAATGCACGCATGCTGAATTACATCGATCACCATACTTCATCATGCATTTCAAATTCTTCATTGTGATATGTCAAATGCGTGTATGCATTACAAGATATAGGGGGAGATCTCCATGATTCAACTCTTCAAGTGTGCATTGCTTCAAAAGCAAATTCCTCACTATGCACATCTTCAGGGGGAGTTCTTCTATATCTTCCAATCAAATTCCTCAATATCAGTATTTACACTTCATATGTTTATCCCCGTTGAAAACTTAACCTATATTGTCATCAATCACCAAAAAGGGGGAGATTGTAAGTGCATCTAATGCCCCTTAGTGATTTTGGTATATTGAAGACTGATAGGTTAAGGGACTAATGAGTTTGTGAGTGTACACAGGTCTATAAGTCTATGAGGAGTTTGATATTTACAGATAAAGTCGACCCCTAAAAATGAAGTTCTTCGACTGATGACTTTGGATTTTTGAAGACTTTCTGAAGACTTTGAAAGTGCAGAAATTAGTGTGACCTTGAAGACTTGGTATTCATTCGAGGAACATGAAGCATGAAGACTTTTGTTTTCGTAGTTTCATTTTCTCTTTCTTGAGTCATAGGAAACACCGTACTGTTAAAGGGGGTCGAGGAAATACTAAGGAAAAATTTCCATGTGATGCTCAACTCAAAATCCTACACCTACCAATTCCTTCGAGTGAAGCCATTGGAAATCTCATACACTTCAGTCAATTTCTTCAGTGACAGAGACGAAGTTCTTCTGGTCTCTGAGGAATTTGTTCTGACTGAGGAGTTAGGAATTTGCCAGTGCGGATTGCCTACACAGTGAGGAACATGATAGCCCTGAGGATTTTGCTACTCAAAATTCCAACCGTTGCTGTGCTATGCACCAGTTGTCCCAAAATATCTATCCACCTAACGGTCATATCATTGAAGGGCAATTATGTCTTATCATGTCGGGCTGCTCCCTAGGCTATAAATAGCCGCCCCCTACTACCACTAGCTCGTTGGCTGCTCCGAGAGAAATTGACACTTGTCATTTGAGAGCAACCCATCCTCCGAGGACTTTGAGAGAAAATCATCAAGTGAGGAAAAACTAAAAACCCAAACCCAAACACCTACAAACCCCAAGTGATTGAGCATCACGGAAGAGATTGATCATGCGTGGATCCGATGCTTGTTACCTTTGAAGACTGTGCTTCTTCCAGACGGTTAGGCGTCATGGTCTAGAGCATCCAAGAGGAATTGTGGATCGCCGAGTGACCAAGTTTGTGAAGGTTTGGAAGTCGTCTGAAGACTTACCAGGAGTGATTGGGCGAGGTCTGTGTGACCTTAGCTCAAGGAGAATATGGTGAGGACTGGGTGTCCTGAGCTGTGTGTTCAGGACTGGGTGTCCGGGATTGTGTGTCCTCGAGTTTAAATACTCAGCCGCTCCAACCAGACGTACAACTGAGACAGCAGTTGGAACTGGTCTACTAAATCATTATCTTCACCAAGCTTACTGGTTCTATTTCCTCAACTCTTTCATTTCCTCATAACTGTGTTGTGAGCTTGTTCATATCTGTGTTTGAAGAGTTTGACTGAAGACTTTCTCAATTTCCTCAGTTCAATTTCTTCAGTCTGATTGTCTTCATCTTGCGTTATCTTGTGCTTACGCTACCTGTACTCTGTGCCTGTCTTCATTTCATCATGATGACCATGCTTGTATTATGTTATGTTTACTTTTGAGTACTTATTCCGCTGCTAGTAGTTCTTCATTAAGGAATTTCCTCACCGACAAATTCCTCGGTGAAGAAGTTCATAAAAATCGCCTATTCACCCCCCTCTAGTCGATATAACGCACTTTTAGCAGGTTCGTAATCACAAATCTCATCTCCTTTTAATTTACATTATTTTCCATTTGCCTCTCGTTTTCCTCTCCCCCACTTCACAAAGATTTGCCATTTTATTCCTCTCTCTTTTTCCGTTCGCCGTTTTCTCGCCATTTCCGATCTCAAAAGAGCTAAGGGCTTTCCCCCTAGCCTTAATGCTTTGGATAGCCCGTCTATCCTCTCTAAACTCATGAACAATGATGATATGGAAGGATCTACCGGGGTTGTTAAGAAACATCTTAACCATTGTGATGAAGATGATCCCGGAATTTTTTTGTTATTTACTTGATGAATCTTTGAAAGATGCTTGGGATAGGTTGTTGAGAATTTGAGCTAGCTATGTGCCCCAATATCAGATAGAGATATACTTGAAATTTTTTAATGATGGCTTACCTTCTTCTTTCAAGCATGTCTTAGATTCTATATTTGAAAATGGACTTCTTGAAGGGGATGCCGTTGATGCTTATGAGAAGATGAAAGCCATATATGGGAACCCCAAAGGAGAAAATGTTGAATCAACTAGTCTTATGTGCTTTTATCAAAATGAAATAATTAAAGAGATGAAGGCTAGTTCAGATATGAATTTTTGCAACATGCTTAATGTTTCTTCCGCTATTAATGGCCATGTTATTTCACAAGATAGAAAATTAAATGCCATTGATAGAGAATTTTCCCTTTTCTTTCCAAGGAACAAGGATGACAAAACTTAGATCCATGCTTTATGCCTAGCTAAGGGCGTAAAACTATAGCGCTTGTTGGGAGGCAACCCAATGAATAAAATTTATTTTTGCTTTTTCCTTCCTGTTCTTGAGTGTTAGCACAATTATGCTACTGTTATAATTGTGTTTTTTATGTTTTAATTAGTTTTTGTGCCAAGTAAAGCCTTTAGGATCTTCTTGGGCAATAGTTGTTTGATCTTGCTGAAAAAATACAAACTTCTATGCTCACGAGATTAATTTTCATTTTTTACCAGAGATCGATAAAATACCCATTCTAATTGCAGTAGATAAATATACAAATTTCTTAGGTCATCCTAATTTTTCAGAGTTTTTTGAGTTACAAAAGTATTCCAAATAGTCAGATTGCTACAGACTGTTCTGTTTTGACAGATTTTGATTTCTTTTGTGTTGTGTGCTTATTTTGATGGCTCTATGGTTTTCTTTGATGAGTTTTTTCCATAGAGAAGTTGGAATACAGTAGATATAATACAAAAAATATGAATTGGTTTGATACAACACTTATAGTAGTGGTTTATTATTCTTATACTAACGGATCTCACGAAGGCTTTGTTGAGTTTTATGTGATTGAAGTTTTCAAGTTTTGGATTATCTTACGATGGATGAAGGAAGGATGTAAGATCCTAAGCTTGGGGATGCCCTTGCATCCTAAGCTATTATCCAAGAATGAGAAACCAACTAAGCTTGGGGATGCCCCCGAGTGGCATCCCCGCTTTCTTCCAACAACTATCGGTATTTTACTCGAGACTATATTTTTATTCGTCACATGATATGTGTTCTGCTTGGAGAATCTTGTATGATATGTGTCTTTTCTTGTTTTTTGTGTTTTAAGTCATAAATCCTTGCTGGACACACCTATTTGAGAGAGCCAAAATTATGTTATGACTTGTTAGAATTGCTCTCTATGCTTCACTTAAATCTTTAATGAGCTAGGACTTGCTCTAGTGCTTCACTTATATATTTTTGAGCATGGTGTGCTTGTTATTTTTGAAGAAATGCTCTCTTGCTTCACATAGATTTATTTGAGAGTTAGTAAAATTTTGTAGAAATTCTCTCTTGCTTAACTTAAATAATTTTGAGAGAAAGAAAATTTGTTATGCCCATGATCTTCACTTATATTTGTTTGAGCTTATGAAAAGCAACACATCAAAATTAGTGCCAAAGTGATAGATATCCAAGAAGGATAAAGAAAACAAAATGTCATGAAGATCATTGGACAAAATAAACTTTATTCTTAGTAATAGTTTTGAGATATGATGATGTGATATGTGAGTCATCTTGATCAGTAATTGTGCTCTACTAAGAATATTGGTGCTAAGGATTGTGATTCCCTATGCATGAAAGAAAGTCAATAATCATGCAACGAAAATTATATCCTACTTGTGGTGCATTATTCGGTGTTAATTATGATTAATGCTTGCTTATGAGATTATTCCTTTCTTGGTTGGTCTCTTCTCAATCTTTTGCTAGCCTTCATTCTGCACTAAGTATGACCTCTACTTGTGCATCTAAAATCCTTTAAACCAGTTTTGCCACATGAGTCCACTATATCTACCTATATGCGGTATTCTTTTGCCGTTCTAAGCAAATTTGCATGTGCCATCTCTAATTTTCAAAATAAACTTCTCTTTTGTGTGTTTGTTTCGCTCGCGGAGCGGTGAAGGGTGGCTAATATTTTCCATGCTAGATGTGTTACTCTCAAGATGAGTGTTTATTCACTTGTCATTGCACGAGAGTAAGGCAAAGGTATTAGGGATGCCTAGTCCCGAAATGCAAAAACAAATGAATTTACTTTTTGTTGTCAAATAAAAAATTCCTTGGAAAGTGTTGGTATGGAGGGCACCCGTGGATACGGTTAGCCATGGAAAGTGAAAGTTATGGTGGGAAAAGGAATAAACTTTATTTTCTGTTTGGGAACCACCTATGATATATCTAAGCATGGAAAGTATTCGGAAATCTAAGTTGTTTTCGTTGGTGGGATGGATACACATCCCAAAATGTTTTTATCTCAAATTTTTCGCTTTGAGCTCTGGCACCTCTACAAATCTCTACTTCCCTCTGCGAAGGGACTTTCTTTTATTTTATGCAATTTTATTTTGAATTTTGAGTCTCCATCTTCTCTCATAAAAGCACCAACTAGGAGGCAATATGATCGTGCTCAAGTATTAGGTGTAGTTAATATTTGAGTGTGTTTCATGAATGGATCAATGTTTGAGCATGACGGGCTAGGGATAACTTATTTAGCATTGATATTTTGAAAGACATGGTTTCTTGTTGATATGCTTGAGTATCTAAATTATGTCAAAACTAGACAATTGCTTTGAATCACATAAAAGTCCAAATGTCCATGCTATAAAGAAAAGAATATGATATGACTTGATGAACAACACTCCACATCAAAAACTCTGTTTTATCACTTAGCTACTCGAGGATGAGTAGGAGTTAAGTTTGGGGATGATGATACGTCTCCAACCTATCATTAATTTTTGATTGTTCCATGTTGTTTTATTATCAATCTTGGATGTTTTATAATAATTTTATAGTCATTTTATATCTTTTTTGGTACTAACCTATTGACATAGTGCCAAGTGCTAGTTGCTCTTTTTTCCATGTTTTTACATCGCAGAAAATCAATATCAAATGGAGTCCAAATGCCACGAAACTTTATGGATATTTTTAATGGGCTAGAAGGAAGGCAATGGGCCATGGTTGCACCTGGGGGATGCCACGAGGGGGCACAACCCACCAGGGCACGCTAGGAGGCCCAGCCGCACCCTGGTGGGTTGTGCCCACCTCGGGTACCCTCCGAACCGCCTCTTTCCTCAATAAATACCCCAAAAATACCAGAACCCTAGAGGAGTCGACAAAATATTCATCCAGCCACGGCAGAGTCCAGAACCACCAGATCCAATCTAGACACCATCTCGAATGGGGTTCACCACCTCCATTGGTGCCTCTCTGATGATATGTGAGTAGTTCTTTGTAGACCTTCGGGTCCGTAGTTAGTAACTAGATGGCTTCATCTCTCTCTCTCTTGATTCTCAATACAATGGTCTCTTGGAGATCCATATGATGTAACTCTTTGTTGGGATTGATGAACTTCGAGTTTATGATCAGATCTGTGCTTTTATATCCATGAAAGTATTTGAGTTTCTTTGATCTCTTTTATGCATGATCTCTTATAGCCTCGTATTTCTTCTCCGATATTTGGGTTTTGTTTGGCCAACTTGATCTATTTATCTTGCAATGGGAAGAGGTGCCTGGTAGTGGGTTCGATCTTACGGTTCTTGATCCCAGTGACAGCAAGGGAACCGACACGTATGTATCGTTGCTACTAAGGATAAAAAGGCGAGATCTATATCTACCGCCATATAGATAAATGGATCTTGTCTACATCATGTCATCGTTCTTATTGCATTACTCCGTTTTGCATGAACTTAATACACTAGATGCATGCTGGATAGCGGTCGATGTGTGGAGTAATGGTAGTAGATGCAGGCAGGAGTCGGTCTATTAATCTTGGATGTGATGCCTATGTAATGATCATTGCCTGGATATCGTCATAATTATTTGAGGTTCTATCAATTTCTCAACAGTAATATGTTTACCCACCGTTTGCTATTTTTCTCGAGAGAAGCCATTAATGAAACCTACGACCCCCGGGTCTTCTTTCTCATATATTTGCCTTGCGATCTATTTTTCCTTTGCATTTTTATTCAGATTTACTAAACCAAAAACCTAAAAATTCCTTGCTGCGTTTTATCTTTATTTATTTTATTTAGCATTCGATCTATCAATCTACTACAATTTACCTCATTTCTGTTTCCCTATCTTGAGGCGCTGTACCCTAGAAGGGATTGACAACCCCTTTAACACGTCGGGTTGCGAGGATTTGTTATCTGTGTGCAGGTGCTGCTTAAGTTGTGTTGCTTGGTTCTCCTACTGGTTCGATACCTTGGTTTCATAACTGAGGGAAATACCTACCATCGCTGTGCTACATCATCCCTCCCTCTGTAGGGAAATACCGACGTTGTCCCAGCTACCATCAACGGTTCCAAATGCCGTCGCGGAAAGGGGTTAAAAACCGTTTGTATAGCATCGACACGTACTAGTGATGGTGTTGAATATTGTGTATATGATGTCTAAATAATGCAATGCAAGACACCATATGCATCAAATGAGCAGTATAACCATGCCAAGTTAGAACATACACCTCGGTGGGGGAATAGGACTGGTCATTTGTCTCTGAATCCATTTCTGAGGAGCTATCGGGACCTAGCAAGAGATATGCTTCGACATGTAGCACTGTCTGCTCTGAAGACCTTGTTTTCACTCCAGATTTTTCCATCACCCACTCAAATGGCTGATTCATAGGAAGAGTAATTTAATGTACAAACGTTATTGACAAATGGAAATGTAATGAAGAAAAGGTTTGGCAAGATATCATTCAAATATATGATGCCTGGTTAAACAGTATGACATTGCATATTTCACATATATTACGGGTGGCTAAAAGAGCTGAGACTACATAATTCTCATATATGATATAGAAACTAAGCATGTGGCATTACAGAACATGTCTAAACTAAGCAAATGACATGTATGATGTCGAAAGTAGGCACTGCAAGGCAACATATGCATGATATGACCAACATCATCATGCCAAGTTAGAGCAAACACCTTGGGGGTAAATAGGAGTGGTCAGTTGTGTCTGAATATGCCTCAAAATATATATCTTCCTCTTGATTACAATCTAGAGAGAGGGCGAGGGTTTTCCATTGAACCCACCATGGGGTGATGTCTACATGCCATTATATTTCCTCACAAAACTCTTCTCTTTTTCTCTACATGTTCAGCATGATTGTGTACAATATCTAACATGCATATGAAAAATATAGTGAGATTATGTAACGAGAGCATGCAGAAATCTAGAGTGATGGTAAAAACCAGTGGATGGATCCAAAATAATGATAGCAAGCCGATGATAGCTTTAATTTAATAAAAACGACAGATGATGATTGCTTTACTATTTGTTTCCTACCCAAGATGAACAACATAGGCATACCCTAGGTGAACCAGATAATAGATAGAGATACTATTCATTGCTGCCTAGATATGTGCCCCACAAGTAATTTTTAAAACTCAAGATTGAACATTAATTTGGACCTGACTTGGAGTCTAAGAGGTGAATAGGATGATAAATTAGCAGGTAATATTAAGCAATGCATAACATAAGCAGAAACAAAAGAGCGCGACCTCTCTTGTGGACCCGTGTATTCCTCAGGTTACTCTGCTGAGTCGATGATGGTGATGCAGTTGCGGTGGGTGCTAGCAGTAGGGGAGGAGATCTGAGGCGGCGAAAGATAGTCAGGAATCGTGATGTCTGGTTTGGTGGAATGCTTCTGTTGATGGAGCAGCTCAGGTGAGGTGGACGACGTTGCGACATGAGCAGGACAACCCACACAAAGTTTTCTTCGACTCCTACCTGTAACTGAAGTAATTCCGTAAGGGCTCCTTTGGCTTGCAGGATTCTACAAATGCAGGGATAGGAAAAACACCGGAATAGGATAGGAATGCATGTGGGAGATAGAGCATTTGTAAACACAGGATTTCTGTCAACTTGGGTGTTTGGTTCACAAGAATTGGAAGAGCAGAGGAATGCAAAGAAACATGTCCAAATTAAAGTGAAACCATATGAAAGCGTCTATAGTTAGAATGTTATTTCTCCACTAATGCACTTGGTCTTGTTTTCATGCATAGGATTTTGAAAAGTAGGTCCAGGTGGATGTTTTGCTCCATTCCTTTCAAGGAAATGCATGAATAATTGAATACTAGAGTGCCATTGGAAAGTTTCCTATTGCTATGTTTTTCCTTCACTCTTTCCTTTGAACCAAAATAGCCCTAATGGATTGACATGAATGTAGAGTAATAAGTGATGCGACAAGTGTACAACCTCTTTGCGGTAGCCGTTTCGACCTCAGCATCATTGGGTTGGTCGCTGAAGAAGTTGCGACAGAGGTGGCTATTAGAGGTGTGGAGGAAGATCTGAGGAATCTGTACACAGAGTCCAGGGCACTGCTCTGTTGTGATGGATGGTTCCGTCGTTGGAGCAGCTTCGGCGAGCCGTAAGATGTCGAGGCTGAAGTAGTACAAGACAGACATCGTTAATCTCAAGTGGGATTCTAATAGCATCTCCAATAGATGATGTAAAATACATTAACAAAAAGTGATAGATGTAAACTTTACATCACCAAAAAACACCTGACTACAACAGATGAGGAAAAAACTATTGACTCTAAACTTAACTGTCGAAACTAAAATTTACTATGGAATCTGAATGTTACTATCGAAACTGAACGCACTGGTAGCAGAGAGGCACTTCATGTAGTTTAGGCTGCTCGAGCACTAGTAGTAGAGAAATGGTGGCCTAAATTAGCAGGCGATCTATGGGGAACACAGTAGCAGATAGCAGCCAGAGGAGTAGCGCCTGGAGGAGCAGCGCGAACTAGAGCTAGAGGAGCAACTCGTGTAGCTGCGGCAGCCCGTGTATCAGCATCAGCAGCGCGAGCGAGAGCAATAGCAGAGCAGCAGCACGAGCGAGGGGTAGAGCAGAGCAGCACCAGCGTGAGCGAGTGAGAGCTGGAGCAGCAGCAGCAGTGCAAGCAAGCGAGAGCCGGCGCACAACATCAGCACGAGCGAGCAAGAGACGGAGCAACAGCAGCAGCGTGAGCGAGCGAGCAAGTGAGAGCCGGAGCAACATTAGTAGATTTGGCTGGTATGGACGCTGTCGCCGAAGGGGCCTCGCACTGGGGGAGAGCCGCTATGGAGATGTCGCTCGCGGTGCCGGCTTTGAGGTAGCCGTGCCATGGGGGTGTGAGATCAAGCGAGAAGGTGCGATGAGATGAGTGTGCAACCTCTTTGGTGGCACCGAGTAGGCCTCGGCTTCATCCGAGGAGTCAGTGAGGATGTTGTGGTTCCGGTGGAGTAGGTTAAGGTGGTGCTGTGGGGATGGATCAGCCGCGATAGACGAGGCAATCGTCGGAGCATCTCCTTGGAGGTGTTGGACGGGGAAGCTGCACCGGCGAGACGATGAGATCGACAATAGATCCTCATCCGAGGAGGTGGATGAGGGACGTCGAGCTGTTGCGGTGGACGATGTCGTCGGGGAAGAGGCTCAGGCTGGGCAGCGGTGGGGTGGCGGATGGAGGAGGGTGGGGTTTCGTGGCTGGAGCTGAGAGGTTATGGTGGCCTGGGAGTTTGGATGGCGAAAAGGAGGTGACGGGAGGTGGGAAACCATGACTTAGGGACCCGCTTGTCAAAAATGTAGGGCGTGTTACAAAAGTACCCCCACTGATTTAAACTAGCGGCCCTTTCGGCTCAGGGTTAGAAGGGGGATTTCGCGTGTCGGGATTTGGCAGTGGAGGGAGTTTTCGCACGCGTTGTAATTTCGGGATAGCAAGGTGCGGGTTGTGACGACACGAGTTTTGGGAGCACGATACCTGAATTTTCGGGATAACAAGGCGCGGGTTGGATTTTAGGGACAATCCTAACGTGCAATATTGTATCTACCAAATCAATTCGCATTTCCCTCAACAAAAAAATGAAAATAATAAAACTATTTGCACCACGCAAAGAGAGAGTCTTGTCCCGTTTTACTATACAAATGCTATTCAATGCTATGAATCCATGTTATGTCCAATTAAATTTTTTTGCTGGCTGTATAATGCATGTAACCTACTCATACCAACATTTTAGTGCATTCCAAATGTCTATACTACCGTTGCAATTCGAACTAAATTTGAATTCGTTTCTCTATTTGAATAAGAATCTACAATTATGATTGTTGCCAAGTTAAACCATCATTCGTATATTATCTTAACAACACACCACATGATTACTATAGTGATAGATATGAACTATGTGTACTATATGAACTCGAATTCAAAATTTTGAATCCACTTGATGTTGATTCCAAATAATAGTACATTTGATGTACTAAATAGATCTTCATAATCTAAACCATGTTTCATACATACACTATGTTTATCACACAAAGTATAGTGCCCTGCCCCCTACATTATGACAAGTATTTAGCCGTGAGTTGCAAAAGCCACACAGTATCACAAATTCAAATAAATTTTCTATATATTATGTGTAGTGTAACATGTTCATAACCACACCATGCGTATCACCATTATATATATTCATGCATGTGTCGGTTTAAAACACTATGATATCTTCTTCAAATATCTGAATCCACTTTTTTATAATGAATAATGATTCCTGTTCATCTTTTACACCCACACAATCATCTTCTCTTTGTAGCTACCGGTAACTTTCTCTCGTGCATGCACACGCCCGCCACCTTTCACTCTGCCTCAACATCCCTCCATCACGCACATTCGTTGTTTCTCTCTAGGTCATTCACCCACGGGGTGTGTGGGCCCCACGTCTCCTTCTTTCCAGCACACACCAATCGATATACCTCTCTAGCCAAGTATGCCTACCACAAACACACACTTCCCCTCTTCTCTTCTTGCCGACCATGCCCCCCTATGTCCAATACGGTTCCACGCAGGTGCACACTCCCGCCCCTCTTTTCATTGATCTCGTACTCACACACTCCTCCTCCTCGATATAGTAGGCCTCACGCACCACCTCCTAGCCGCACCCCTCCCCACCTATCCGTCTCTCTGGACCTTTATTTGCTTCTAACACATGCATGCATGTATACCTACCGATCTCCCTGCATATAGCTGTTGGGGAACGTGGTAATTTCAAAAATATTCCTACGCACACGCAAGATCATGGTGATGCATAGCAACGAGAGGGGAGAGTGTTGTCTACGTACCCTCGTAGACCGTTCGCGGAAGCGTTATATCAACGCGGTTGATGTAGTCGTACGTCTTCACGTCCGACCGATCCAAGTACCGAAAGCACGGCACCTCCGAGTTCTACACACGTTCGGCTCGGTGACGTCCTCGCCTTCTCGATCCAGCAAGAGGGGCAAAGTAGTAGATGAGTTCCGACAGCACGACGGCGTGGTGACGGTGTTGGTGAAGAACAATCTCCGCAGGGCTTCGCCTAAGCACTACAAAAACTATGATGGAGGATAAACTAGAGGGGACGGGGTTGCCGGCACACGCCTTGGTGTTTCTTGATCTGTCTTTGTTGCTAGCCCTGCCCCTCTATATATATGTTGAGCCCTGGGGTCGAAACTTGGAGTAAAAGCCTCCACAAAGTCGGTTTCACCCGAAAGGCAAGAGTCCTTCTCAGACTCCAGGGCTAGATGCCAGGGTTCCCGGCGTCTGGCCCCAGACGCCAGGGACCCTGGCGGCTGGCCCCTAGACTCTGCAAAACTTCCTTTTGCACTTTCCAAAAACCATGTGGGCTTTCCCCTTTGGCCCAAATAAAGTGTTCTTGTACCCAAACTTTTCGGGAAACATCCGGAACCCCTTCCGGTGATTTCCGGAACCCTTTCGGTGACCAAACACTATTATCCCATATATCAAACTTTATCTCCGAACCATTCCGGAGTTCCTCGTCATGTCTGTGATCTCATCCCGGACTCCAAACAACATTCGGTCATCAACATACATAACTCATATAGTACTATATCGTCAACGAACGTTTAAGCATGCGGACCCTACGGGTTCGAGAACTATGTAGACATGACCGAGAAACCTCTCTGGTCAATAACCAATAGCGGGACCTGGATGCCCATATTGGCTCCTACATATTCTACGAAGATCTTTATCGGTCAGACCGCATAACAACATATGTTGTTCCCTTTGTCATCGGTATGTTACTTGCCCGAGATTCGATCGTCGGTATCTCAATACCTAGTTCAATCTCGTTACCGGCAAGTCTCTTTACTCGTTCTGTAATACATCATCCCGCAACTAACTCTTTAGTTGCAATGCTTGCAAGGCTTATAGTGATGTGCATTACCGAGTGGGCCCAGAGATACCTCTTCGACAATCAGAGTGACAAATCCTAATCTCGAAATACGCCAACCCAACAAGTACCTTTGGAGACACCTGTAGAGCACCTTTATAATCACCCAGTTACGTTGTGACATTTGGTGGCACACAAAGTGTTCCTCCGGTAAACAGGAGTTGCATAATCTCATAGTCATAGGAACAGGTATAAGTCATGAAGAAAGCAATAACAACAAACTAAACAATCAAGTGCTAAGCTAACAGAATGGGTCAAGTCAATCACATCATTCTCCTAATGATGTGATCCTGTTAATCAAATGACAACTCATGTCTATGGTTAGGAAACTTAACCATCTTTGATCAACGAGCTAGTCAAGTAGAGGCATACTAGTGACACTCTGTTTGTCTATGTATTCACACATGTATTATGTTTCCGGTTAATACAATTATAGCATGAATAATAAACATTTATCATGAAATAAGGAAATAAATAATAACTTTATTATTGCCTCTAGGGCATATTTCCTTCAGTCTCCCACTTGCACTAGAGTCAATAATCTAGATCACATCGCCATGTGATTTAACATCAATAGTTCACATCACCATGTGATTAACACCCATAGTTCACATCGTCATGTGACCAACACCCAAAGGGTTTACTAGAGTCAATAATGTAGTTCACATCACTATGTGATTAACACCCAAAGAGTACTAAGGTGTGATCATGTTTTTCTTGTGAGAGAAGTTAAGTCAACGGGTCTGCAACATTCAGATCCGTATGTATTTTGCAAATTTCTATGTCAACAATGCTCTACACAGAGCTACTCTAGCTAATTACTCCCACTTTCAATATGTATCCAGATTGAGACTTAGAGTCATCTGGATCAGTGTCAAAACTTGCATCGACGTAACCCTTTACGACGAACCTTTTTGTCACTTCCATAATCGAGAAACATATCCTTATTCCACTAAGGATAATTTTTACCAATGTCCAGTGATCTACTCCTAGATCACTATTGTACTCCTTTGCCAAACTAAGGCAGGGTATACAATAGGTTTGGTACACAGCATGACATACTTTATAGAACCTATGGCTAAGGCATAGGGAATGACTTTCATTCTCTCTCTATCTTCTGCCGTGGTTGGGTTTTGAGTCTTACTCAACTTCACACCTTGTAACACAGGCAAGAACTTCTTCTTTGACTGTTCTATTTTGAACTACTTCAAAATCTTGTCAAGGTATGTACTTATTGAAAAAACTTATCAAGCGTCTTGATCTATCTTTATAGATCTTGATGCTCAATTTGTAAGCAGCTTCACCGAGGTCTTTATTTGAAAAAACTCCTTTCAAACATTCCTTTATGCTTTGCAGAATAATTCTACATTATCTCCGATCAACAATATGTCATTCACATATACTTATCAGAAATGTTGTAGTGCTCCCACTCACTTTCTTGTAAATATAGGCTTCACCGCAAGTCCGTATAAAACTATATGCTTTGATCAACTTATCAAAGCGTATATTCCAACTCCGAGATGCTTGCACCAGTCCATAGATGGATCGCTGGAGCTTGCATATTTTGTTAGTACCTTTAGGATAGACAAAACCTTCTGGTTGCATCATATACAACTCTGCTTTAATAAATCCATTAAAGAATGCAGTTTTGTTTATCCATTTGCCAGATTTCATAAAATGCGGCAATTGCTAACATGATTCGGACAGACTTAAGCATAGATACGAGTGAGAAACTCTCATTGTAGTCAACACCTTGAACTTGTCGAAAACCTTTTTGCGACAATTCTAGCTTTGTAGATAGTAACACTACTCTTAGCGTCCGTCTTCCTCTTGAAGATCCATTTAATCTCAATGGCTCGCCGATCAATGTGCAAGTCAATCAAAGTCCATACTTTGTTCTCATACATGGATCTCATCTCAGATTTCATGGCCTCAAGCCATTTCGTGGAATCTGGGCTCATCATCGCTTCCTCATAGTTCGTAGGCTCGTCATGGTCAAGTAACATGACCACCAAAACAGGATTACTGTACCACTCTGGTGCGGATCTCACTCTGGTTTACCTACGAGGTTCGGTAGTAACTTGATATGAAGTTACATGATCATCATCATTAGCTTCCTCACTAATTGGTGTAGTAGTCACAGGAACATATTTCTGTGATGAACTACATTCCAATAAGGGAGCAGGTACAGTTACCTCATCAAGTTGTACTTTTCTCCCACTCACTTCTTTCGAGAGAAACTCCATCTCTAGAAAGGATCCATTCAAAGCAACGAATATCTTGCCTTCGGATATGTGATAGAAGGTGTACCCAACATTTTCTTTTTGGGCATCCTATGAAGACGCACTTCTCCAATTTGGATTTGAGCTTATCAGGTTGAAACTTTTTCACATAAGCATTGCAACCTCAAGCTTTAAGAAACGACAGCTTAGGTTTCTTGCCAAACCATAGTTCATACGGTGTCGTCTCAACGTATTTAGATGGTGCCCTATTTAACATGAATGTAGTTGTCTCTAATGCATAACCCCAAAACAATAGTGGTAGATCGGTAAGAGACATCATAGATATCACCATATCTGATAAAGTATGGTTATGAAGTTCGGACACACCATTACACTGTGGTGTTCCAGGTGGCGTGAGTAGTGAAACTATTTCACATTGTTTTTAACTGAAGGCCAAACTCGTAACTCAAATATTTTACTTCTGCGATCATATCGTAGAAACTTTTATTTTTGTTACGATGATTCTCCACTTCACTCTGAAATTCTTTGAACTTTTCAAATGTTTCAGACTTGTGTTTCATCAAGTAGATATACTCATATCTACTCAAATCATCTGTGAAGATCAGAAAATAATAATACCTGCCGCGAGCCTCAATATTCATCGGACCACATACATCAATATGTATGATTTCCAACAAATCTGTTGCTCGCTCCATTGTTCCGGAGAACGGAGTCTTAGTCATCTTGCCCATGAGGCATGGTTCGCAAGCATCAACTGATTCATAATCAAGTAATTTCAAAAGCCCATCATCATGGATTTTCTTCATGCACTTTACACCAATATGACCTAAACGGCAGTGCCACAAATAAGTTGCACTATCATTATTAACTTTGCATCTTTTGGTTTCAATATTATGAATATGTGTATCACTATGATCGAGATCCAATGAACCATTTTCATTGGGTGTGTAACCATATAAGGTTTTATTCATGTAAATAGAACAACAATTTATTCTCTTACTTAAATGAATAACCGTATTGCAATAAACATGATCAAATCATATTCATGCTCAACACAAACACCAAATAACACTTATTTAGGTTCAACACTAATCCCAAAATTATAGGGAGTGTGCGATGATGATCATATCAATCTTGGAACCACTTCCAACACACATCGTCACTTCACCCTTAACTAGTCTATGTTCATTCTGTAACTCCCATTTCGAGTTACTACTCTTAGCAACTGAACCAGTATCAAATACCGAGGGGTTGCTACGAACACTAGTAAAATACACATCAATAATCTGTATATCAAATATACCTTTGTTCACTTTTCCATCCTTCTTATCCGTCAAATTCTTAGGGCAGTTCCGCTTCCAGTGACCAGTCCCTTTGCAGTAGAAGCACTTAGTCTTAGGCTTAGGACCATATTTGGGCTTCTTCACTTGAGCAGCAACTTGCTTGCCGTTCTTCTTGAAGTTCTCCTTCTTCCCTTTGCCCTTTTCTTGAAACTAGTGGTCTTGTCTACCGCCAACACTTGATATTTTTCTTGATTTCTACCTTCGTCAATTTCAGCATTACGAAGAGCTTGGGAATCGTTTCCGTTATCCCTTGCATATCATAGTTCATCATGAAGTTCTACTAACTTGGTGATGGTGACTAGAGAATTCTGTGAATCACTATCTTATCTGGAAGATTAACTCCCACTTGATTCAAGCGATTGTAGTACCCACACAATCTGAGCACATGCTCACTGCTTGAGCTATTCTCCTCCATCTTTTTAGCTATAGAACTTGTTGGAGACTTCATATCTCTCAACTCGGGTATTTGCTTGAAATATTAACTTCAACTCCTGGAACATCTCATATGGTCCATGACATTCAAAACGTCTTTGAAGTCCCGATTCTAAGCCGTTAAGCATGGTGCACTAAACTATCAAGTAGTCATCATATTGAGCTAGCCAAACGTTCATAACGTCTGCATTACTCCTGCAATAGGTCTGTCACCTAGCAGTGCATCAAAGACATAATTCTTCTTTGCAGCAATGAGGATAATCCTCAGATCATGGATCCAATCTGCATCATTGCTACTAACATTTTTCAACATAATTTTTCTCTAGGAACACAATAAACTGGGAGCAACATTGCGAGCTATTGATCTATAACATAGATATGCTAATACTACCAGGACTAAGTTCATGATAAATTAAAGTTCAATTAATCATATTACTTAAGAACTCCCACTTAGATAGACATCCCTCTAATCATCTAAGTGATCACGTGATCCATATCAACTAAACCATAACCGATCATCACGTGAAATGGAGTAGTTTTCAATGGTGAACATCATTATGTTGATCATATCTACTATATGATTCACGCTCGACCTTTTGGTCTCCAATGTTCCGAGGCCATATCTGTATATGCTAGGCTCGTCAAGTTTAACCTGAGTATTCTGCGTGTGCAAAACTGGCTTGCACCCATTGTAGATGGACGTAGAGCTTATCACACTCGATCATCACGTGGTGTCTGGGCACGACAAACTTTGGCAATGGTGCATACTCAGGGAGAACACTTTTATCTTGAAATTTAGTGAGAGGTCATCTTATAATGCCACCGTCAATCAAAGCAAGATAAGATGCATAAAAGATAAACATCACATGCAATCAAAATGTGTGACATGATATGGCCATCATCATCTTGTGCCTTTGATCTCCATCTCCAAAGCATCGTCATGATTTCCATCGTCACCGGCATGACACCATGATCTCCATCATCTTGATCTATATCGATGTGTCGTCACATGGTCGTCTCGCCAACTATTGCTCTTGCAACTATTGCTATGGCATAGCGATAAAGTAAAGCAATTATTTGGATCTTGCATCTTATGCAATAAAGAAACAACCATAAGGCTTCTGCCAGTTGCCGATAACTTCAACAAAACATGATCATCTTATACAACAACTTATATCTCATCACGTCTTGACCATATCACATCACAACATGCCCTGCAAAAACAAGTTAGATGTCCTCTACTTTGTTGTTGCAAGTTTTACGTGGCTGCTACGGGCTTAGCAAGAACTGTTATTACCTACGCATCAAAACCACAATGATAGTTTGTCAAGTTGGTGCTGTTTTAACCTTCTCAAGGACCGGGCATAGCCACACTCGGTTCAACTAAAGTTGGAGAAACTGACACCCGCTAGTCACCTGTGTGCATAGCACGGCGGTAAAACCAGTCTCGCGTAAGCGTACGCGTAATGTCGGTCCGGGCCGCTTCATCCAACAATACCGCCGAACCAAAGTATGACATGCTGGTAAGCAGTATGACTTATATCGCCCACAACTCACTTGTGTTCTACTCGTGCACAACATCAATGCATAAAACCTAGGCTCGGATGCCAATGTTGGGGAACGTAGTAATTTCAAAAAAATTCCTACGCACACGCAAGATCATGGTGATGCATAGCAACGAGTGGGGAGAGTGTTGTCTACGTACCCTCGTAGACCATTCACGGAAGCGTTATATCAACGCGGTTGATGTAGTCGTACGTCTTCACGTCCGACCGATCCAAGTACCGAAAGCACGTCACCTCCGAGTTCTGCACACGTTCGGCTCAGTGACGTCCTCGCCTTCTCGATCCAGCAAGAGGGGCGAAGTAGTAGATGAGTTCCGACAGCACGACGGCGTTGTGACAATGTTGGTGAAGAACAATCTCCGCAGGGCTTCGCCTAAGCACTACGAAAACTATGACGGAGGATAAACTAGAGGGGACGGGGTTGCCAGCACACGGCTTGGTGTTTCTTGATCTGTCTTTGGTGCTAGCCCTGCCCCTCTATTTATATGTTGAGCCCTGGGATCGAAACTTGGAGTAAAAGCCTCCACAAAGTCGATTTCACCCGAAAGGCAAGAGTCCTTCTCGGACTCCAGGGCCAGACGCCAGGGTTCCCGGCGTCTAGACCCAGATGCCTGGGACCCTGGCGTCTGGCCCCGGGACTCCACAAAACTTCCTTTTGTGCTTTCCAAAAACCTTGTAGGCTTTCCCCTTTGGCCCAAACAAAGTGTTCTCGTACCCAAACATTTTGGGAAATATCTAGAACCCCTTCCGGTGATTTCCGGAACCCTTCCGGTGACCAAACAGTATTATCCCATATATCAAACTTTATCTCCGGACCATTCCGGAGTTCCTCGTCATGTCCGTGATCTCATCCCGGACTCTGAACAACATTCGGTCATCAACATATATAACTCATATAGTACCATATCGTCAACGGACGTTTAAGCGTGCGGACCCTACGGGTTCGAGAACTATGTAGACATGACAGAGACACCTCTCTGGTCAATAACCAATAGCGGGACCTGGATGCCCATATTGGCTCCTACATATTCTACAAAGATCTTTATTGGTCAGACCGCATAACAACATACGTTGTTCCCTTTATCATCGGTATGTAACTTGCCCGAGATTCGATCGTTGGTATCTCAATACCTAGTTCAATCTCGTTACCGGCAAGTCCCTTTACTCGTTCCGTAATTGAAAGTGCGTTATATCGACTAGAGGGGGGGGTGAATAGGCGATTTTTATGAAAGTCTTCAAAACGTGGAAGTTATGAAGACAAACGATAGAAATAAACCTAGTACCCTGCAGCGGAAGGTAGACTACACTAGGCAAGCCATAGTCAAGTATTCAATAGAGTGAAAGCACAATGACTAATAGCAGCAATGTAGTAAGGATCAAGTAAGAAGATATTGTGAAGCCACACAGAACACGCAGTCACTCAGTGAAGACAAACGATAGTGCGAACATACAATGACTTCACAAGGAGTAACAATAAGTAAAGGGAAGGGGAGATGAAACCAGTGACTCGCTGAAGAGAATGATTTGTTGGACCAGTTCCAGTTGTTGTGACAACTGTACGTCTAGTTAGGGCGGCTAGGTATTTAAACCTTAGGACACACTGTCCCGGACACCCAGTCCTGAACACGCAGCTCAGGACACCCAGTCCTCACCGTATTCCCCTTGAGGTAAGGTCACACAGACCTCGCCCAATCACTCTGGTAAGTCTTCAAGGTAGACTCCCAAACCTTCACAGACTTTGTTCACCGGCAATCCACAATGTCTCTTGGATGCTCAGAACGTGACGCCTAACTGGCTGGAGGATGCACAGTCCTCAAGTGTAATAAGTCTTCAGATCACACAAACAAGAAGACTTAAGTGATGCCTAATTCTCTTTGGCTCTGGGTGGTTAGGGATTTATCCTCGCAAGGAATTCTCTCTCAAAGGCTTCGAGGTGGGTTGCTCTCAAACGACAAAAGCCGTACTCTGAATCTGAGCAGCCAACCGTTTATGGTTGTAGGGGGTGGGCTATTTATAGCCACTTGGCAACCCGACCTGATTTGTCCGAAATGACTCTGGGTCACTAAGGAACTGACATGTGTTCCAACGGTCAGATTTCAAACTCACACGGCAACTTTACTTGAGCTACAAGAAAAGCTGACTTGTCCGACTCTGGACAAGATTCGCTCTCAAAGTCTTCACTCGAAGACATAGGTTTTGTTTAAGCATCACTTCAGTCATTCTGACTGGTTCTCTTGGACCCCACTTAACAGTACGGTGGTTCCTATGACTCAACACAGAAGAAAAAGAACTACGAAAGGTCTAAGTCTTCGAGCTCCATAGGCTTCATGCGGTGTCTTCTCTTGTCATAGTCTTCAATGTGAATATCTTCTTATACCACCTTTGGCTTCAATGTCTTCATACATTTTTAGGGTTCATCTCTGGTAGGAAAACCGAACCAATGAGGGACTTCTACCTGTGTTATCCTGCAATTCTCACAAACACATTAGTCCCTCAACTAGGTTTGTCGTCAATACTCCAAAACCAACTAGGGGTGGCACTAGATGCACTTACAATCTCCCCCTTTTTGGTGATTGATGACAAACTAGTTGAAGTTTTCAATGGGGAATATAATCTGTGAAATTTTAAAGGATAAGGAATTGTCTTCATAAGTTGCAAGGGCTCCCCCTGAAGATGTGCATATAAGTAATTTTCTTTTGGAATGCAAATGCACATGGCAGGTTGTACTTGTGGAGATCCACTTCAACTTATGATGACAATCCACTATGCATGTGAAAGTATATGAAGATAATGACATGCATAATGGAAAATGGACGTCTGCAGAATGATCTAAGTGCGGAATTTATCGTCGCACATGCGGAATTTATCATCGCAACACAAGGTGGCAAATAAGTAGCAGACGACCATCGAGTTTAAGTGTTACAACTCAAAGAACCAAATGTAGCAAAACGAGAGTTGTAAGCACGAAGCAAAATATAAAGCACCCGCCCATATGGACCCGCTTGAAGACTATCAAACTCATATGCTTCTCCCCCTTTTGTCAGTAAGGACCAAAAAGGTTTGAAGACGTAGAGCATCTACTCATTCCCATGAGGAGTAGGTGAAGCAGCAGGGTCGTTGGTGGTGGTTGGCGGTGCAGAAGAGCTTGGAGCAGACTCGAAGCATGCTGAAGGAGGTGGCGGTGAAGTAGCATCGTCTTCATCCTCGATCACTCTGGCATTCATAGTTGCAGCAGAGGAAGAGAATTCAGAGTCTTCAAGGGATGGAGTTCGTCGCAGCACTGCCCTTCGAGGAGGTGTGGAGTCAAACTTGAATCGCTCAGTGAAGCCATCCTCTTGAAGATCATCTTCAGAACACATCAGCGTCAGCCCTTTCCATGTGCGGCGAGAGGTTTCATGGGAAACAAAAGCATTCTTGGTGGCAAGATTGCGAATGCGATTAACATCCACCAAGAGGCTTTGCATCTGATGCTTCAGCCAGTCATGATGCCTATCCTGTTTCTGATGAAGAGCCACAAGAAGCTCTCGGTCGTTGAGAACATGAGTGCGTTTCTTGGGTCGTGGAGCAGTTGTACTGTTAGTGGCTTCAGCGAGAGCAGGATGCGGTGCACGTGTAGTGCCAGCCAAAGGATACACACGAGTTACGGCTTCAACGCCTTCAACGTTCTGAGAAAACTTTGATGCTCTGCATTCTGAAGACTGAGAGGTTCCTTGGCAGGCTCAGGATAGATGGCTTCAATAGACATATCCACATCAGGCAAAAAGATCCAATGATTGCGGGCCGAGGGATGATATGAGATAGCGGAGTGAAGTTTGATCAGCCGCATCACCCAAGGGGCGTAGAACTTCAAACCAAACAGATCAGAGCCAGATGCAGCAAGTTGGCGAATGAAGAAATCATGTGTATTGAAGCATTTTCCATGAAGAATGTAGAAGACCAAAGTCTTCATTGCACCTTCCAGCTTGGCATGGGGAGAATGTCCTTTGAATGGCCAGAGAGTTCGCCTTATGATGTGATAAATGGTTCTTGGCAGATACTCAAGGTCTTCAATGAAGAACTCCGTGGGATAAGCAGCATCTTGGGGAAATGGCTTCATCATACTGAGCATCTGACTCATATTAGGTTCAGTCTTCTGAAAGATGCTCTCAATAGCTTCACTATGAAGCTAACAGCCATGCTCGTAGAGATCACCAGGAGTGGGCAAACCAATGAGCTCAATGATGTCAAAGGCTTTGGCTTCGTGATGAACGTTTCCTGTCATCCACTCCAGGACCCAAGTCTTCGGATCTCTGCTATACCCACGGATGTGAAGTGTGGCATAGAATTGGAGCAGCAACTCTTCATTCCAATGCTCTTGGCCAGTGAAGAACGGCAGCAGTCCAACCTCTTTGAAGCAATCCAGAGCTTCTTCCAGACAGGGCAGACCAGCTATTGCTTCAATGTCAAGGCGCTCGTGTGGGAAGATGTGACCTTGGTTGTAAAGAACGCATGAGTAATAGCTTCGCTGCGGATAACTCCAAAACCGATCAGATGATATTCTTTCCCTGGAGTAGGGGTTCCTGGAGCTGTTAAAGAATGTGTTGTCTGCTCTGAAGCCATTGATATTGAAGGAGCCAGGTGCTGATGCAGGACCTGGGAACCTTGGCAATATTGGGATTGGCTTCTGTACCTGAGGCCTGTGCTCAACATGATAGTCGAACTGGGGACCGGCAGCAGACTCAGGAACAGAAGCAGCGGGATCAGTGGCTTCACTGACTTCTAGTGCTTTTGTTGGTGAGGGCTCCACATTAGCTTCAGCCATGACAGCGTCAGTGGCTTCAGTGGTGTTGGTGGTGGCAGCCTCAAAATGTTCAACCTCCACTTGACGAGCAGGAGGGTCGGTCACGATCATGTTCTCCTCGAGAACCGCTTCTTGGTTGGACAGGGGAGTGGCAACTTGTGGGACTTCTTCTTCCACGGCTGATGCAGCCGGATTGTCTTCAGCAGAGACTTGAGGCCTTGGACCTTTTCGAAGCCTGCACAATGCGGGTGAAGCCTATGGAGTTGCTGTTGGCTGGGCCTCAAAGTCTTCATTCTCTTGTGGGCAATCTGCCCATGAAGCATCATGTGCAATTGGCGTCAGTGGACGACCAATGCTAATGAGTTCGCTGTGCGTTAGCACAGGCGATGATACCTGTTGGTGTTCTAGCTGAGGAAGGGCTGCATCATCTTCAACATGGTCATGGTGACCAATGTCTTCAGCAGCGATGGGATCAGCTGCTGGAAAGTCTTTAGCTTCATGAGCCTCTGTGAAAGCAGGCTCATGGACAGTCAGTTGACGTTCTTGTGGATCAGCGTCGGGGTGAACCATGGAAATGGGTTCAACAATCAAGGGCTCTGTGGGAGCAGCCCGTTCCTTCTTGGTCTTTCTTTTCTTCTTGGCGGGGGCAGTAGCAGAGGCTTCAGGATGTTTTCTCTTCCTTGCTTCAGCCTCAGCAGTCCTGGTCTTCTTCAGTTCTGAAGCAGTTGACCTGGCCTTTGGCTTCGGGCCAGTCATGCTAGTTGGGAAGACAAGGGGATCTGCCTCCTGCCTTGGTGCTTCAGGTTCAGCCATAGCGGGCTTCTTCTGCTTCTTGGCAGCCATCCTGGGGTCGATGCCAGGACGCCCAAGGGCCTTGCACTTCTCAGCCTCATTGTAGGCTTGCACACACCTATCAGCCAGGACCTTCATGCGCTCACGAGAACCCTGAGATTCTACACGTTTCTTTAGAAAGGCTTCCTTGAGCTCGTGCAGCATAATCTTGAAATTCTTCACGTCTTGCATGATGAGCTTGGCCATATGCTTCTTGAACTGAGATTTCTCAAAGTCAATCTTCTGCTTCAGTTCAACAATGCGCTGGGCGATAGCTAACTCTGAAGCAATGGTGCCATGGAAGGCGACACTGAGGCCAATGGGTAGTTGGAGATCGTCGAAGTTGATGTTTGGCGTGTCAAACCATTCATCAATGAAGTTGTCAATGACTGTTACATCAAAGAGAGGCAGATCATTGAAGATTTCCGCTTCTTATTTGCTCTTGATGAGTTGCTCAAGAGCGTCATCTGCAAGATCTTCATCACTTGACAGATCAATGACATCATTGCGCAGAATGGCAGCAGCTATTAGCTCTTGGCCGGTGTGTGGCAGAGGCATCTTGACCTTCTGGGGCTTGGAGATGCGTGATAAATCTTCGGACTGCACACTGTCTTCAGGAGGTGCAGTTGCCAGTGGCTTCGCCCTTGAGATTTTTGGTGAAGGGGCAGGCTTTGAAGCTTTAGGCTTCTTCAACTTCATTGGCTTCGGCGCTGCAGGCGCTTCATCTGATTCAGCGTCAGCTGCAGGCTCATTCACTGCAGTCCCTTGAACCAAGATATGGGTGATGAGACCTTCAAGGTTGTAGAAAGGACCGATGACATTGGGTTCTGCATCTCGTGTGCCGTCAGCCCTTGGAGGAGAAGGACCAGGGTTGAAGTCTAGTCCCAATGTCTTCTTGTTTTGCTTCGCTGAGTTCTGGGCAAACTGAAAGTTGCGCTTGAACAGAATGTCGTCATGACACCATAGCAGGGACGATGGGTCAGCATCCGCAGGTTGTGGTCCACGGACCATGCAGGGATAGAAGCCTTGTTCAATGGCTTCATCTCTGGTCCTGGGTTGAAGATTTTTGTAGAGGATGTCTCCCCATGGTCGCTTGATGGCATTCTTTTCAGCATATTCCTTTGTCACAAATCTGTACTTGAACCACTGTTCTGCCCAATAGCGTCGAATCCATTGGATTCGTGTTTTGCGCTGATTGTAATCCTCTTCAGGATCTGTCTTGTACAGTTCTAAGAGGTCATCTGGCAGATCTCTTGATGTTTCTCCACGGCGCTTTCTGCCACCCTTCCTTGCTGATTTTTCTGAAGCCATGAACTTTAAACTGAAAGGCTTCAAGGGCTTTCGCTTGCTGGACAGATAGGAACTGGCTCCGGGAGAATTGATATGATGTTGTAAGAATTCTGCAAATGAATGCAGACTATGAGAACCAAGGGATTCTCCCATGGACATGTACCTGTGACAGCATTAAGGTGCGAGGGAAGGGGAAGAGGTCATATGCATTCTCAGAAGATTTTGAATATAAATCAGTTTAGAAGACATTGACCTCATCGTCCGAAGACATTCACTCATAGATAAGGAGTTGGTTCCAGATTTGTACGAATCCAGAGATCAGTACAAGTGAGGAATCTAACTACTTTGTGAAGAATCAGTGAATATACTAGGCATGTTATGAGATGCGGTATGAGAGAGATCTAACTTGCGTGAATAGAAACTGCTTGTGGTAGAAAGTGACAAAGCCATAGGATCAACGGTGCCGTAAAAAGGAAGTTTTATTTACCACACTAAGAACTGCTAGACAGAGTGGAAGAGGAGGCCGAGCAGTTCGATCTTCCGTGCCCTAACTTGGCGACGGAGGACACCTACGGCGACGGCGGAGAGGACGATGTCCGTGGTCAGCGTGAAGACGGTGTCGGAGAGGTTGCGGCAGCGAAGCGCTTCGTCGCCGGCGTCGTCGAGGGCTAGCGGTGGCGCTAGGGTTCGTGCGAGAGTGGAAGAAGAGGTAATGACCGCCGTGAAGTGTGTATTTATAGGTACAGGGGCGGCACTGTGTTATTACACTGGTGCCCCTGGCGATTCGCATCTGAGGAACACGTGGCCATCATGCAGAATTTTGGGGTTTGTTCCACGTCCCACGCACGCCTGGATTGTCAGGTGGTCGTTCCTACTTCTCCGGGTTTCATGTGGAGGAATGAGCATTGAAAGCGGACTTAAGGTTTGTCTCTGTATCTTCTACTGACAAGGACGCAGAGAAGACATTCGACAGTTTCAATAGAATGCATATGATATGGAGAGATAGAGTTTGAGATAGAAAGCACAGAGTGGTTAGGGTCCAATCACATTCACTTAGTTCAAAAGATTCAACAAGAAGACATAGCTATAAGTGAATGCTGTAGAGGACAGAACACTAGTATATATATATATATATATATAATCAACATAGTGAAGATAATCATGAAGACATGTTGAGATTGAAGCCAAACCAAATGTGAAGACATAGCAAGGTAATGCCATGAGTGAAACACTTCAAAATAGAACATTTGGTGGTGGCGTTACCCACCGTATAGGAAGTATTAGACCCAGACACGGCGCACAATTATCGTGCCGCTCCGAAGTCAAATTCCACATTAATGTATTCACACTTAGAATGTATGTCTTCATTGATTGAAGATATACTTTACTTCATGTGTTGCACATCTAAGTCATCAATATGCATAAGGGTTAGGATGTGTGCCTGATCACAGGACATTTGAGGATTCCAGGATATTTAGCTCACACCATAACTTGCAAAATCTCTTCTCATCCAAGGGCTTGATGAAGATATCTGCCAATTGCTCTTCAGTGTTGACGTGTATGATATCAATATCTTCCTTCATAACATGATCTCTGAGAAAGTGATGACGAATTTCAATGTGCTTTGTCTTCGAGTGCTGAACTGGGTTGTTGGCAATCTTGATGGTGCTTTCGTTGTCGCAATAGAGTGGCACTTGCTTCAGATGAATGCCATAGTCCTTGAGTGTTTGCTTCATCCACAAAAGCTGAGCGCAGCAAGATCCAGCAGCAATGTATTCAGATTCAGCAGTGGAGAAAGATACACAGTTCTGCTTCTTTGAAGACCAACAGACAAGTGATCGTCCCAGGAAATGACATGTGCCTGATGTAGACTTGCGATCCACCTTGTCACCAGCATAATCAGCATCCGAGAATCCAACCAGATCAAACTCTGAGCCCTTAGGATACCATAATCCTAGAGTTGGGGTGTGAGCCAAATATCAAAGAATTCGCTTCACAGCTAAGTGATGCGACTCCTTTGGTGCTGCTTGGAATCGAGCACACATGCAAACACTAAGCATAATATCTGGCCTAGATGCACATAGATAAAGTAAAGAACCAATCATGGAGCGGTATACCTTTTGATCGAACTCTTTACCATTGTCGTTAGGACCCAGATGATGCTTGGCTGGCATTGGCATCGTGAAGCCTTTGCAGTCTTGCATACCGAACTTCTTCAGGCAATCTTTGAGATACTTCTTTTGAGATATGAAGATGCTGTTGCGTTGCTTTCATATTTGAAGACCGAGAAAGAACTTCAGCTTTCCCATCATAGACATTTGATATTGCTCTTGCATCATATATCCAAACTCTTCACTGTACTTCTGATTGGTGCAGCCGAAGATAATGTCATCCACATATATTTGGCACACAAACAGTTCGCCATCATATGTCTTCATGAAGAGAGTGGGATCGAGGGAACCAGGTATGAAGCCTTTGCTCTTCAAGAAGTATTTGAGTGTGTCATACCAGGCCCGCGGGGCTTGTTTGAGGCCATACAGTGCCTTGTTGAGCTTGTATACCATGTCAGGATGTTTTGGATCTTCAAAGCCAGGCGGTTGTGCAACATACACTTCTTCTTCAATCTTGCCATTGAGAAAGGCGCTCTTCACATCCATTTGATAAAGAAGTATGTTGTGATGATTTGCATAGGCCAGCAGTATGCGTATGGCTTCAAGTCTAGCCACAGGAGCAAATGTTTCATCGATGTCAATGCCTTCCACTTGAGTATATCCTCGAGCAACGAGACGAGCTTTGTTTCTGACAACTTGACCGTGCTCATCTTGTTTGTTGCGGTATATCCATTTTGTGCCTATTATGTTGTGCTTCCGAGGATCGGGACGCTTGACCAGTTCCCATACATTATTCAGCTCAAACTGTTGAAGCTCTTCTTGCATAGCTTGAATCCATTCAGGTTCCATGAAGGCTTCTTCAACTTTCTTGGGTTCTGTTATTGAGACGAATGCGAAGTGCCCACAGAAATTTGCTAGCTGAGTTGCCCTTGAACGAGTGAGTGGACCGGGTGCATTGATGCTATCAATTATTCTTTCAATCTGCACTTCATTGACAACACGAGGATGTACAGGGCGAAGATTTTGCTCTTGCTGATCATTGTCGTTGTTAGAGGGAATGTCTTCAGGCTGAGCATTGTCTTCAGGTTGATTAGGTGCTGAGATGATAAGTTCTTCTTCAAGATGAGCTTCAGAAGGTATAATTTCTCCAGTTCCCATTAGCTTGATTGATTCACTAGATGGAACTTCATCTAGCACATTTGGCAGGTGCTCTCTTTGTGAGTCGTTGGTCTCATCAAACCGCACATCCACTGTTTCAACCACTTTGTAATGAAAGAGATTGAAGACTCTGTAGGAGTGTGAATCCTTTCCATATCCAAGCATAAAACCCTCATGTGCTTTTGGTGCAAACTTTGAGGTGTGATGTGGGTCCTTGATCCAGCACCTGGTGCCAAATACTCTGAAGTAACTGACATTTGGCTTCTTGCCAGTAAGTAGCTCATAAGATGTCTTGTTCAGAAGCTTGTGAAGATAAACACGATTGATTGTATGGCATGCAGTATCAATGGCTTCAGGCCAGAATTTTCTTGGAGTCTTTTATTCATCTAGCATCGTTCTGGCCATCTCAATGAGTGTTCTGTTCTTGCGTTCGACGACGCCATTCTGCTGTGGCGTGTACGGGGCTGAGAATTCATGTGTGATGCCCAAGGTATCAAGATATGTATCAAGGCCAGTGTTCTTGAATTCAGTGCCATTGTCACTTCTGATATGCTTTATCTTGGCGCCATAGTTGTTCATTGCTCGATTGGCGAAGCGTCTAAAGACATCCTGCACTTTAGTCTTGTAAAGGATTATGTGCACCGAAGTATATCTAGAATAATCATCAACAATGACAAAGCCATAGAGACAAGAAGTAGTAGTAAGAGTTGAGTAATGAGTGGGACCGAAAAGATCCATGTGAAGCAGTTCGAAGGGTCGAGTAGTAGTCATGATTGTCTTCGAGGGATGTTTGGCCCTCGTCATCTCTCCTGCCTCACAGGCACCGCATAAGTGATCTTTCTTGAACTTGACGCCCTCGATGCCTATGACATGGTTCTTCTTTGCCAGGGTGTGGAGGTTCCTCATGCCAGCATGCCCAAGCCTCCGATGCCAGAGCCAGCATTCTGAAGCTTTTGCTAGAAGACATACGGCAAGCTGTGGTCCTACTGAGAAATCTACCACGTACAAATCATCTTTTCGATACCCTTCAAATACTAGAGACTTGTCAGATTCCATTAGAACAAGGCAACGATATTTTCCAAATATTACGATCATGTTTAAATCGTAAAGCACTGAGACAGACATTAAGTTGAAGCCAAGGGATTCAACAAGCATGACTTTATCCATTTGTTGATCCCTTGAGATTGCAACTCTACCTAGACCCAATACCTTACTTTTACCAGTGTCAGCAAATGTGATGTGGCTCTTGTCGGATGGACGTAAGGTTGAGTCCATAAGAAGGCTTCTTTTGCCAGTCATGTGATTCGTACACCCACTATCAATAATCCATTCTGAAGACGCTGGTGTCGTACCCTACAGTGCAGTTAGGGGGATAGGCTTCATGAAGAGA
Source organism: Triticum dicoccoides (assembly GCF_002162155.2). Classification (NCBI taxonomy): domain Eukaryota; kingdom Viridiplantae; phylum Streptophyta; class Magnoliopsida; order Poales; family Poaceae; genus Triticum; species Triticum dicoccoides. The sequence goes on along the minus strand of NC_041384.1, from coordinate 362,367,970 downwards.
ATTGTGAAGCAAAAACATTTGACGAACCAGTGGGTTATGAAAGCTTAGATCCAGATTAGGACTAATAGGGAGAGTAGCAAGCAATTCAGGAACAAAGTACATACTAAGACCATTCGGGCATTTGATCTTGCGCCCTACAAGATGTTTAAGGTCCCCAGCAATAGCGTCAGACGATTTTGGTTTTCTGCTGGAGACCTTTCCCTGCAAAAGAGAGTTAATCTTTCTTAGCCACCCACATCATCAAGGGTGGCTTAGAAGCAGTAAGTCTAAGTGCAGCATCTGAGAACTTTGGCTTTGGAGCCCTAGCAAACAGTCTTGCAGGCGGACAATAGTACTCATACGAATAAGCAGAATAGTTCTTGGTCTTATGAACATGGCGGTTTGATGAACCTCTCTCATATTCATAGGCCTGAGTATGGTTTCCCTGCAAAACATTTGCGTTAGTGCGACTCAGGTGAGTCCTCTGTCTGTATGAAGCCTTTGGACCGTATGAAGCCTTTGGTCTGAGGTTTGTCTTCTTCATGTGAGGTGTCATGATGACATTCACAGGAAGATTCTCCAGACACCTTTTCAGAACCCAGATCTTCTTCATAGGCAGTCCATCCTGTAGTTAGTACCAATGTACCTGGCAAACACTTCACCATTATGATTCTTAAATAGTTTATAGTTTGCATCAAAGGATTCATCAATGACAATGGGGTTAGCACAAGTGAACCCAGATAGAGTGGATGGATCTGCTGAAAATTCCTTTGCAGCAACCCATGTGGTTTTGGGGTACTGCTCAGGTTTCCAGTAAGAGCCATCAGCATTCATTTTCCTTACGAACCCAACACCCTCTTTCCTTGGGTTTCGGTTCAAAATCTGCTTTTTGAGGACATCACATAGTGTCTGATGCCCTTTAAGACTTTTGTAGATCCCTGTTTCAAGCAATGTCTTCAACCTAGCATTCTCATCAGCAATAGCAGTGGAATCCTCCGTAGAGGGGTTAGTTCCCACATCAATAGTTGAAGATATTGCAACAGTTGTAGCAGTAGAACATTCAACAACAGCAGTAGCATTATCACGCTCATTGCATTTAAGACATGGTGGTTCAAATCCTTCCTGAGGGGAGCTGATCTGTTCGGCACGAAGTGACTCGTTTTCCTTTTGAAGATATTCATGAGCCGCTCTCAATTTCTCCAGATCTTGCTTCCTTTGAAGATAATCATAGGAAAGCTTTTCATGAGTTGTTGAGAGAGTTTCATGACGACTTTCAAGTTCCTCATATTTAACGTGAAGATTTTTTATGTCTTCAATTAAGGATTCAGATCGAGTCATTTCAGCACCTAACAGATCATCGCTTCTATCTAACAGTTTTTGAATATGTTCCATAGCTTTCTATTGTTGAGTTGCAATTTTAGCAAGTGTTTTGTAGCTGGGTTTTGAACCACAATCAGAGTCATCGTCACTAGATGTTTGATAGTGATTAGTGCATGTGTTTACCTTGGCACCGCGTGCCATGAAGCAGTAGGTAGAAGCGGAGTAGTCCTTGTCATTTGCATCGGTGTCGGTGATGAAGTCATTGTCTTCAGTGTTGAAGATGGACTTGGCAACGTATGCTGTAGCCAGACTTGTGATGCCTGAATCGGACTCCTCCTCAGACTCCACCTCCGCCTCCTCAGAAGCGGATTCCTCCTCTGAATCCATTTCCTTGCCAACAAATGCACGTGCCTTGCCAGATGAGCTCTTCTTGTGTGATGAAGACTTTGAGGAAGACTTGGAAGAAGACTTTGAGTATTTCTTCTTCTTCTTGTCGTCAGATTCATATTCCTTGCTCTTCTTCTTCTTTTTGTTCTCATTGTCCCACTATGGACACTCAGAGATGAAGTGGCCAGGTTTCTTGCACTTGTGACATGTTTTCTTCTTGTAGTCGTGAGCAGAAGATTCATCATTCCTTGAGCTTGATCAGGAAGACTTTCTGAAACTTTTCTTCTTGGTGAATTTCTGGAACTTCTTCACAAGCATAGCAAGTTCCCTTCCAATGTCTTTAGGATCATCCGAACTGCTGTCAGATTCTTCTTCAGATGAGGAGACAGCTTTGGCCTTCAAGGCACGAGTTCGCCCATAGTTTGGACCGTAGATATCTCTTTTCTCAGAAAGCTGAAACTCATGTGTGTTGAGCCTCTCAAGTATGTCAGACGGATCGAGTGTCTTGAAATCAGGACGTTCTTGAATCATCAGGGCTAGGGTGTCAAACGAACTATCAAGTGATCTCAGTAGTGTCTTGACGACTTCATGTTTGGTGATCTCAGTAGCGCCGAGGGCTTGAAGCTCATTTGTGATGTTAGTGAGTCGGTCAAATGTGAGCTGGACATTCTCATTGTCATTTCGCTTGAAGCGGTTGAAGAGGTTGCGAAGGACACTAATTCTCTGATCTCTCTGGGTTGAGACGCCTTCATTGACCTTGGAGAGCCAGTCCCAGACCAGCTTAGATGTTTCCAAAGCACTCACACGGCCATACTGTCCTTTGGTCAGATGACCACAGATGATATTCTTGGCAGTAGAGTCCAGTTGAACGAACTTCTTGACATCAGCAGTAGTGACACCTTCTCCAGCCTTGGGAACGCCGTTCTTGACGACATACAATAGGTCGACGTAAATGGCTTCAAGATGCATGCGCATCTTATTCTTCCAGTAGGGATATTCAGTTCCATCGAAGACGGGGCACGCAGCGGAGACTTTAATTATCCCTGCAGTCGACATAGCTAAAACTCCAGGTGGTTAAACTGAATCACACAGAACAAGGGAGCACCTTGCTCTGATACCAATTGAAAGTGCGTTATATCGACTAGAGGGGGGGTGAATAGGCGATTTTTATGAAAGTCTTCAAAACGTGGAAGTTATGAAGACAAATGATAGAAATAAACCTATTACCCTGCAGTGGAAGGTAGACTACACTAGGCAAGCCATAGTCAAGTATTCAATAGAGTGAAAGCACAATGACTAATAGCAGCAATGTAGTAAGGATCAGGTAGGAAGATATTGTGAACCCACACAGAACACGCAGTCACTCAGTGAAGACAAACGATAGTGAGAACATACAATGACTTCACAAGGAGTAACAGTAAGTAAAGGGAAGGGGAGATGAAACCAGTGACTCGCTGAAGACAATGATTTGTTGGACCAGTTCCAGTTGCTGTGACAACTGTACGTCTGGTTAGGGCGGCTAGGTATTTAAACCTTAGGACACACAGTCCCGGACACCCAGTCCTGAACACGCAGCTCAGGACACCCAGTCCTCACCGTATTCCCCTTGAGCTAAGGTCACACAGACCTCGCCCAATCACTCTGGTAAGTCTTCAAGGTAGACTCCCAAACCTTCACAGACTTTGTTCACCGACAATCCACAATGTCTTTTGGATGCTCAGAACGCGACGCCTAACCGGCTGGAGGATGCACAGTCCTCAAGTGTAATAAGTCTTCAGATCACACAGACAAGAAGACTTAAGTGATGCCTAATTCTCTTTGGCTCTGGGTGGTTAGGGCTTTATCCTCGCAAGGAATTCTCTCTCAAAGGCTTCGAGGTGGGTTGCTCTCAAACGACAAAAGCCGTACTCTGAATCTGAGCAGTCAACCGTTTATGGTTGTAGGGGGTGGGCTATTTATAGCCACTTGGCAACCCGACCTGATTTGTCCAAAATGACCCTGGGTCACTAAGGAACTGACACGTGTTCCAACGGTCAGATTTCAAACTCACACGACAACTTTACTTGAGCTACAAGCAAAGCTGACTTGTCCGACTCTGGACAAGATTCGCTCTCAAAGTCTTCACTCGAAGACATAGGTTTTGTTTAAGCATCACTTCAGTCATTCTGACTGGTTCTCTTGGACCCCACTTAATAGTACGGTGGTTCCTATGACTCAACACAGAAGAAAAAGAACTACGGAAGGTCTAAGTCTTCGAGCTCCGTTGGCTTCATGCGGTGTCTTCTCTTGTCATAGTCTTCAATGTGAATATCTTCTTATACCACCTTTGGCTTCAATGTCTTCATACATTTTTAGGGGTCATCTCTGGTAGGAAAACCGAATCAATGAGGGACTTCTACCTGTGTTATCCTGCAATTCTCACAAACACATTAGTCCCTCAACTAGGTTTGTCGTCAATACTCCAAAACCAACTAGGGGTGGCACTAGATGCACTTACCGAGTGGGCCCAGAGATACCTCTCCGACAATCGGAGTGACAAATCCTAATCTCGAAATATGCCAACCCAACAAGTACCTTTGGAGACACCTGTAGAGCACCTTTATAATCACCCAGTTACGTTGTGACGTTTGGTGGCACACAAAGTGTTCCTCCAATAAACGGGAGTTGCATAATCTCATAGTCATAGGAACATGTATAAGTCATGAAGAAAGCAATAGCAACAAACTAAATGATCAAGTGCTAAGCTAACGGAATGGTTCAAGTCAATCACATCATTCTCCTAATGATGTGATCCCGTTAATCAAATGACAACTCATGTCTATGGTTAGGAAACTTAACAATCTTTGATCAATGAGCTAGTCAAGTAGAGGCATACTAGTGACACTTTGTTTGTCTATGTATTCACACATGTATTATGTTTCCGGTTAATACAATTCTAGCATGAATAATAAATATTTATCATGAAATAAGGAAATAAATAATAACTTTATTATTGCCTCTAGGGCATATTTCCTTCAATAGCTAGGTCGACTATAAGTCTTTTTCCCCACGCACCGATCGATGTACCTCACTAGTTATGTCTCTCTGTTTCTTCGACACATGGCAATTGATGTTCCTATGTAGTTACATCTTCTTACCACGACCATATCATCCCTCCTCATCATCCTTGCGCAAACCTCCTGACCCGTCTCTCACACACACATGCATAGACAGGCAGACATCCCCTCTCTTATTGATATTGCACTCGTACCCTCCATTTGTCTAGAAGGCCTCTCCCACCATTTGTGAGACGCAACTCCACCACCAACCCTCCGACACTCTACCTTTGTCTCTCTGCCAACCTTATTCCTCTGCTACACATATGCATGGATGCCGATCGATCTCCCTCGATACATAGCTAGGTCTCTCTACTTCTCCACACATATACCCGTCGATCTACCTCTCTATAGTTAGGTCTCTGCCCCCTCCCCCCTCCCCCCGCCAAACACACCAATAGTCAAACGTTGTAGGTAGGTATCCATGCCACTAAGACAAACTGCACCTCTGCCCTCTCACATTCCAGTAGGCCAGCTGCCCTGTATCTTTGACGTGGGCAAACACAAATTTGATGGCACAATTTATCGATCGCACACCCAGACACTTCATCCCTGTATTTGATTCTATCAATATCTCACACCGATGATCCCTCCACTCTCTTCTCATGGATCACTCCCTTTATATATGATATATACAGGCCTCTGTTTCACAAACATTGCATACGTTTCATTTTTTGTTTGAGATATCATCGACACATTGCCTCTGTTTCGCACAAACCATCTCTCACACACACACCCACGTACGTACCTGCATGTAATGCACGTAAGAAGAGTCGCACGCACGACGCACGTACTAAGATCTCGTTCCCGGCCACACCCGCGCGGGTACACGGTAGATCTCATTTCTGTACGAAAAGGCAGCCCACGTGATAATTTGACGTGTGTAGCGGTTGTTTACTTGAAGGAGGGTCGTGTACCACGGGTACACAGAACCATGTTTGACTTGACGTGTTAGTATTAAATAAAGTTATATTCCACAATGGCAGGTACAGAATATAAAACGATTGTCATCAAGAAAAAAGAAATCCGCTCCTCTATATACAATGGAGCCTGCCTGCCGGGGTTTGTCTCTTGTTACACTATCTCACACAAGGTAGCGGTGGATTCTCTCTCTCTCACCGTTGGTCACTGATCCGGCCGCATCCCGTCCACCGGCGGAAAGCAGGGATGTGCATCATTTCTCCGTTCGATGTCGTCGAGGCAGCACGTCCCGATCTATGGTACCCGTTGTTCTCTCTGACCAAGCTCAGGCGCGGTAGGGCCTTCGCAACTTGCTCACTACCGCAGTATGGGCAGATCCCGCCCGCCTCCGCCCTCCTAGTTACATCCTGACGACCCCTAGGTACAACTTCCTCCCCTCGGGCCTTGCTCCACTGTCCATCTTCCCACGTCGCTGCATGTGGATCTTCCCTAGTTCTTTGCCTAAAACGTAGCTCTTCCGACGTACTTTCCATATTCCAATCTCGTCCTGACACCATTTTAGATAAACAACCATGTTGTTATCTTCCCTTAGGACAAGGAATATGCTTCTTTTTGGTCATTGTTTGTGTCATCAACTACTATTGTCTAGTAATTTTTTCCTTTCTACCTCTTTTTTGCCAACAGGGCTATCCATTTCACCTCGTTGCTATTGCGACCTTTTATTGAACTGCACAAATCACTTTTTTCTTAAGCGTGTTTTGTGCAGTTCTACTCAAATGTCACACGGGCAACATCTCTACATCTTAGTACGACTGCACAAAGGGAGATTGGTTTCTCTCTATCCTCCTCATCAAACTCCGAGCCTAATCTTCTCCAACTATGTTCTTAATCTTCTCCAACTAGTTAGTCTTAAGAGAGAGTGCAAAGGTGACCGACTTCTATTTGTGTATTTATTGTTTCATCAACAATCCTTTAATATTGTAATCACACTTAATATCTTTGGAACAGGGAAACTCAGCTCTGTTTTAGTAGAATTGCACAAAATGATCGGAATGTTGCATACTCCTGACAACTACTTTTTTCCCAACATGCCTTGTTAATTTAGACAGAGCTGGGGAGAAGTTGCTACAAATGAAAGCATGTATCAATTTTAATTTGACACCTTCTCACAACTTTGTCTTCATTTGTGATGTAAATATTAGCTCTGATCTTCTCTCAAATCCATAAAAGTATTCAATCCGATAACAACGAAATCTAAAAGGGAAAAACTCAATTCATCACAACAAGTTAGAGAGGGGAAAACACCATATGATCCAACTATATTAACCAAGCCCGCGATACATCAAGATCGTGACATCTCAAGAACATGAGAGAGAGAGAGAGATTAAACACATAGCTACTGGTACAAACCCTCAGCCCAGAGGGTGGACTACTCCCTCCTCATCGTGATGGCCGTCGGGATGATGAAGATGGCCACTGGTGATGATTCCCCCCTCCGGCAGGGTGCCACAATGGGGTCTAGATTGGTTTTCATTGGCTACAGAACCTTGCGGCGGTGGAACTTTTGATCTAGGGTTACCCCCAGGGTTTCTAGAATATTTGGGAATTTATAGGGCGAAGAGGGGGTGCAGGAGGCCACCGAGGTGGGCACAACCCACCTGGGCGCGCTTGGGTTCATTGTAGACCTACGGGTCCGTAGTTAGTACCTAGATAGCTTCCACTCTCTCTTTTTATTCTCAATACAACGGTCTCTTGGGGATCTATTTGATGTAACTCTTTTTGCGGTGTGTTTGTTGGGATCTGACGAACTTTGAGTTTATGATCAGATCTATGTTTTTATCCATGAAAGTTATATGAGTCTTTTGATCTCCTATATGCATGATTACTTATAGCCTCATATTTCTTCTTTGAATATTTGCTTTAGTTAGGCCGACTAGATCGATTTTTCTTGCCATGGGAAGAGGTGCTTTGTGATGGGTTTGATCTTATGGTGCTCGATCTCAGTGACAGAAGGGGAAACAACACGTATGTATCGTTGCTATTAAGGATAAAAAATGGGGTCTACTCCTATATGAGTAGATCTTGTCTACATCATGTCATCGTTCTTATTGCATTTCTCCATTTTTTGATAAACTTAATACACTCGATGCATGCTGGATAGCGGTCACTGTGTGGTGTAATATTAGTGGATGCAGGCAGGAGTCGGTCTAATCTGGGACATGATGCCTATATAATGATCATTGCATGGATATCGTCATGATTATTTGAAGTTCTATCAATTGCCCAACAATAATTTGTTTACCCACCGTTTGCTATTTTTCTCGAGAGAAGCCACTAGTGAAATCTACGGCCCCCAGGTCTCTTCTTTATGATATTTTCCTTCGAGATCTATTTCTATTTGCTTTGATTTTCAGATATATTAATCCAAAAAACCAAAAATACCTTGCTGCAATTTTTATTTATTTATTTTATCTCGCGTTCCCGCGATATCTGTTTATCCAATCTACTACAAGTTTTATCTATCTTTTAGCCGGGAGGGATTGACAACCCCTCTTTTACGTCGGGTAGGAAGTATTTGTTCTTTGTGTGCACCTGCCGTTCACGTAGTGTTGCGTGCTTCTCGTACTGGTTCCATAATCTTGGTCTCATCACTGAGGGAAATACCTACCGTAGCTGTGCTACATCATCCCTTCCTCTTTGGGGAAATATCGACTTAGTTCAGGCCGCATCAAAAGGAATTTCTGGCGCTATTGTCAGGGAGGATCAAGTCAAGATAGTCTCCCGACAACTCGCCAATTTCTGGTGCAGTTGCCGGGGAGACATCATAAACATCTACCATGTTCCTAATCATAAATCTCATATCCTTGCAATTTACATTGTTTGCCATTTGCCTCTCATTTCCATCTCCCCAATTCACAAAAATTTGTTGTTTTCATTTGTCCTCTTTTTCGTTCGCCGTTTTCTCTTCAGATCTGGCCATTTGCTTGTGATCGTGTTGCCATGGCCAGTATGACCACTCCTCCTTCGTCACCGGATTTTGAAGTTTTATACTTCAAACAAAGACAAGGAGAAAATTTAAAAGATGCTTGGTGTAGGCTGATGGAATCCTATCGCATCTGCAATCTAAAAGGGGATGCAAAATTTTTGCTTCGGAATTTTTATATAGGTTTAGCCTTGCATCATAAACAACTTTTGGATTTTGCTGCTAAAGGAAATTTTATTGAGATTGATGCTAATACCGCTTATGAGATCCTAGAAGGGATTTTGGGGATTCCGCCTACCAAAAAGGGGATTTCTTTTACTCAAGAAGGACCCCAAATGTTGGGTAAGTTGAGTGATTTGCATAAACATTTGGTTGAGTTACAAAAGTTCCATGAACCTCTGAAACATATCAGTGGGAACCTCAATCAAATGAATACCTTGATTACTCTTTGCAATAAGCGTTTGGATATTTTGGATCTCAAAATGGTATCTTTTCCTAAAGATCTTGGGAAGCGTAAAGAACCTCTCGAGTTTGAAAAGGCCCTTACAAAAGTTGCAAAAACTAAAAATGACAACACTTAGATCTTTGCATTATGCCTAACTAGGGGCATAAAATGGTAGCGCTTGTTGGGAGGCAACATAATGAATAAAATTTATTTTTGTCTTTTTCTTTCTTGTCTTAAGTGTGTGCACAATTACGCTATTGTTATGATTGTGTTTTTATGTTTTAATTAGTGTTTGTGCCAACCAAAGCCTTTGGGATCATGTTGGGTGATAGTTGATTTGATGTTGCTGAAAAACAAAAACTTTTGCTCTTAGAAAAACAATTTTAATAAATCATAGAAACATGCTTTTGCTATGAATTTTTATACAAGATTGATATACAAATTTCCCACGTTGTCCTAATTTTTTAGAATTTTTGGAGTTACCTAAGTATTAAAAGTTTTCAGATTACTACAAACTATTCTGTTTTTGACAGATTCTGTTTTCTGTGTGTTGTGTGCTTATTTTGATGATTCTATTCTTTGTATTGGAGGGTATAAGCTATAGCAAAGTGGGAATATAGTAGATATCATGCAAAAATAAAATATGAATGGGTTTAAAACAATACTTATAGTAGTGATTTGCTTTGTTATACTAACAAATCTCACGAAGGTTTTGTTGTGTTTTGTGTGATTGAAGTTTTCAAGTTTTCGGTGAGATCACAATGGATGAAGGAATAAGGAGTGAGACTAGCCTCATCTTGGGGATTCCCATGGCATCCCATGCTATTATCTAAAATAGAAACAAGCAACTAAGCTTGGGGATGCCTGAGTGGCATCCCCTCTTTCTTATAACAACCTCGTCACATATCATGAGTTTTGCTTGGATCATCTTGTATGATATGAGTGTTTGCTTGTTTTGCATTTTATTTTAAGTCATATATCCTTGCTGGACACACCTATTTGAGAGAGCCAAAATTATGCTATGATTCCTTAGAATTGGTCTCCGTGCTTCACTTAAATCTTTATGAGCTATGGAATTTCTCTAGTGCTTCACTTATATCTTTTTGAGCATGATGTGCTTTAGTATTTTTTTAAGAAATTCTCTCATGCTTCACTTAAATTATTTTGAGAGAATAATTTTTTTATGCTCATGTTCTTCACTTAGATTTTTTTGAGTTGTCAAAAGCAACATATGAAACTAGTCCTAAAGTGACAGATATTCAAGAGGGATATAATAAAAACTTTCATGAAGATCATACGATAAAATAAACTTGATTCGTTGTAATAGTTTTGCCATATGATGATATACTATGTGAGTCATGTTGCTGAGTAATTATGCTTTAGTAAGAATATTGGTGTTAAGGTTTGTGATTCCCTATGCAAGCACAAAACTCAATAGTTATGCAATGAAATTATATCCTACTTGGGGTGCATTATGCGGTGTTAGTAATGCTTAATGCTTGCTTATGAGAGTTTTTCATTTTTTGGTTGGATGCTTCTCAGTCTTTTGCTAGCCTTCATTTGCGCTAAGTATGATCACTACTTGTGCATCCAAAATCCTTAAAACCACTTTTACCATATGCGTCCACTATACCTACCTATATGTGGTATTCTTTTGCCGTTCTAAGGAAATTTGTATGTGCTAATTTTCAAAATAAACTTCTCTTTTGTGTGCTCGTACCACTCATGGAACGGTAGGGGGTGGCTGATATGTTTCCATGCTAGATGTGTTATTCTCAGGATGAGTGTTTATTCACTTGTCATTGCACGATAGTACGACAAAGGTATTAGGGATGCCCAGTCCCGAAATGAAAATGAATTTACTTTATGTTGTGAAATTATAAATTCCTTGTAAAGTGTTGGTATGGATGGCACCCGTGGATTTGGTTAGCCGTGGAATGTGAAAGTATGGTGGAAAAAGGAATAAACTTTGTTTTCTGTTTGGGAACTGCCTATGATATATCTACCATGGAAAGTATTGGGAACTACTCGATCGTTTTCGTTGACAGGAAAAGCATGCCACCCAAAATGTTTTTATCTCTATCTTTTTCGCTTTGAGCTCTGGCACCTCTACAAATCCCTAATTCCCTCTGTGGAGGGCCTTTCTTTTACTTTATGCAGTTTTTATTTTTATTTGAGTCTCCACCTTCTCTTATAAAGAACCAACTAAGGGGAACTATGTTCGTACTTGAGCATTGGGTATAGCTAATATGTGATTGTGTTTCATGAATGGATCAATGGTTGAGCATAATGGGCTAGGGATAACTTACTTTAGTGTTGATATTTTGAAAGACATGGTTGCTTGTTGATATGCTTGAGTATTGAAATCTTCATGTCAAAACTAGACTATTGCTTTGAATCATATAAAAGTCCAAATGTCCATGCTACAAAGAAAAGAATATGTGATGAAAATGTTAGGCAGCATTCCACATGAAAATTTTGTTTTTATCATTAACCGACTTGAGGACGAGCAGGAATCAATCTTGGGGATGTTGATTCGTCTCCAACGTATCTATAAGTTTTGATTGTTCCATGCCACTATATTATCATTCTTGGATGTTTTACAATCATTTTATAGCGACTTTATATGATTTTTTGGGACTAACCTATTGACATAGTGCCCAGTGCCAGTTGCTGTTTTTGCTTGCTTTTTACTTCACAGAAAATCACTACCAAATGGAGTCCAAACACAACGACACTTTTTGGACAATTTTTCTGGGCCAGAAGACACAGGATGGGCCTAACAAGTACCAGAGGGGAGCCCCGAGGAGGGCACAACCCACCTGGGTGCGCCTGGGGGCCCAGGCACGCCCTGGTGGGTTATGCCCACCTCGGTGGCCTCCCGCACCGCCTCTTTGATCCATAAATAGCCCAATATTCCAGAAACCCTAGGGGGGTCGACGAAAATCAATTCCAGCCGTCGCAAGTTCCAGAAACCATAGATCCAATCTAGACACCAACAGGGAGGGGTTCGTCATCCTCATTGGTGCCTCTCCGATGATGCGTGAGTAGTTCATTGTAGACCTACGGGTCCATAGTTAGTAGCTAGATGGCTTCCTCTCTCTCTCTTGATTCTCAATACAATGGCCTCTTGGAGATCTATTTGATGTAACTCTTTTTGCGGTGTGTTTGTTGGGATCCGATGAACTTTGAGTTTATGATCAGATCTATGTTTTTATCCATGAAAATTATTTGAGTCTTTTGATCTCTTATATGCATGATTACTTATAGCCTCATATTTCTTCTTTGAATCTTTGGTTTAGTTAGGCCGACTAGATCTATTTTTCTTGCCATGGGAAGAGGTGTTTTGTGATGGGTTCAATCTTATGGTGCTTGATCCGAGTGACAGAAGGGGAAACGACACGTTGTATCGTTGCTATTAAGGATAACAAGATGGGGTCTACTCCTATATGAGTAGATCTTGTCTACATCATGTCATCATTCTTATTGCATTACTCTGTTTCTCCATGAACTTAATACACTAGATGCATGCTGGATAGCGGTCGATGTGTGGACTAATAGTAGTAGATGCCGGCAGGAGTCGGTCTACTAATCTTGGACTTGATGCCTATATAATGATCATTGCCTGGATATCGGCATGGTTATTTGAAGTTCTATCAATTGACCAATAGTAGTTTGTTTATCCACCATATGCTATTTTTCTCAAGAGAAACCACTAGTGAAATCTATGGCCCCTGGGTTTCTTCTTTATCATATTTGCCTTCGAGATCTATTTTTATTTGCTTTTTATATTCATACCTATTAATCCAAAAAACGAAAAATACCTTGCTGCAATTTTTATTTATTTATCATATCTTGCGTTCCCGCGAGATCTATTTATCCAATCTACTACAATTTTTATCTATCTTTTACCCTGGAGGGATTGACAACCCCTCTTTTACGTCGGGTAGGAAGTATTTGTTCTTTATGTTCAGGTGCCGTTCATGTAGTGTTGCGTGGTTCTCCTACTGGTTCGATAATCTTGGTCTCATCATTGAGGGAAATACCTACCATAGCTATGCTGCATAATCCCTTCCTCTTTGGGGAAATACCGACTTAGTTCAAGCCGCATCAGCTTCACCTTGTCCTGCAAGCTTCTCCTCGTTCTACGAGTTGACGGGACACACCAAAGTAGTGGTAGTCCATACTCCCTCCTTTCTTGTTAATATGGCTTAATCTTTTTGCGGGTAAATGAGAGAGCATTATTCATATATAAGCATTCTTAGGAGAATCAACCAAGAGAGTAGTCACTAGGAAGGGAGGTACCCCGCAAGAAAGGAAGCGAGGTGTTTCATCAAGCCAGCTCTCGGTCACATTCAAAGTGCAGCAAGCACTGTTCACACAAAGATGCGCAACAAGGTTTGCTAACCTGTTTACATGCTGAATAACAAAAGGAAAGAAAATATTACTAAGCACTCCAGTTTCTAACAGGATAGGAACCAAAATTAAGCGAGAATTGTGGCGAGTGTTCCATGCAACCAACATCCATTATAACATGCGAGAACCCTCGAAGAGAAGCAACTGTGTTGAAGATTGCTTTATCACAGATGAAAATAAAATAAGGCCTCCTTTTGTTCATAGGGTAGGAATGTTATAGGAATATAAAAATCATAGGAAGTGAGATGACATGCATCTCAATTCTTATTGAGAAAGAGATGTCATTTTTGATGCATAGGATAGGAATTTTTCCATCGAGTCTTAGCTAATGTTTTTTCCTCCAAATTGTGAAGGATTATTCCTACCCTACATAGGAATAGGAATCCATTCCTACAAACCAAAGGGCTTCAAAGGAAATTTTCCTTTGAAAATCCTATCCTATAGAAATCCTATGAAATTCCTACAAACCAAAGGAGACATAACAGTGCAGACGCTCCACCATGCGGTTCCTAGTAGTACCTGTATACAGAGTAATAAGTACTGCTGTAGTAAACTTTGAGAAACATCGCCTCTTCAGGAAGACAAACAATGATGGTACTAGTATAGTGTATGTCAATGCTTTGTCAAAACATTGCATGCAAGGATTAATCTTTCGTTATTCACGCATGCATTCCTGATATTAATATGTTGGTAAAGACAATTTCTTGAGTAAAACGAGCCCATGAATTGAGTACAAAGGGGACCAATAAAGTTGGACGGAGGGTGCAACAGTAGTGAACCGGAAAGTGGGAGTAGATATGTAATAGCATGCAATAACAAAATACCTCTATGCACATCATGTCTATGTCTCATGCAAGAAAATAGAGATAAGTACATGTGAGACTCAAGAACGGTCATACATGTAGGGGGAGTACGTGCACGGGCCACTCACGAGCAGTCAAATCACACAATAAGTTAGTCACACGAAGCAACCATCATTTCAGTCTTCAATGGCACGTACACAATATAAAAAGGTTGATATGGAGAGAAAAAGGAAATTGCTCCACTATATATACACTACCAGGAGCCTAATCTACAAGCCTTCTTGCTTGGGCTGCTTTCTTCACAAGCCTAGAATGACGGTAGCCACACCACTGGTCACAAATCTGGCCTAATCTTGCCATTGGGGAAACGAATGACATTCTGTGTAGACGCGGTTGACAACGTCGAGGAAGAAAACCCACTGTCGGTGCGTGCCGACCAGGGGTTGATACGTCTCCAACGTATCTGTAATTTATGAAGTATTCATGCCATTATATTATCATTCTTAGGTTTTACAATCATTTTATAGCAACTTTATATCATTTTATGGGACTAACCTATTGACCCAGTGCCAGTTGCTGTTTTTGCTTTTTTCTTACATCGCAGGAAATAAATATCAAACGGAGTCCAAACACCGCAAAATATTTTGTGGATTTTTTATGGACCAGAAGACTCCCGATGGCCCAGAGAACCACCTGGGGGGTGCCTCGAGGGGGGCATTACTCACCAGGGCGCGCCTGGGGGCCCAGGTGGATTGTTCCCACCTCGGTGGCCTCCCGCACCCTCTCTTCGCCCTATAAATTCCCAAATATTCCAAAACCCTGGGGTAACCATAGATTAGAAGTTCTGCCGCCGCAAGGCTCTATAGCCACTTCAAACCAATCTAGACCCCATTCCGGCACCCTGCCGAAGGGGGAATCATCACCGGTGGCCATCTTCATCATCCCGACAGCCACCACGATGAGGAGGGAGTAGTCCACCCTCGGGGCTGAGGGTTTGTACCAGTAGCTATGTGTTTAATCTCTCTATCTCTCATGTTCTTGAGATGTCACGACCTTGATGTACCACGGGCTTTGTTAATACAGTCGGATCATTTGGAGTTTTCCCCTCTCTATCTTGTTGTGATGAATTGAGTTTTTCCCTTTGAGATTTCATTGTTATCCGATTGAATACTTTTATGCATTTGAGAGCAGTGATATATGTCTTTCATATGAATACTCATGGTGACAATGCGGTAATATATTGATTCACTTGATATGTGTTTTTGCACTCAACTTGCGGATTCCCGCGGTGACATTGGGGTAATATACGCATAGGGGTTGATGCACGTTCTTGTCTTTGTTACTCCGGTAGAAATCTTGGGGCACTCTTTGAGGTTATTTGTGTTGGATTGGGTATTATGAATCTGGAATTATTTGGTGTTATTTTAGTACCAACTCTTGGATAGATCGATCGGAAAGAATAGCTTTGAGGTGGTTTCGTACCCTACAAATGATTTCTTCGTATGTTCTCCGCTAGATAGGAACTTTGGAGTGATTCTTGGTCACACTTCGAGGGGTGGTTATATGATCCAATTATATTAGCATTGTTGAGAGATTGCACTAGTGAAAGTACGGACCCTAGGTGATGTAGGGTGGTTTCTAGATGGCCGATCTTTCACGAAAGGAGCAGATCCCGCGAAGAACACAAAGAACACGAGAGAAACACTAAAACCAACAAGAATGGTCACACATGCTCTAGATCCTCGAACACAAAAGCGATACAAGATCCATAGTCAACTAGGGACGATACAAGTAGCACGATCTTCTTCGTGAGGAGGTCTTGAGGTTCTTCCCGTGAAGGGGTCTTGAATCCGCTTGGGGGATCTTCTCCGAGGAGGGGCGATCTCCGAGGAGAAGGTAACCAAGAGAATGAGCAAAGCTCTCACACAAAATGAGCCAATCCTTTGCTAACCCTAGCTAGGAGGAGGGGGTCTATTTATAGTCATAGTAAAAAAGGGGGTAAAGTGAAGGGGTACATGGGCCTCAGCCCGCAGCTGGACACAGCCAGGGGCCGGACGTCCGGTGGGCGTCGGACGTCCGATGGGCGTCGGACATCCGGAGGCTCGGGACAGTCCGGACGTCCGTAGATCTTCGTACTTTCGTAGATTATGCTCAGTTGTCGTGGCGTCGGACGTCCGTAGGGGTTCGGTCGTCCGGTCGTCGGTCGTCCAGTCTTCCTTGGACTTTTGTAGTTTCCGTTCACTTGCAGGGGCGCTGGTCGTCCGGAGCTGGACGGTCATCCATGGCCTGGGAATCGTCGGACGTCCGGCCGCTGTAGTCTTCTTCATCCAGATTATCTTGGGTTTGATGCTTGGTGTCCTCGCCGTCTTATCCGATGGATGTGGATGCTCCATGGCTCTCCTCCAAGTACCTGATCACACATAGTGTTTCAGCTTGAGGTAGCAGCCATGTCGCATGTATAGGAAGGGGTAGTTCGGAGAGGAGCGAGTTCACCTTATCTTCGATAGCCCTTGCTCGTGCTCTTGTCATTGGTCCAAGTGGTGTCGTGGGAGACGTAGGTAGGTCCATGGGGATGAACTTGGGATGCTCTACATCATCTCCCCTCCCTTGGGAAAGATTCGACCTCGTATCGAATTCTTCATCACCATGGTAGGGCGAGAGATCCTTGACGTTGAAGACGTCGCTCATATCGTACTTGTCGCGCGGGAGGTCGATCTTGTAAGCATTGTTTTTGTAGCGTGCAAGCACCTTGAAGGGTCCATCCGCTCGTGGTAGAAGTTTGGACTTGCGTTCGGTGGGGAAGCGGTCCTTGCGAAGTTGTAGCCACACAAGATCTCCGACGTTGAATATCATGGGTTCATTGTTGACATTGAGCTTGGTCGTGAGTCGTTGTACTTGGCGCTCGATGGTGTGCCTTATGTCTTCATGTATCTTCTTGAGATAGTTCACTCGGGCACTCGCGTCCATATTGATGTGCTCTTGTAGTGGTAGAGGAAGGATGTCCAATGGGGACAATGGGTTGAAACCGTAGACAACCTCGAAGGGGGACTTGCCGGTAGTCAAATGTCTTGCTCGATTGTAGGCGTACTCGGCGATAGGTAGGCACTCCTCCCACTCCTTGATGTTCTTCTTGATTAGCACGCGAAATAGCGGAGAGTGTGCGGTTGGTCACCTCCGTTTGGCCGTCGGTTTGAGGTTGGTAAGCCGTGGAGAAGAGTAGCTTGATTCCGAGATTGGTGCATAAGGTTTTCCAAAAGTAGCTTAGGAATTTTACATCGTGGTTCGAGACTATCGTCTATGGCACTCCATATAGTCGTAAGAGTTCCCTAAAAAAGAGATTGGCAACATGTGAAGCATCGTCTATCTTGTTGCAAGGAATGAAATGTGCCATCTTAGAGAATCGGTCCACAACAACAAATACCAAATCCTTTCCATTTCTAGTTCCGGGCAAACGAAGCACAAAATCCATGCTAATATCTTCCCATGGTTGGTATGGGATTGGAAGAGGAGTATATAGACCATGAGATTGAGCTTTGGACTTATCTTTGTGACATGTCGAACATCGGTTGGTAAAGCGGTTGACGTTGCGGAACATCTTGGGCCAAAAATAGTTCTTGGAGAGTGTAGCAAAAGTTTTGTCGTGTCCAAAATGTCCCATTAGTCCTCCTCAATGATATTCTTGCAAAAGCAACAAACGAAGAGAAGACTCGGGGATGCATAGTTTTTTATCTCTCAAAAGATAACCATCTTTTATATAATAGCGTTTCGAAGATGTATGCGTCAAACATTTGGCATAAGGAATAGCAAAAGTAGGATCGCGCGCATACAAGTCTTTTATGTGCTCAAAGACAATGACATCCAATTCATGACATCCAATTCAAGTTGAGTAACAAGCATGCATATCCGGAAAGAGCGTCCACCACAACATTTTCCTTACCTTTAATGCACTTGATGATATAAGGAAAATACTCAATAAACTCACTCCACTTAGCATGACGCTTGTTCAACTTTGTTTGATCCTTAAGGTACTTAAGAATTTAATGGTCGGTGTGGATGACAAACTCATGAGGTTGAAGGTAATGTTCCCATTCACGCAAAACTCACACTAAAGCATATAGCTCTTTATTATAGATGGGGTATGCTGTGGGGCGCTTCTCTTGTGTTAACACACCTCCTATGCCATTACCACTAGCATTGCAATGAATCTCAAAGGGTTTGTCAAAGTTGGGTAATGCAAGCACGGGAGCACGAGTAAGCAAAATTTTAAGCTCATTGAATGCGGTATCTTGGGATGGTCCCCAAACAAAAGGCGCATTTTTCTTGCTCAAAGTATGTAAAGGTGAAGCGATGGTGCTAAAGTTCTTCCCAAATCTACGGTAGAAACTGGCGAAACCAAGGAAGCTATGCAATTTTTGCAAGTTGGTTGGTTGTGGCCAAGTTTTAATAGCATTAATCTTAGATTCATAAACATGAACACCCTTAGAAGGTACTACAAAACCCAAGAAAACAAGCTTGTCAACACCGAAAAGGCATTTTTCCATATTAGCATAGAGACACTCTTTTTGAAGAGTTTGTAGCACGGTGCGAAGGTGGGTGACATGCTCTTTGAGATATTTTCTAAACACAAGAATATCGTCGAAGTAAACAACGACAAATTCACCAATATAAGGGCGAAACACATAATGCATAAGACGCATGAAAGTACCGAGTGTTTCCGATAAACCCATAGGCATAACTAACCACTCATACAAACCAAACTTTGTTTTGAAACCGGTTTTCCATTCATCACCCTCTTGTATGCGTATTTGATAGTAACCACTTTTAAGATCAATTTTGGAAAAAATATTGGCACCTCTAAGTTCATCTAGCATATCATCAAGACGTGGAATGGGGTACCCATATCGAACGGTGATAGCATTGATAGGTATACAATCGGAACACATGTGAAAGCTACTATCTCTTTTTGGCACAAGAGTGACCGGAATGGCACAAGGACTCAAACTTTCATGCACATGTCCATGGTCTATGAGATGTTTTACTTGCCTTTGTATTTCTTTGGTTTCTTCAGGGTTGATGCGGTAGGGGGCCTTGTTAGGAAGGGGAGCTCCGGGGATGAGGTCGATTCGGTGCTCAATGCCTCGTAGTGGAGGTAGACCCGGAGTTAGCTCGTCGGGGAAAACATCTAGGAATTCCTGCAAAAGAGAAGACAACACTAAAGGTAGAGTGTGAGAGGTGTTAGCTTTTTGTGCCTCGTCCTTGCACAAAAGGACATGGTGTAGGACACTTGATGGGTTCTCACACACTTCTCTTATCTCACTTTTGGTGGAAAATAGAACTAAGGTCTTCTTTTCGTTCATCGTGGAGACACTTGATTAGGGCTTGTTGCGCTCACACTCATTTTGGTGATTCACTCTCTCACTATTCTCTCCACGATGGGTGGTTTGCTTGTCGGTGATCACTTGGCTTGGAGACATAGGGCAAAGAACGTACTCCTTTCCTTTCATCTTGAAGATATAGTGGTTCGTTCAGCCGTTGTGGATGACACGTCTATGAAATTATCATGGTCGTCCGAGAAGAAGGTGGAAACGGTCATTGGAATAACATCACACTCCAAAGTGTCTTCGTAAGCTCCGATTTTGAAGGAGACTTGCACTCTATGCCTTAGTAGGATGGTGCCGGAGTCGCTTAGCCAATGAACTTTGTAGGGGTGTGGGTGCTTTGTCTTGACCAATTGGAGCTTGGAGCAATGTTCTTCACTTGCTAAGTTATGGCAACTCCCTCCATCAATGATGACCTTGACGAACCTTCCATTGATGTCGGCCTTGGTATGAAAGATATGAGATCCTTGGTCTTCTTCTTGTTGATGTTGAAGAGTCAAGACCTTGGAGAAAATGAGAGCGGGGCTTGAATCTTCGTCACAAAATACTTGATCCTCTTGATCTTCGTTCACTTGCCAGTGCATTGCCACTTGCTCAAGGGCTTCCATTTCTCCTTCACTCATGGAGTCGTATGTACCATCGTCGTTGAGGATCATGGTCCGGTTCTTGGTACACTCAAAAGACTTGTGGCCTCGGCCTCCGCATGTGAAGCGTTTGAAGGAACTTGTTTTGACGGTCTCATCGGTTGGGGTAGATGATGATGAAGCTCTCGGCTTGAAGTTTCTTGTAGTAGGATGATGACTTGGAGTTGTCGAAGTTTTCTTGTAACTCGCATCGTCGTTGTTGCTTATAGAAGGCTTGGTTGATGTAGAAGGTGCTCGCGTCGTTGAAGCTTGGGTGTTGGAGAAACCATAGGACTTGGATGAGAACTTGGCATACTTGAAGTCATCTTGCACTTGATGATCCGCTTTGGTAGCTTGATGCACTATCTCGATGACATTCGAGTATGGTTGGAAGTCGGCGATCTTCTTGATGGGATGATTGAGTCCATTCAAGAAATGTGCCATAGTTTTCTCATTATCTTTCGTGACATTGGCTCGTATCATTGCAATCTCCATTTCCTTCTAGTATTCTTCAACGCTCTTGGTTCCATGCTTGAGTAGTTGAAGTTTCTTGAAGAGGTCGCAGTTGTAGTAGGTTGGCACGAAGCGTGCTCTCATGACATCCTTCATTTGCACCAAAGTAGTGATGGGTGGTTCACCTCTTGCCTCTCGGTGCTCAATGACTTGTTCCCACCAAATGAGGACGTAATCTTGGAACTCAAGGGATGCCACAGCAATCTTCTTATCTTCTTCATAGTTCTGCAAACAGAAGATTTTGTCGACCTTCAACGCCCATGAAAGGTACTCTTCGGGATCATTGCTTCTTTTGAACTTGGGCATGGTGAACTTTAGCTTGCCGTAGCATTGCTCTTCATCGTGTTGGGGTCGGGGATGATGACATCGTTGACGAGGAGGGTTGTCTCTCTCAACTTGTTGTTGTTGAACTTGAGGTTCATGCGAGGTTGTGGACGAGCTTGAGGAACTTGACGATGCACTGATTGGTAGTTCCTCTCTTGAACTTCTTCATGAAGTGCCTCTTCTTGTTCGCACCTATGGCGGTTGCGTTGGGCAACGGCGTGATTCATGTCGTAGAGTGCATGTTGAGCTTCAAGTGCTCTAGCTTCTCGCAATTGTTTTTCTTGGCATTGTGCCTCAGAATCTTGTGCATCTTGGTATAGACGCGCTCGCTCTTGCTCTTCTCATTTGCGTTGTCGTTGTCGTTCTTGTGCTTGGGCGAGAGTAGCTTCGTTTTGATGATGTCGATCTTCTTGCGCACGAGCTTTCTCTTGAGAGTCGTTGTCATGTAGATGGTTGCGGTTTGCGTGACGATCTTGACGCGCAGCACGACGAAGAGTGTGCGATGTTGGTGTACTTGAGCTGGAGATGGTGTAATCGGAGTGTCGACTTGAGTGGCTTGTCTTGATGGGGACGAAGTGGAAGAAGAGCGGTTGAGAAACAAAGCATGTATCTCGTCCATTCTTGCGTCATTCTCTTGCTTGTGCTCGTCGAGCTTGTTTTCAAAGTAATCTCTTGTACGTTGCTCGGAGAGTCGCAAGTCGGTGGCAAGGTTTTCGATGCGTTCACTCATTGCTTGTTGTTGTTGATGCAAAGCACGTTGTGCACCAAAGAGGTGGCTCTTTGTGACGTAAGAAGACATGTCGTCGTCTTGCTCGATGTAGAGTGGGTTGGTAGAAGTACTTGGCCTATCCATCATAGCAAGCACTTTTGTGAGTGGTAGAAGGAGAAGAACAATACCAAATGTACCTTGACCAAAGTTGAAGATGGATCAATGATCACTCCAATGTGGAACAATGAAATAGCACAAATTGGTACCAATTCTTGTCGGCTTCTCACACCTACACAAGTAAAAGCTTATGGTGGAGCTCGGTTAGGATGGTGGCACAAAATTTTATGCAATTGTTAGTGAGCTTCAATAATGTTGGAAAAGATTCGCAAGTTTGCAATGCAACAAGTATACCAATAGCGAAATATGGTACACGAAAACACACACGCAAAGAGATAAATGGGGTCGTGCAACCAAGGATGAGCCAAAATGTGGAATCCATGAAAATGCTCTTGTTGCACAACACCAGAGAGACGCTAGCACGATTGCACAATAGGCGGGTACAATGACTTGAGCACAACCTACTAAGCAAAAATGCAATGGTTTCTCTCCCAAGTATGCTCTATGTATGGTAGTCCGATGATATGATTCAAGAAGATCTAGTATGACAATCTTAATGTAGTATGATGCTATGGTTCTTGCCTAAAAGCTCATTTCTTATCTTTCCCTTTTGCTTAAAAGCTTGGTTGGCTCTTTCTCTTTTGAGCTCTTTTCTCATGCAATGCGTCACGAACCAAGAAAGCAATTGTGTATGCGATGACAACTTTGTGATACAAACGATGATACCAAGATATGCACCAATGATATATGGTATGCATGCTATGGGAAGTATGATCACTAATGTGCACAAGTCACGTTGCCGGCAATACTCAAAGGCTAGTCTCGATGGGTAAGCTACACAAAAAGTAAGGCTATGGGGTTATCAAAGCAATGGCAAGAATGATGTATCATGATACCAAGATGAGGTTACCGATTGATGTTGGTTGTTTGTAAGCAAGAATTGGTTGACGGTGTCAAAATGGGAAGTGGTTGTTGTCGATGACGTGTCTCGTGCGAAGATGAGCAGCGGTGATGTTGATGTCGAACCGTACCTAAATAGCCAAAACACAATAGGACATGGAACCGCAACTCAAATTCTCAAAGCACAATGTGGCAAAAACGTATCGGAGTGCGAAACGAGTAAGCAATGGTGGTTGCGGAAAGTGGTGGTGGTATGGGGATGCGTATGCGGAAGTGGGGCGGTGGCTGAAATGTTCGGTGGGATTCAGTTTCGTCAGGGTTTTACGAACGTCCGGGGGTTTACGATCGTCCGGTCGTTGGACATCCGGAGGCTGTCGAACGTCCGGTGCCTTCGCAAAATTCGAGCACAGGATGAACGGCTAGGGTTCGTGTTGGAGAGGTCAAAATCCGTCGAATCCGGGTGATTTTGTGGATGGAAAAGGTGGGGATGATCAGGGAAAGCTAGATCCACTCGTGGCAAAGCAAATCCACGGATCAAATCCAAAAAAATTTCATCACACCAACAAATCACAAAAAAATTAGGGCTATTTTTGTGGGGAATTTTCGAATTAGGGAAAAATCAACAAAACAAGGCTAGAAAACACAACGGGGAGGCTCTGAAATCATGATTAACATGGCTATAGATACCAAGATGATGTAGGTTGGATCCCTAGATGGCCGATCTTTCACGAGAGGAGAGGATCTCGTGAAGAACACGAGGGGAAACACGAGGGAAACACGAGGGGAAACACGAGAGAAACACTAAAACCAACAAGAATGGTCACACATGCATGCACAAGGCTGTAGTCCATCACATTCACATGTTCATATGTCAATGCTTTGCCAAAACATTGCATGCAAGGTTTAATCTTTTGTTGTTCACGCATGCATTCCTGATATTAATATGTTGGTAAACTCAATTTCTTGAGTAAAACGAGCCCATGGATTGAGTACAAAGGGGACCAATAAACCAGGATGGAGGGTGCACTAGTAGTGAACTGGAAGGAGGGAGTAGATATGTAACAACGTGGAATAACAAAATTCCTCTATGCGCATCCTGTCTACGTCTCATGCAAGAAAATAGAGATAAGTACATGTGAGACTCAGGAATGGTCATATATGTAGGGGGAGTACGTACAGGGGCCACTCAGGAGCAGTCAAATCACACAGTAAGTTAGTTGGATGAAGTAACCATCATTTTAGTCTTCAATGACACGTACACAATATAAAAAGGTTGATATGGAGAGAAAAAGGAAACTGGTCCACTATATATACACTACCAGGAGCCTAAGCTACAAGCCTGCTTGTTTGGGCTGCTTTCTTCACAAGCATAGAACAACGGTAGCCACACCGCTGGTCATAGATCCGGCCTGATCCTGCCGCCGGGGGAAGCAGATGGCGTTCTGCGTAGACGCGGTTGACAACAGCGAGGAAGAAAACCCATTGTTCGTGCGTGCCGATCGGGGGTTGATATGTCTCCAACATATCTATAATTTATGAAGTATTCATGGCATTATATTATCATTCTTAGATGTTTTACAATCATTTTATAGCAACTTTATATCATTTTCTGGGACTAACCTATTGACCTAGTGCAAGTTGCTGTTTTTGCTTGTTTTTTACATCGCAGGAAATCAATATCAAACGGAGTCCAAACACTGTGAAACATTTTGTGGATTTTTTATGGACCATAAGACTCCCGATGTCCTAGAGCAGCACCTGGGGGGTGCCCCAAGGGGGGCATTACCCACCAGGGCGCGCCTGGGGGCCCAGGAACGCCCAGGTGGATTGTGCCCACCTCGCTGGCCTCCCGCACACCCTCTTCGCCCTATAAATTCCCAAATATTCCAAAAACCCTGGGGGTAACCGTAGATTAGAAGTTCCGCTACTACAAAGCTCTATAGCCACTGCAAACCAATCTAGACCCCGTTCCGGCACCCTGCTGGAGGGGGAATCATCATCGGTTGCCATCTTCATCATCCCGATGGCCACCACGATGAGGAGGGAGTAGTCCACCCTCGGGACTGAGGGTTTGTACAAGTAGCTATGTGTTTAATCTCTCTTTCTCTCTCGTGTTCTTGAGATGTCACGACCTTGATGTACCAGGGCTTTGTTAATATAGTTGGATCATATGGAGTTTTCCCCTCTCTATCTTCTTGTGATGAATTGAGTTTTTCCCTTTGAGATTTCATTGTTATCGGATTGAATACTTTTATGGATTTGAGAGCACTTGATATATGTCTTGCATATGAATACTCATGGTAAAAATGGGGTAATATATTGATTCACTTGATATGTGTTTTGGCACTGAACTTGCGGGTTCTCGAGGTGACATTGGGGTAATCTACGCATAGGGGTTGATGCACGTTCTTGTCTTTGTTTCTCTGGTAGAAATCTTGGGGCACTCTTTGAGGTTCTTTGTGTTGGATTGAGTATTATGAATCTGAAATTATTTGGTGTTATTTTAGTACGAACTCTTGGATAGATCGATCAGAAAGAATAGCTTCGAGGTGGTTTCGTACCCTACAAATGATTTATTCGTATGTTCTCCGCTAGATAGGAACTTTGGAGTGATTCTTCGTCGCACTTCGAGGGGTGGTTATATGATCCAATTATATTAGCATTGTTGAGAGATTGCACTAGCGAAAGTTCTGACTCTAGGTGATGTAGGGTGGTTCCTAGATGGTCGGTCTTTCACGAAATGAGCGGATCTCGCGAAGAACACGAGGGGAAACACGAGAGAAACACTAAAGCCAGCAAGAAAGGTCACACATGCACTAGATCCTCGAACACAAAAGAGATACAAGATCCATAGTCAACAAGGGACGATACAAGTAGCACGATCTTCTCCATGAGGAGGTCTTGAGGTTCTTCCCGTGAAGGGGTCTTGAATCCGCTAGGGGGATCTCCTCCGTAGAGGCGCCATCTCCGAGGAGAAGTTAACCAAGTGGATGAGCAAAGCTCTCGCACAAAATGAGCCATTCCTTTGCTAACCCTAGCTAGGAGGAGGGCGAGGTCTATTTATAGTCGCAGTTAAAAAAGGGTGTAAAGTGAAGGGGTACATGGGCCTCAGCCCGCAGTTGGACATAGCCAGGGGCCGGACGTCCAGTGGGCGTCGAACGTCCGGATGCTCGGGACAGTCCGGACGTCCATAGATCTTTGGTCTTCCGTAGATTACGCTCGGTTGCCGTGGCGTCGGACGTCCGTAGGGGTCTGGTCGTACGGTCGTCCAGTCGTCAGTTGTCTGGTCTTCCTTGGACTTTCATAGTTTCCGTTCGGTTGTAGGGGCGCCGGTCGTCCAGAGCTGGACGATCATCCATGGCCCGGGAGTCGTCGGACGTCCGGTCCTGGTCGGACATCCGGCCGCTGTAGTATTCTTTGGCCGGATTTCCTTGGGCTTGATGCATGGTGTCCTTGCCGTCTTGTCCGATGGATGTAGTTGCTCCATGGCTCTCCTCCAAGTACCTGATCACATATAGTGTTTCCGCTTGAGGTAGCAGCCATGTCTCATGTATAGAATGGGGTAGTTCAGAGAGGAGCGAGTTCACCTTATCTTCGATAGCCCTTGCTCGTGCTCTGGTCATTGGTCCAAGTAGTGTCTTGGGAGACGTCGGTAGGTCCATGGGGATGAACTTGGGATGCTCCACATCATCTCGCCTCCCTTGGGAAAGATCCGACCTCGGATCGAATTCTGCATCACCATGGTAGGACGAGAGATCCGACGTTGAAGACATCGCTCATGGTGTACTTGTCGCGCGGGAGGTCGATCTTTTAAGCACTATTGTTGTAGCGTGCAAGCACCTTGAAGGGTCCATCTGCTCGTGGTAGAAGTTTGGCCTTGCGTTCGGTGGGGAAGCGGTCCTTGTGAAGGTGTAGCCACACAAGATCTCCGACGTTGAATATCATGGGTTGGTTGTTGACGTTGGGCTTGGTCGTGAGTTGTTGTACACTTGTAGTCGATGGTGTGCCTTGTGTCTTCATGTATCTTCTTGAGATAGTTCACTCGGGCACTCACATCCATATTGATGCGCTCTTGTAGTGGTAGAGGAAGGATATCCACTGGGGACAATTGGTTGAAACCATTGACGACCTCGAAGGGGGACTTGCCGGTAGTCGAGTGTCTTGCTCGGTTGTAGGTGTACTCGGCGATAGGTAGGCACTCCTCCCACTCATTGATGTTCTTCTTGATTAGCAAGCGAAGTAGCGGAGAGTGTGCGGTTGGTCACCTCCGTTTGGCCGTCGGTTTGAGGACGGTAAGCCGTGGAGAAGAGTAGCTTGATTCCGAGCTTGGCGCATAAGGTTTTCCAAAAGTAGCTTAGGGACTTGATGTCACGGTCTGAGACTATCGTCTTTGGCACTCCATGTAGTCGTAAGATTTCCCTACAAAAGAGATTGGCAACATGTGAAGCATCATCTATCTTGTTGCAAGGAATGAAATGTGCCATCTTAGAGAATTGGTCCACGACAACAAATACCGAATCCTTTCCATTTCTAGTTCTAGGCAAATGAAGCACAAAATCCATGGTAATATCTTCCCATGGTTGGTATGGGATTGGTAGAGGAGTATATAGACCAGGAGATTGAGCTTTGGACTTAGCTTTGCGACATGTCGAACATCGGCTGGTGAAGCGCTTGATGTTGCGGAACATATTGGGCCAAAAATAGTTCTTGGAGAGCGTAGCGAAAGTCTTGTTGCGTCCAGAATGTCCCATTAGTCCTCCTCCATGAGATTCTTGCAAAAGTAACAAACAAAGAGAAGACTCAGGGTTGCATAGTTTGTTAGCTCTCATAAGATAACCATATTTGATGTAATAGCATTCCCAAGATGTATGCGTCAAACATTTGGCATAAGGAATAGCAAAAGTAGGATCATGCGCATAAAAGACTTTTATGTGCTCAAAGCCAATGACATCCAATTCAAGTTGAGTAACAAGCATGCATATGCTGGAAAGAGCGTCCGCTACAACATTTTCCTTACCTTTAATGTACTTGATGATATCAGGAAAAGGCTCAATAAACTCACTCCACTTAGCATGACACTTGTTCAACTTTGTTTTACCGTTAAGGTACTTAAGCATTTCATGGTCAGTGTGGATGACAAACTCATGAGGTTGAAGGTAATGTTCCCTTTCATGCAAAACTCGCACTAGAGCATATAGCTCTTTGTCATGGATGGGGTATGCTATGGGGCGCTTCTCTTGTGTTAACACACCTCCTATGCCATTACCACTAGCATTGCAATGAATCTCAAAGGGTTTGTCAAAGTTGGGTAATGCAAGCACAGGAGCATGAGTAAGCCAATTTTTAAGCTCATTGAATGCGGTATCTTGGGATTGTCCCCAATCAAAAGGTGCATTTTTCTTTCTCAAAGCATGCAAAGGTGAAGTGATGGTGCTAAAGTTCTTCACAAATCTACGGTAGAAACCGACTAAAGCAAGGATGTTACGCACTTGTTGCAAGTTGGTTAGTTGTGGCCAAGTTTTAGTTGCATTAATCTTAGATTCATCAACACTAACACCCTTAGAAGATACTACAAAACCCAAGAAAACAAGCTTGTCAACACAGAAAAGGCAATTTTCCATATTAGCATAGAGACGATCTTTTCAAAGAGTTTGTAGCATGGTGCAAAGTTGGTGACATGCTCTTTGAGAGATTTGCTAAACACAATAATATCGTCGAAGTAAACAACGACAAATTCACCAATATAAGGGTGAAACACATAATGCATAAGACGCATGAAAGTACCGGGTGCTTCCGATAAACCCATAGGCATAACTAACCACTCATACAAACCAAACTTTGTTTTGAAAGACGTTTTCCATTCATCACCCTCTTGTATGCGTATTTGATAGTAACCACTTTTAAGATCATTTTTTGAAAAAATAGTGGCACCACTAAGTTCATCTAGCATATCATCAAGGCATGGAATGGGGTACCTATATCGAACGGTGATCGCATTGATAGGTCTACAATCGGAACACATGTGAAAGCCAACGTCTCTTTTTGGCACAAGAATGACCGGAATGGCACAAGGACTCAAACTTTCACGCACATGTCCATGGTCTATGAGATGTTTTACTTGCCTTTGTATTTCTTTGGTTTCTTCAGGGTTGACGTGGTGGGGGGCCTTGTAAGGAAGGGGAGCTCCGGGGATGAGGTCGATTCGGTACTCAATGCCTCGTAGTGGAGGTAGACCCGAGGGTCGCTCGTCGGGGAAAACATCTAGGAATTCCCGCAAAAGTGAAGACAACACTAAATTTAGAGTGTGAGAGGCGTTAGCTTTTTGTGCCTCGTCCTTGCACAAAAGGACATAGTGTAGGACACTTGATGGGTTCTCACACACTTCTCTTATCTCACTTTCGGTGACAAATAGAACTAAGTTCTTCTTTTCGCTCATCGTGGAGGCACTTGATTTGGGCTTGTGGTGCTCACTCTCATTTTGGTGGTTCGCTCTCTCACTATTCTCTCCACGATGGGTGGTTTGCTTGTCGGCGATCACTTGGCTTGGAGACATAGGGGAAGCATGTACTCCTTTCCTTTCATCTTGAACATATAGTGGTTCGTTCGGCCGTAGTGGATTACACCTCTATCAAATTGCCATGGTCGTCCGAGAAGAAGGTGGAAAACGGTCATTGGAATGACATCACAATCCAAAGTGTGTTCGTAATCTCCGATTTTGAAGGAAACTTGCACTCTAAGCCTGACTTGGATGGTGCCGGAGTCGCTTAGCCAATGAACTTTGTAGGGGTGTGGGTGCTTCGTCTTGACCAATTGTAGCTTGGAGAAAAGTTCTTCACTTGCTAAGTTATGGCAACTCCCTCCGTCGATGATGACCTTGACGGACCTTCCATTGATGCCGGCCTTGGTATGAAAGATATGACATCCTTGGTCTTCTTATTGTTGATGTTGAAGAGTCAAGACCTTAGAGAAAACGAGAGCGGGGCTTTAATCTTCATCACAAAAGACTTGATCATGTTGATCTTCGTTCACTTGCCGGTGCATTGCCACTTTCTCAAGGGCTTCCATTTCTCCTTCACTCATGGAGTCGTATGTACCATCGTCGTTGAGGATCATGGTCCGCTTGTTGGTACACTCAAAGGACTTGTGGCATCGGCCTCCGCATGTGAAGCATCTGAAGGAACTTGTCTTGATGGTCTCATCGGTTGGGGTAGATGATGATGAAGCTCTCGGCTTGAATTTGCTTGTAGTAGGATGATGACTTGGAGTTGTCGAAGTTTTCTTGTAACTCGACTTGTCATTGTTGCTTTGTAGAAGGCTTGGTTGATGTAGAATGTGTTGGCGTCGTTGAAGCTTGGGTGTTGGAGAAACCATAGAACTTGGATGAGAACTTGGCATACTTGAAGTCATCTTGCACTTGACGTTCCGCTTTGGTAGCTTGATGCACTAGCTCGATGAGGTTCGAGTATGGTTGGAAGTCGGCGATCTTCTTGATGGGATGATTGAGTCCATTCAAGAAATGTGACATAGTTTGCTCATCATCTTTCATGACATTGGCTCGTATCATTTAAATCTTCATTTCCTTGTAGTATTCTTCCACGCTCTTGGTTCCTTGCTTGAGTAGTTGAAGTTTCTTGAAGAGGTCGCAGTTGTAGTAGGTTGGCACGAAGCGTGCTCTCATGATATCCTTCATTCGCGCCCAAGTAGTGGTGGGTGGTTCACATCTTGCCTCTAGATGCTCAATGACTTGTTCCCACCAAATGAGGACGTAATCGTGGAACTCAAGGGATTCCATCGCGATCTTCTTCTCTTATTCATAGTTGTGCAAACGAAAGATTTTGTCGACCTTCAATGCCCATGAAAGGTACTCTTCTTGATCATTGCTTCCATTGAACGCTGGCATGGTGAACTTTAGCTTGCCGTAGCATTGCTCTTCATCGTGTTGGGGTTAGGGATGATGACATCGTTGACGAGGAGGGTCGTCTCTCCCAACTTGTTCTTGTTGAACTTGAGGTTCATGGCGAGGTTGTGGACGAGCTTGACGAACTTGACGATACACACATGATTGGTAGTTCCTCTTTTGAACTTATTCATGAAGTGCCTCTTCTTGTTCGCGCCTATGGCGGTTGCGTTAGGCAACGGCGTGATTCGTGTCGTAGAGTGCACGTTGAGCTTCAAGTGCTCTAGCTTCTCGCAATTGTTGTTCTTGGTATTCTGCCTCGAAATCTTGTGCATCTTGGTATAGACGTGCTCGCTTTTACTCTTGTCATTGGCATTGTCGTTGATGTTCTTGTGATTGGGCGAGAGTAGCTTGGTTTTGACGATGTCGATGTTCTTGCGCACGAGCTTGCTCTTGTGAGTCGTTGTTGTGTAGAGGATTGCGGTTTGCATGACGATCTTGACGTGCGGCACGACGAAGAGTGTTCGATGTTGGTGTACTTGAGCCGGAGATGGTGTAGTTGGAGTGTCGATGGGTAATACTCAAAGGCTAGTCTCGATGGTGTTTCCGGCAATACTGAAATGCTAGTCTCAATGGGTAAGCTACACAAAAAGTAAGGCTATGGGTTATCAAAGCAATGGATCCCGCGAAGAACACGAAGAACATGAGGGGAAACACGAGAAACACTAAAACCAACAAGAATGGTCACACGTGCGCTAGATCCTCGAACACAAAAGAGATACAAGATCCATAGTCAACTAGGAACGATACAAGTAGCACGATCTTCTCTGTGAGGAGGTCTTGAGGTTCTTCCTGTGAAGAGGTCTTGAATCCGCTTGGGGGATCTTCTGCGAGGAGGCACGATCTCCGAGGAGAAGGTAACCAAGTGGATGAGAAAAGCTCTCACGCAAAATGAGGCAATCCTTTGCCAACCCTAGCTAGGAGGAGGCGGAGGTCTATTTATAGTCATAGTACAAAAAGTGGGTAAAGTGAAGGGGTACATGGGCCTCTGCCCGCAACTGGACACAGCTAGGGGCCAGACGTCCGGTGGGCGTCGGACGTCCGACGTCTGGAGGCTCGGGACAGTCCGGACGTCCATAGATTACGCTCGGTTTCCATGCATCGGACGTCCGTAGGGGTTCGGTCATCCAGTCGTCGGTCGTCCGGTCTTCCTCGGACTTCCGTAGTTTCCGTTCAGTTGCAGGGGCGCCGATCGTCCGGAGCTGGACGGTCGTCCGTGGCCTTGGAGTCGTCGGATGTCCGGTCCTGGTCGGATGTCCGACTGATGTAGTCTTCTTCGGCCAGATTTCATTGGGCTTAATGCTTGGTGTCCTCGCCGTCTTGTCCGATGGATGTAGCTGCTCCATGGCTCTCCTCCATGTACCTGATCACACATAGTGTTTCCGCTTGAGGTAGCAGCCATGTCTCATGTATAGAAAGGGGTAGTTCAGAGAGGAGCGAGTTCACCTTATCTTCGATAGCTCTTGCTCGTGCTCTTGTCATTAGTCCAAGTGGTGTCGTGGGAGACGTAGGTAGGTCCATGGGGATGACCTATGGATGCTCCGCATCACTAGGCCTCGTTTTCAAGCATTGCAATACCGTTTTTGTGCCCATTTACTATTTGCTACCTTGCTGTTTTTATTTATTCATATTATAAAAATATATGTCTACCATCAATATTACACTTTTATCACCATCTCTTCGCTGAACTAGTGCATCTATACAATTTTCCATTGTATTGGGTGTGTTGGGGACACAAGAGAATTCTTGTACTTGATTGCGGGGTTGTTTGAGAGAGACCATCTTCATCCTACACCTCCCACGGATTGATAAACCTTAGGTCATCCACTTGAGGGAAAATTGCTACTGTCCTACAGAACTCTGCGCTTGGAGGCCCAACACGTGTCTATGAGAATAAAGTTGCATAGTAGACATCAAGCTCTTTTTTGGTGCCGTTATCGGGGAGGTGAGTGCATA
This sequence comes from Triticum dicoccoides, assembly GCF_002162155.2. NCBI lineage: Eukaryota > Viridiplantae > Streptophyta > Magnoliopsida > Poales > Poaceae > Triticum > Triticum dicoccoides. The sequence goes on along the minus strand of NC_041384.1, from coordinate 362,335,144 downwards.
AAGGTATATCTTTCGATCTTGCAACTGAATCTTTTAGTTTCTTGTTTTATCACTAGTTTGGTTTATAAAATAAAACAAAAAATGGAATTGAGGTTGCATCATATGATTCATCTTTATCATGGCTTTCTAGAAAACGATGGAAAGGAAAAGTGTGCTCAATTGATAGAATAAGAATTCAATAAAATGTTTGGCATAAATGATGAGGATGATTGCAACGTTGTTAGTATGAATTTGAATATCCATGATGCTAATGATATGCAAAACCATAAGCTTGGGGATCCTATGTTTGATGAAGATGATATTTTTAGTCCCCCAAGATTTGATGTGCAAATTTGTTATAATGATTGCACGCCTCCTATTTATGATGATTATATTGATGAAAGTAGATTTGGAGAGGACATGACTTTATTTAATGATGAATCCACTATTTTGGAAGAGGTTTCAATTGACTATGACAATGAAGTTGCTATCTATGATGATTATGGTGATGACATGTATGCTATATTGAACAATGATAACCATGAACCGTGTAATCATGATTTTAATTTTCAATCACATGATAGTTATTTTGTTGAGTTTGCTCCCACTACTATGAATGAGAATAAATTTCCTTATCTGGAGAGTATGTAAATTTCTATGCTTTTGGATCATGAAAAGAATGATTTATCTGATGGTTATATTGATGAATCTATTCATTATGCTACTGAAAATTATTATGAGATACAAACTTATGATTCATGATGCTCTCTTTATGTTTCATTTCTTATCTTTTATGCAAGCATCATTGAAATCACCATGCCTAGCTAAAAGGCATTAAAGAAAAGCGCTTGTTGGGAGACCACCCATGAAAGTGCAACTATCCCTAGGTGGTTTTGGTAATTCCTAACAACATATAGTTCATTGAGCTAATGCTATTTCAAGACTAATATTTCAGGAAAGCTCAATGATTGGCATGGCATGGATGAGAAAAGTGGACCCCTCAAAACACTAAGGACAAAAGGATTGGCTCAAGCTCAAAAGCTCAAGACTCTACATTTTCCATTTTAGTGATCCAAGATCACATCGAGTCTATAGGAAAAGCCAATACTATCAAGGAGGGGTGAGGTGTTGCTTAATGAGGTTCTTTCTCAAAATGCTTAGTGATATGCTCCAAAACCCTCAACTACTTTCTCACATCCACATATGACCTAAACCAAAAGTCAAACTCGGCCCCATCGATTCTTCCTATCCGGCGCCACCGAGTTTCAAATGTCATAGCCACTGCCACAAACCCTAGGCAAATCGGTCTCACCAATAGGGAACTCGGTCTCACCGAGATGGGGTTGTAATCTCTCTGTTTCCGTTCGTAACATTTTGGTCTCACCGAGATGAGCGATCGGTCCCACCGAGATTGCAATGTAAACTCCTTGTTTTCCCTTTGTAACATTTCGGTCTCACCGAAATGAGCGATCGGTCCCACCGAGTTTACCTGACCAACTCTCTGGTTAGCTTATTACCAAAATCGGTCCCACCGAGTTTGTGTAATCGGTCTCACCGAGATTACGTTATGACCTAACCCTAATCATATCGGTCCTACCGAGTTGCATGTCGGTCCCACAGAAAACCCTAACGGTCACTAGCTTTGCTAAATCGGTCCAACTGAGTTTAACCATTCGGTCCCACCGAGTTTGGGAAGTTATGTGTAACGATTAGATTTTGTGTGGAGACTATCATTCTTGGAGAGAGCCATCAGAACGAACCTACACTTCCAACTTTTTTTTTCTGAGAGAGAACCACCTACACTTGTGTTGAGACCAAGATATTCCATTCCTACCATATGAATCTTGATCTCTAGCCTTCCCAAGTTGCTTTCCACTCAAATCTTCTTTCCACCAAATCCAAATCCTGTGAGAGAGAGTTGAGTGTTTGGGAGACTATCATTTGAAGCACAAGAGCAAGGAGTTCTTCATCAACACACCCTTTGTTACTTCTTGGAGAGTTGTGTCTCCTAGATTGGCTAGGTGTCACTTGGGAGCCTCCGACAAGATTGTGGAGTAGAACCAAGGAGTTTGTAAGTGCAAGGAGATCGCCTACTTCATGAACATCTACCGCTAGTGAGGCAAGTCCTTCATGGGCGATAGCCATGGTGGGATAGACAAGGTTGTTTCTTCGTGGACCCTTCATTGGTGGAGCCCTCCATGGAGTCGCGCAACTGTTACCCTTCGTGGGTTGAAGTCTCCATCAACGTGGATGTATGATATCACCACCTATCGGAACCATGACAAAAACATTTGTGTCTCCAATTGCGTTTGAATCCTCCAAACCCTTCCCTTTACATTCTTGCAAGTTGCATGCTTTACTTTCCACTGCTCGTATACTCTTTGCATGCTTGCTTGAATTGTGTTAAGATTGCTTGACTTGTCCAAAGTTGCTAAAATATGCCAAGAACTAAAATTGGGAAAAGGCTAGATTTTTATTTGGTCAAGTAGTCTAATCACCCCCTCTAGACATACTTTCGATCCTACAAGTGGTAACAGATCTTTGGTCTCCATTTGGTTTGATTTCCATAGCTTTTGGTGGTCATAGCCTTGGATTCACAACCTAGGAGAGTATGGCGTCTAGCGAGGGAAATTACCACCGTAGAGGTCCTTACTTTGATGGCACTAATTTTGCTAGTTGGAAGCATAAGATGAAAATGCATATTCTTGGACATAACCCTGCCGTTTGGGCTATTGTGTGTATTGGCTTGCAAGGTGAATTCTTTGATGGGAGAGAACCGAACCGTGAAGCTACCGCTGAAGAATTGCATATGCTACAATACAATGCTCAAGCTTGTGATATCCTCTTCAACGGATTGTGCCCCAGAGAATTCAACAAAATCAACCATCTTGAGAATGGAAAGGAAATTTGGGATACTTTGATTGATATGCACGAAGGTACCGACTCCGTCAAGGAATCCAAGTTGGATGTGCTTCAAAGTCAACTTGACAAGTTCAAAATGAAGGTTGGTGAAGGTGTCTCTAAAATGTACTCTAGCCTTGCTCTTATCACAAATGAGATTGTCAGCTTAGGAAGTGAAGAGATGACCGACAAATTCATCATCAAGAAGATCCTAAGAGCCTTGGATGGAAAATATGATGCCGTATGCACATTGATCCAAATGATGCCAAATTACAAAGATCTCAAGCCAACAGAAGTCATTGGAAGAATTGTTGTTCATGAGATGTCACTCAAGGATGAGGAGGAGCTCCATAACAAGTCAAGTGGTGCTTACAAAGCCTCATGTGAAGCTCCCACATCATCAAGTGAGAAACAAACCTTCAATGAAGAATTGAGCCTAATGGTGAAGAACTTCAACAAGTTCTACAAGAGTAGAAGAAAATAGAGAAGTTCCAAGTCCAGGTCCTACAATGACAAAAGATCTTCTAGTCGAGAGCGAAACTGCTACAATTGTGGAAGATCCGGACACTACTCCAATGAGTGTACGACCCCCTACAAGAGAAGAGAAGATTCTCCCAAAAGAAGATGTAGAAGAGAAGAATCACCATCGAGGGAGAGAAGGAGTAGGGATGATCGTTATGAACGAAGACCCTCTCGGAGAAGCAAGGATTCGGAAAGGAAGGACAAGTCATCAAGGAGCTACACAAAATGAAGACATCAAGCTCATGTTGGTGAATGCGTATCCGGCTTCGACTCTGATAATCACTCCGAGAGAAGCTATCACTCTGACTCTGAATATTCTCAAGATGAAGGTGTTGCCGGTCTATCACTTGTGTCAACCAACTCCTACGACATATTTGATTCACCAAATGAAGGAATTGGAAGATGCTTCATGGCCAAAGGTCCAAAGGTATCACACCCCGAGTATGTTGATTTCAATAGTGATGAAGATGGCTTGTTAGGTGATGATGATTTACTTGTTGACAACTCTAGTGATGAATACTATGATGAAACTTCAATTAATCATGCTAATCAAGATAAAACGAATGTCAATGATAAGGAGAATATTGAGTCTCTAACTAAAGAGCTAAACACTCTTAAGTTAGCATGAAGACTTTGAAGATCATCGAGACTATCTTAGGAGATCATCGAGCTAAACATACTATGACAATGATAAAGAACTAAACATACTATGATTGAGTCTCTAACTAAAGAACTATCTTAGGAGATCATCGAGACTTTGAAGGACTCATGAGAAATTACGTTTTGAGAAGCTCAATCATGAGAAAGAGCATGAGTTCTTAAAGGCAATTAATGATGATCTTCGCCAAAAAAGTTCTTCTTACATTGCCAAGTGTTTACTCTTATCCACTTACATACCTCAAGTCAAGTCTAGTAACAAGAACAAGAAGGATTCTTCCTCTAGTAGTAACAATAATCATGCTAAATCCAATATTGTTGCTTCTAGTAGTTCTCTTGATTCCACTAATTATTCTCTTAGCCAAGTTACACTTGAGCAAGAAAATATCTTATTGAAGGGAATCATAGAGAAAGGTGTTTACAAGAGCCTTGCCGAGAGTAAGCAATTCGAGTAAATTGTACGCAAGCAAGGAAGGCACCGGAAGAATCAAGGTATTGGTTTTGAACGAAAGTTCAATGCCAATGGAGTTGTGTGGGAAGAAGATCAATACCCCAAGACAAAGTTAGTTCCTCAACAAGAGAAGTATGATCCTACTTCTTTCAAATGGACACAAGCTGAAGATGATCTTCCACCACAAGACCACAAGGAAAAAGGCAAGGACAAGCTTCAAGAGGAAATTGATGCATTTGAAGAAGCTCCTAAGGCCTTGGTCAAGTGGGTTCCCAAGACTACATCAAGTTCCACTTCATCAAGTACAACTACAACTCTGAGGATTCTCATCAAGATGGTGTGGATCCCGAAGAAGAAGAACTAGAGAGTTCTTGAGGGTGACTCCGCCAACATACTTCACTCTTATCATTTTGGCAAGAACAAGTGCAATCAACTTCCACATCTTGCACTAGTTCAAGGAGTCACAAACTCTCTTGTTGGTAAGACAAGGGACAAGGTAACCCAATGCTCTCATAGACATCATCTTGTGTGTGCATCACTCTATGTCTATGGATATCCTTGTTTGTTCCTTGTGGGACTAACCCGTGTAGGTATTGAAAGTGCAACTCACTCCAAAGGATAGCTCCGAATGATCTACATCAACTTAGAGCATCCACATCTTCAACACCTACATGAAGTCATCATTGACAAAACCCAAGGTTAGTTCATCCCTCTTAGGGGGATCTCACATCTAGGGCGAGCTTTACTCTAAAAATTGAGCTCAAGCAACTCTAATGGTGTGAACACAACAATGCTTTATGTAAAGTGGTAACCCACTTGTGCTTAAATGATGAGTATGACCTATGATAAAATGTTCTCATTTGACTCCTAAGTCAATATACTCATATATAGATGACCTAGTCATCGCCAATTGCTTGATAGATGCTAGAATTGTTTGTGCAAGCTTTGCCACATATTTCACTTGTCATTTTATTATGTTGGTTGCATAATTTACTCATTCGAGGACATCCACTTGTTGTTTTGATTGATTGGTTTCCTTTTCTCTTGCCAAGTGGATGGACAAGAATGCCTAAGAACATTCTCTAGATATTTATGCTCTTCTCATCTCAAACTCTATTCATGTTGCATCACGAAGTTTGATCAAGTCAGATTCAAACCACTCCGTGTGAGGAGCACTCGAAGTCCCCGATTTGTCATAGACTTAAACTTCCAAAACTTCTTTGTGCGTTTCGGTCTGACTAATTCATCCATTTCGGTCATACCGAGATCACTAAGTCGATCTAGGTTTTTAATCTCGGTGCAACCGATTTGAACTTTTCCGTCACACCGAGTTGCAGTAACTGCATGCGGTTATGCATCTCGGTGCCACTGAGTTATTCCACTCGGTCACATCGACAGGGTCAGGCTATATATACCCAGGGGCCAAATTTGGAAAACTTTCCGAACCTCTTCGGCCGCGCTCAGCCTGCTCTGCCTCACTGGGTCTCCGCATCGTCCTCCTCATCGCCAGCCGCCTCCAGTCATTGGTCTCCGCCGCCGTCAACGGGATCGTCTCCGCCGTTGCCGCCGTAGCAAGTCCATCGCCGAAGTAGGGTATGGACTTGATCTTTGTGATGTTCTCACTCTGATTCTCTAGCACATTGTTTTGCCATGTATCTTGCCACGATTGAGATCACTCTATCTAATAAAAAACTCCGTAGTTTAGTTGTGGATTGAAAATTTAGGGTTAGGTTTCCGCCGAAACCATCTCGGACCAACTGAGTTGTTGAAATCGGTTCCACCGATTTGGCTCAGGCCATTGCACATGTGATTCTCGGTCTGACCGAGAATTGCAAATCGGTGTGACTGAGTTTGAGTCTTTGTGAAACCCTAGCAGTCTCGGTGCCACCGAACTGTGACTCGGTCTGACCGAGTTCACTAGTTTAGATTCCAACAGCTGCTTCGGTATCACCGAGATATCAAATCGGTAGATCCGAAATGCTTTCTGTGTAAAACTAAAACTAAGTCTCTGATTCATTCTTTTGCAAAAACCACTACCCTTTGTGATGCTCACCCACTCTACCTCATCTATAATCTATTCACAGGGTCTGCTGTCAGTGTTTGCATCATGTCAGATCAGAGTGACAGTCAGAACAAATCTGAGGAGCAGGTTCAGATGAGTGAGGGTACTAGTCCCTCCAGTAGCTCAGATGATGGAAGCAGGAGCACACCCAGCAACTTGCCTAAGGCAGCCACCAGGACCAGAAAGAAGAAAACCTTAGATTCTGAGGATGAGGACTATGTGGCTATTGAGGAAGAGGCAACCTCAAAGAGGAAAGTCTTGAAAAAGGAATATGGCACAGTTGCTGCAACTAAGCCAAGGATGAAGCAAAAGGTTCCTGCCAAGAGAGATCCCATGTAAAAAACCAGAACATCCTCTCAAGAGACTTTGGGATCTGCACCCAAAGAGCAGGTTGTGGCAGAAAAGAAAAAGGAAAGAGAGTGTCAAGAAGACCACTGCCAGAGTGCTTGGGAGATCTTCAATAATGAAAGACTCTGAAGAAGAGGAATAGGAAGAGGATGCAGCACCAACACCCAAAGCTCAAAAGCTTATGGGAGATGCCATAAGATCAGGGGCTGCTCCATCTAAGCCCAAAGGAACTCCTAAGGCAGCTGCTCCAAAACCCAAAACTGCACCAAAGAGGAGCACCAGGAACATCCCAGCAGCAGAAAAGAACAAGGCCCCAGTGCCTGAAGCTGCAATGGAAGAAGAAGATGATGAGTCGCATGTCTTGAGGAAGTTGAAGCCGAAAATTCCAGATCACAATGATGCACATCCAGTAGCTGAGAACATGAAGATAAGGAAGGATTCAAGATTGAGGCTATGGAGAGAGTCAGATCCGTATGCCACCAGAAGAAGAACTATTGTGGACTACAGGTTCCATACCAAGGAACAGCAGGACTTCTATGAGACTATCTTACTTGACAAGAAGCCCATAGTGTGTGACATGAGATGGGTTGATTGGAAATTCATTGAGGAAAATGAGGATCACTTCCCTGGTGTATATGACAGCTTCAACGCGTGTGGAGTCGATGAGTTTGTGGATCAGAAGCTCACAAAGTGGAATGATGGGCTCATCATGCAGTTCTACTCCACATCTCATTTCTACCTAGATGGAAGGATTGTCTGGATGTCTGAAGGCACTAGGTACCAGTCAACAGTTTTAGAATGGGCTCAGTTGATCAATGCCCCACAAGAACAAGAAGATGACTTGCATGTCTATGCCAAGAAGAAGAAGGATCACAACACCATGACACACATATACATAGAGATCCCAGATGCTGCGCTCTTGAGACACAGAAGTTTGGATCAGTACATTACCTTTTGTCAGACTTTCCAACAATCAACTAGATCCTTAGGCACACTCGCTTGCCAAAGTCAAGTGATCACAAGATGATCAGAGGTCACTCCATCAACTTGCTACACATTTTTTTATGTTCCACAGAAGTTCAAGGTCATGAGCCTAATTGTGGAAACCATAAAGAGGACAACTGCAGATTAGAAGAGGAGTTGTGGGTATGCCCCACAGATCCAGGAGCTGATCATCTCCAAGATGGGCACTGGCACATATCTGCTGTACAAGGAGCACCTGCCCATCTACTCAGACTTTGAGGACAACACTGTGGTGATGGATGAAAATGAACCATCTTCTCTACACGCACAAGCCAAGAAGGAGAAGGCCAGGGCTGAAAAGGCTGCAAAGATGCCAACCACTGAAGAGGCATCTCAGTATCTTGTGAAGAGCAAGCAAGATCATCTTGGCTACTGGATTGCCTCCAATCTAAGGATTGATAAGGGATTGGCTACCCCGACTCAAAACCAGGAGAGCTTGGAGAGGATCATGGAGCAGAAGTTCTATGACTTAGATGTGAAGGTCACTGAGATCCAGTCAGTCGTTGAGCAACTTCAGGATGAAATGCAGGAGAAGAAGGGCAAGTCTACCATTGATGCTTTTGCTAGAGTGCCCAGAGGACAAAGATCTGCTGCAGTGCCTGTTCCAGACACCAGAGCAACTTCATCTGCACCAGCTACAGCTTCAGTGCCACCAGCTACAACACCTAATCCACCAGATCCATCTACATCAACTGACGCCTTCGTCCTTGGAGTTCTGTCTACACCACCACCTGAAGACCAAGCCTGAGAGTCGATTTAGCACTATGCATTTTTATGAACTTGCATTTTTATGAACTTTTTGGTAACTTGTTGCCAAAGGGGGAGAAAATGTATAGATTATAGGCTTCGAGAGAGATTGTTGCTTTTGTTCTCTCTTGCGTTTCTCCTTGGTGGTTGAACTTTATTATCTGCTCGTTTGAGATACTTTATGCTTGTGTGTGATACTTGGATGATCATGTGTTCGATCATATACTACCTTTATGCTTGTTGGATGACATTCTCCTTTTATATTCCATATGATCACTCACTTTGCTTGGTGATGAGTGCATGTATTTTAATTATTATCATTTTGAGCATTCCACCAAGATGTATGTGACATGGAAGAGTAACCCATGATCCTAACTCTTTGTGCATTTGCAGTCCAAAGCAAATCTTAAACTATGCACAAATTTAGGGGGAGCTCTTTCTTTTCACATACTTCCCAAAGCGACAATGTTTTTCACTCTTATTATCATTTGTCGAAGCTTTGATCTATATGTTGTCATCAATTACCAAAAAGGGGGAGATTGAATGTGCAACTATCCCTAGGTGGTTTTGGTAATTCCTAACAACATATAGTTCATTGAGCTAATGCTATTTCAAGACTAATATTTCAGGAAAGCTCAAAGATTGGCATGGCATGGATGAGAAGTGGACCCCTCAAAACACTAAGGACAAAAGGATTGGCTCAAGCTCAAAAGCTCAAGACTCTACATTTTCCATTTTAGTGATCCAAGATCACATTGAGTCTATATGAAAATCCAATACTATCAAGGAGGGATAAGGGGTTGCTTAATGAGGTTCTTGCTCAAAATGCTTAGTGATATGCTCCAAAACCCTCAACTACTTTCTCACATCCACATATGACATAAACCAAAAGTCAAACTCGGCCCCACCGATTCTTCCTATCCGGCGCCACGGAGTTTCACCGATAGGGATCTCGGTCTCACCGAGACACTACTAGGGAAAACTTTATACACAGAACTTTAGCAGTAGAGCGGGTCAAAAAAGCACGATGGTGCTAAGTAGCAGTAGCGCGCCTATGCAAACCGTGCTGCAGATAAAGTTCTAGCAGTAGCGCATCTTATTCTAAACACGTTACTACTAAAATTCCCACGGCTTAGCCGATAGGCTACACATAGTAGTAGCGACCTATATCGAACCGCGCTACCGCTACTTCCTTTGTAGCAGCGCGTTTTAATCTAAACTCACTACTGCTAAAGGATATAAAATTAAATGGAAAGCAAATAGAAAGGTAATTGAAAATGAAAGAAATAGATTAAGGTGAAAGGAAAAAAATAAAATGTGAAGAAAACTAAATGAAAAAGGGGAAAAAAGAGAGAGGAGTAGCAGTAGCGTGTATCCCAGAACGTGCTGTAGCTAACATAGCACTAGCGCGCTTTCTGGAACGCGCTACTACTACTTCTGACTTAACCACGGGGTTCGTCCTTCCCCACGGCCACCTCCCCCAAATCCAGCTCTCCACTCTCGCCGCCGATGTCGCCCGTCGGCCGCCGCGCGCTCTCCGCACACCCTCTACGCCGCCCCCGACCTCAACGCCGCCCCGGACGCCACCCCCAACCCCGACCTCGACGCCGCCATCCACCGCGCGCCCGAGCCCCGAACCCCACCTCGACGCCGCCTGCCCCTCCCTTGTCACAGGCACCTGAGGTGAGCACGCCTGCTCCTCCCTCTCCCCTACCTCTGCCTAGGGCTTCTTTATATTTTAGTTGCATCAAATTAGTTAGGGTTCGTGTAAGGGTGGAAACGAATCGGATGCGGATGCGTCTCAAATGAGTTAGGGTTCATGTAAGGGTGGAAACGAATCAAAATTCTAAGATGAATCATAAAACGAGTAAAATTTGACCACTTATTTCACTTTATAGTTGGATAATTGGAATATCCGCTACCACTTTCCACCCCTAGCTTCATCAAGTTAGATGGTAATTAGGGCAGTAGTTCCTATGTACTAATTAGTTAGTAAGAACTTGGTACTAATTAGGTACTAGTTTATTTTTATTTATAGTAAGTTTATTTTTAGTAAGAATTAGTTGAATTAATAGAACTAGTTAGTAAGAATTTGTTGCTATTTTTTAGTTAAAGCAATTTTTCCCTCATCAACGTGGACGATGCCTATCCCGCATCCTCGTCGTCGAGTCGGCGGAGGACGACACCTGCTTGACCAGATGGGCCATGTCCAGGACTGGGCTCCGCCGGGGTGGTACTAGGATGCGCTACCTACCGGGGGCGCAGGTTGGTGAGGAGCCAGCCTATCGTTGACCCGAACCTTCTGTGGTGGCGGTCGCGTGGGCTAGTGACAGTCCAGAGGCTCGAGGACCCCGCGGAGGTGGTGCGTCACCGTATCGGTGAGGAGGACACGCACGTCCGTCGGTACTTGTTTGCATTGGAGCACATGTTCTCCAATACCTGGCAGGTTCTCCAGGGATCTCACTGGAGCTATGATCCCGTGATGGTTCCTTCTCTGTGGGTGTCCACCGCCCGCGCCGATACCCGTCGTGTGCTAGGGTTTTAGTTGTATTAGTGATGTTATATGTATGACACTATTTGGGATGTATTAGTGATAATATTCGACGATGTACGGATGCATGAGATGATTTACTTTTGCTTATTGAATGCATGCTAATTTGAGTCCTATAAGATATTTTGAAATGTATATCTTGTGTTGCTCAAATAGGATATGTGCTTGCCCAAGTGGCCGGTCATGTTTGCAGGTTACACCTCCGAGTGGCCTATGTTTTGCCGGAGTGTTGATTCATTTCCGTTCCGGCAAATTTCAGGCGCTCGATATGTCCTATTTTAGCAAAGGCCATGCCAGATTTTTCCGTGAATTTTGGCATGACTAGTGCCAGAATATGTAGGAAATATCGAGTGCCCTGGATTTGTGTGTTGAGTATCCTGGTAGTTGTCTTCGATCGATTTTCAATTAATGTTTTAACTATGAACATAGGAAATGTCTGATGACGAAAAGGATTTCGGTATTTGCAAATACTGCAAAGACGAGCGCGACCTGTGAAAGGGAATCTTCTGAGATGATGATAGGCGCTTCAGCATCAAGCTGGATGAGAACTTCGAAGTGGATACAGTAAGTCACAACGACATGTCTTTTTTCGTAATTAAGCATGACATCTGCTTCATTTGCTTCAACTTATAATTTTTTTACTATTCTACTAGCGTATCCCCTGCCATGCAAGAGTTTTTGTATTGGATAAGATAGGTTTCAGTCATACTATGGAGGTAGAGAAAGTTTAATTGAAGACCGAGCATGGTTATATTTTCCATGCAAAATTATACAATTCAGATGACTACACCTATTTTGGATGCAAAACATGGCGAGCACTATGCAAGACTTATGCATTTGAGCCTAATATGGTTATCACCTTTGATATTCGTCTGGAAGATGATATTGGAGGTAATACCGACATCTGGGTCGATGTGCAGACGCCTCCAGTTATACCATTATGTAAGTTTCTCAACCATATTTATGTCTTGATATTGTTTATTCAAAAATACTTGACAACTAATTTGTATTGTCAGCTTATTTCAGTGCAAGAAAACATGTCCAGTGCTTAGTAGACAGGACCTACTACTGTCCCGGGGCTGAACTAAACTGTGAGGAGCTCAGTCATTATGTTTCATGGCTTGCGGATCTTGATACTGTCAAGACAAATTTTCTTCCTGCATTTAGAAATGTTAGTACTGAAAACGTGCGACCAATAGTGTTCGTAATGAACTACGGTCACATCTATTTAGGAAGGATGGTAAGATTTTTACTATTTGTCCTCAGTGCATATTTTCCATACATTATTTTCGAAGCTAAACTTCATTGCTAAGTATGTTACCATACGATGTTCTTCAACAGGGACTCCAGATGAGTGTTGTGCCTTATGGGATCGAGACTAAAGGTACCATGAGTATTATTAGCTTACAGCCAAGATATCCTACAGATTACTTTAGTGCATTCAAGATTAGCGACGGATGCTTAATAGTGCAAGACTGGACCAAATATGTGATGGGGAAGCATAGAGAAGTACTAGGGGCAGCAAACAGATGCGCTACCCACGATTAGGAGACAGGTTCATCTGCATGCTCCAACTTGATCAAGGAGGAGATCTACACATGTTTTATGTTATTTTACCTAAGAGAGAGCAGCAGGAGTGATTAGCTAGCTAGAAATGAGTTTGAGGATGGTGATGTGCTACACTATTACTATGAGATAAAATAGCTAGTGTTGGTGGTAATGACTATGATCATTATTATTAGCTACTGTTAGCAAGGTTTTAAATAGCGGATAGCGGGCTGATAGCGGATTGAGGTCAGCATAGCGGAATGCGGATAGCGGGTGATATTGCGGACGCTATGTCCGCATAGCGGATTTTTAAAAACACTTGCAAATTTGAGATTGTTATGTATATTTACAAACTGTTGACAAACAATAGAACTATTGAATCTTGAATAATTGTCTTTTATATAAGCATCTACACAAAAAATTGGTCCATCTGGACAATATTCAAGCATGTAACCATGCAAACAAATACTATTATTAAACACCAAACACAAACAGATTTGTTTCATAGGCATTCTACTTCATCATTTCATAAATAAGTTCAGACTTCAAAAGTACAACCAAGAGCTAGTAATATCATATATTTAAACATTCGTAGTCCATGATCCATTAGACCATCGCCTAATAACCAAAAGTACAACCATTGCTTCTACCATTCGAGCAATGATGTAAGACTAGCAATATTATGAGCAAGGGCACCCTCAATAAAGAAGTCACAGATATAATCATAAGTTATCTTTGCTTCTTTGACCTTGTAATGTGCATTCACTGTAGTTTGCTTTCCCAATCCTGGCCGTGCTCGATACTTATCCATTGGACCCTTGGTCTGAGGCTTCTTAGGAACTTGAGAGCTTCCACTTGCTGTAGTAGCAAGATAATCAACGATTGCGCAATCTGAATCCTCATTCCCACTCTGACCATACATCTCTCTGACCTCCTCTTGTAACTCCAACATGTTCTTCAGTGATTTATCCCTCTTTTTCTCATTCTCAGCTATCAATGTAAGCATCTGCTCTTTAACATGATCAGGAACCTGTCGGCAACATACAGAATCTTTTTTTATTCCAGCCAAGTGCTTCTTAAATCTGGTAATGCCACCATTAAAAAAGTTCAAGCAGTATCTGCATCCAACTCTGTTCTTGGTTCTGAATTCATCAATAATTGGTAAAGCATGCTCCCAGGCTGGATCTTTTCGTGTTCTTCCGGTTGCGGCAGCAGAAGAAGCCCCTGATCCTACTGATGACATTGTGCTAGTAGCCTACTACTGCAAAAAGAAAGAAATAAACATAAGCTATTTGTAGAAAAAATAAGTAAACAACATTTATCAGTATAAACAAAGGAAAAGACTGTACATCAGTAAAAACTGAATATATAGAAGAACATTTATCAGTATAACAAAAGAAAAAGACTGTATTGTGCAAGTTTATCGGTAAAAACTGAATATATAAAACAAAATTTAACAGTACAAACAGAAGGCAAAGACTACAAGTTTATCAGTACAAACTGAATTCATAAACAACATTTAACAGTACAGATAAAATGTACAGAGTATGTACTGAGTACTATCTACCGGACGAATTTACCAGTATAAACTAAAATTTGTTCAGTGATGCATCTGCTGCTTGTTCTAGCCGAGAACCACGGTGAGCAGTGAGCTGTGTACAAATAAAAAGCAGAGACTATGTACTGACGTACTGATCTAGGATCTTGGCTTCCCTCAATTTTGTCTACTAGGCTATGCATCGATCAGTATAAACTAAAAACAGAGAGAGCCTATACCTTGACTCCTTGAGGTGGTGAAGCGTGGTGAGAAGAAGCAGTTGGGAAGTCGGGCAGCCGGATTGGGACGTCGAGAAGTAGGGCGTTGAGCAGCTACGCAGGAAGGGGACAGCGGAGCGGATGTGGTCGCCGCCATCCTACCGAGGGTCTGCCACGACCCACGAGCCCACGACTCGCTGTGTTGACCCGTCGTCGACCGGTGAAGGGCATCGAGCCGAGCAAGAAGTGGCCACCCAGTCAACGAACAGGGAGACAGTGAGTGCTACGGGAGCGCCATTCGATGATCTCTTCTCCGCCTCTCTGTCCGGCGTCAGCCGTGCCGCCGCTGGATCTAGGGGAGGCGCCGGTCGCCAGCCGCCAACCGGAGAGGAGAGGGAGTGAGTGGATTTAGGGTTGTCCGGTTGGGTGCGCGTCTGAAATTTGCCCGCTATGACCGCAACTAACACCACCTAAATGTCCGCTATTGCGCTCTGACAGTCGCTATTGCAGCCGCATCGTGCCAATCACGCTATATACTACCGCAGCGTTTAACTTGTAGCGGCTAGGCCACGCTACCGCAATAGCGGCCGCAATAGCGGTCATAGCGGGCGCTATTTAAAACCATGACTGTTAGTGGTGATTAAATAAATACTGTTCGTGGTAATGACTATGATGATGATTAAGTAGTTTGTGCTGGCGGATTAGATTCAAGCGGAGGCAACATGTGGTGCACATCGAAAGTACTACTAGTCCAAATTAGATCATGTTTGGATTAGTAGTATACTTTTGACATGCACCACATATTGCCTCCACTTGAACCTAATCCACCTTCATTTGACACACTGTTATGGACATAATGATGTAAACCTCATAAATGGTATTGTACAAATATTTGTACGATGGCGCATCAATACACTAAAAAAAGAATACTATTAGCGATGGAGAGAAAACACGCTGCCACTAGTTACATTGGCAGTAGCGTGGGAGCGAACAAACGCCGCAGCTATTTGTCCAAGCAGTAGCGCGTGCGGGCATGCATTACTGCTAAGCAATAGCTGTAGCGCTTTATTAGTAGTGCACCCCCCGTGCTACTAGTGAGCACAAAACCAGCGCTACTGCTAGGGTTTTCCCTAGTAGTGAGATGGGGTTGTAATCTCTCTGTTTCCCTTCGTAACATTTCGGTCTCACCGAGATGAGCGATCGGTCCCACTGAGATTGCAATGTAAACTCTCTGTTTTCCCTTCGTAACGTTTCGGTCTCATTGAAATGAGTGATCGGTCCCACCGAGTTTACCTGCCCAACTCTCTGGTTAGCTTATTACCAAAGTCGGTCCCACCGAGTTTGTGTAATCGGTCTCACCGAGATTACCCTAACCCTATCGGTCCTACCGAGTTGCATGTCGGTTCCACCGAAAACCCTAACGGTCACTAGCTTTGCTGAATTGGTCCACCGAGTTTAACCATTCGGTCCCACCGATTTTGGGAAGTTATGTGTAACGGTTAGATTTTGTGTGGAGGCTATATATACCCCTTGTCGGTGTCAAAACCGGCGGATCTCGGGTAGGGGGTCCCGAACTGTGCGTCTAGGCCGGATGGTAACAGGAGGCAGGGGACACAATGTTTTACCCAGGTTCGGGCCCTCTTGATGGAGGTAAAACCCTACGTCCTGCTTGATTAATATTGATGGTATGGGTAGTACAAGAGTAGATCTACCACGAGATCAGAGAGGCTAAACCCTAGAAGCTAGCCTATGGTATGATTGTATGTTGTCCTACGGACTAAAACCCTCCGGTTTATATAGACACCGGAGAGGTTAGGGTTACATAAGGTCGGTTACAAAGGAGGAGGTATACATATCCGTATTGCCTAGCTTGCCTTCCACACCAAGTAGAGTCCCATCCAGACACGAGACGAAGTCTTCAATCCTGTATCTTCATAATCTAACAGTCCGGCCAATGGAGATAGTCAGGCTGTCCGGAGACCCCCTAATCCAGGACTCCCTCAGTAGCCCCCGAACCAGGCTTCAATGACGATGAGTCCGGCACGCAGTATTGTCTTCGGCATTGCAAGGCGGGTTCTTCTCCAATTTCCAAGTGTTCGTAAATAGTATCCGGCCCCATAAATGTTGATCCTCTTGGCTTCTGCGCCCAATAAGGGCAATTTCTCATGCATCGACGAATACGAGGCGTTAGGGCATTTTTTCATTCACCCCCTTAGCCAGATAAATAAATCGTCTATTAAAGGGATTGGGATTCTTAGATCCGATCCACACCCTCCCCTCAGCGAGAATCCATCAGAGCGCATTTCGGAAAGATCCATTCTAGCATGGCCGACCTCCAAAGCTCCTCCTCCCACCCCCGTAGCCCTAAGCTTGGTGATTGGGAGAGGTGTTCAGTCCCACATAGTCGATTGGTTGAGCTGCAGACCAAAGGATTTCTTCCTCCGGCATACATGGTGCCCGTTCAAGCCGGGCTCGCCACCTACAATGGCGGGGGGCAAGCGGAGAGCTTTTCCTGTCTCTCCATGGGGGAACAGGTTTGCTTTGTTCCTTACTTACTAAGGGGACTTGGATTTCCAATTCATCCGTTCCTCCACGGGCTCCTGGAGTTCTATGGCCTCCAACTACATAATCCCACCCCCTGCCTCCATCCTACACATCACCGGCTACGTTGCCGTCTATGAGTTGTTCCTGGGATGCGAGGCTCACTTCGAGCTATGGAAAAGGCTATTTTTCCTTGTCCCTCGCACACAGAGGGAATCACTTTATCAAGTGGGCGGAGCCGAAGTATGGCGCATCGCCGATACCGGATATCTGCCCGGTACCGCGAAGAAGTCGTCCAAAGACTGGCCTTCAGAATGGTTTTATATGGAGGACGTTTCCCTTCCGGACCCTGTTCGGCAGGGTCTTCTTGAGTTCAACAATACTCCTCTGAAGAAGCGCTGAAGTTGGCGCCCACGGAGCCCCTAGGTGGAAGACGACAGAGAAGTCCTTCATCTGATGAACCGGATTAAGGCATTGGCTCAGTCAGGATTGACAATAATCGAAGTTATGTCAATTTGCATAATGCGGGGAGTGCAACCACTTCAATATCGTGGGCACCCCTTGTGGGGCTTCAACGGAGAGGATGACGCCACCCGCTATGGACGTAAGGGTCCGGGTGGTGCTGCCGCATTAACCAAAATGCTGTCCAAACTGTTCAAGGGAGAGGAGGAGGAGTTCGCCCGCATCAAACCACGAGACGGATTCTCCATGTACAATCCTCCGAGCTGGGTAAGCTATATCCCTTCACTTCCACCTTCCTGCATTTTTCTTTGTAAGTATTCACCTTGCCAATTTACGGCAGGAACTGCGAAAGGCCATAAGGGAGGTCAGCAGCCCTTCTCCATAGCCGGAGGACCCGGACCGGGCCCTCGACTCCGGACTTGAAGAAGATCCGGTTATTTCCGTCGAGCTGATAAACAAGCAGCTCTTTCAGCTAAGCTGCGATGATGCCATGGTGGCCATTATGGCCGACTACCCCGGACTGCTCCCTGCATCGCATGTAAGAAAAACCGAAAAGTCCCAACTCAAAAAGTAGGATCCCCCTTTTAGATACCTCACCCACCATAATGCATGGTCTTTCTTTTACAGGGAAGGCATTCGGGACACCCTGCAACAACGCGCCAATAGGAGGCATCGAGGCAGGGTAGGCCAAAAAGGAAGGCGGTTAGGACGGAGATGCCGGCGCAAAGGTACAACAAACCCCGCTCCGTGGTTGTCGTATTTTTCAAAATATAATGACGCCCGTGTTTCTTTAACAGAAAAAACGCTCGCCGTAATATGTCCGGCGAGGTCACCGGTCACGCTTCCACTAGTCGGGCACCAGGGCCGGACACAGAGGCAGAAGCCGATATGTGGCAGGCGTCGGATAATCCCTCGACAGAGGATGCAGATAGATTATCCGCTACAAACTCAGAAGTGGAGAGAGCCTTGAATCATAGGTGCCGCCGGGCCGTACTCCGCGACGCTTGTTTTTCACCAGAGGTGTTTGACGCCTTCAACTCTGGAGAAGCGTACTTCCGTGCTGCTCAAGATGGTCTGGCCAGAGCCACAGATAAATATGTAAAGGATGTACAGGTGAGTGAATCTGACGAGTTCTATGGATTGGTAGCCCCTGAGACTTGAAGCAGTTAGCAGAACTGATTTAAGGATCATCTTTGTTGTGTAGGTTCTTACAGAGAAGAATACCAAGCTGTCCCAGGAGCTGGAGGAATGCAAGACCCAACTACGGGCGCTGTTGTTGCATTGTAGGAACAGAAAAAGCCTCCTGCTGGTAAGTTTTACTATAAAGAATGATGGGTACCATATAGTGTACGGCCTGGCTGCAGATCTAACAATAGATTTTGCAGATGAGTCCGGAGAGAATCTGGGGGACCAGCATATTATGCGACAGCTAGAGGCTGGCAAACGCATGCTGATGGAGGTGAGGCGGGAGAAAAACAATCTCCAAGACGCCAATATAAAGCTGAACGTGGAACTAAAAGACGTTTGGAGCCAGCTTGCAGACTCCGAGAAGGAGAATAAGATGCTTCGGTGCGGCATTTTCAGTGAGTGCTTGAGCGAATCCTTTAAAGGTATTCGGCGAAGAAGCCTACTAACAGCGTTATGTCTGTAGGTATGCTGATTGGTCGTCCCGCGGAGGAAATGCCCGGGTCTGCGGGTGATCTTCTGTCCGAGCTATCACATCTGCACGAACAAGTTCGGCAGGTGATGCAGGGTGTTGCCTAGGCCTTGTGGCCATCTGTCTCCCTGCCCGAGGGCGCTACAGAGCTTGTGGAGAAGCTCAAAGGAGCACGGCGGCGCTTCCGATTATGGAAGATATCAGCCTGCCGACAGGGTGCCATAGAAGCCTGGGCCATGGTGAAGACGCGGTATACCAAAGCAAACCCAAATCACATGGCCGAGGTCGGACCTGTGGGGCCCGACGGAAAAGAGATTCCTGTTAGCTTAGTGTATGGGCAAGTAGAATTAGCCGCCAAGTATTCCCAACAGGATTGTAAGCTAGACCGCCTGTTGGATGGTATAGAGGAAGAATTTAGTCAGTCTGCATGACTATGTATTTAAAGTGACATGTATAATGCCTTCTAGCCGGATTGTAGATCATTTGTCATTGCAGACCTTTTCGCTTCAGCCTCCGGGCCTAATAGTCCGGAGTGTATCTGAATACCCGCTCAGTTATATAAGAATAGGGGTATGCGTGGAGACCAGGCGTAGGGGTCATGAGTGCTTTATCAGACAAGTGCCCAACTAGTTATGTTATATTACATGGGTAGCAAGAAAGATCTTCCAGGGAGAATAGTTCCGTTAAGGGTTCCTTTCCCTAGGTAGGCATGCCCTAAAGTGCATGTCCGGACTGCGATAGGAAACACAGAAAAAATATCTGGGGGCGGATATGAAAAATAAAAATCATGTTTTGTTCACCGACAGAATATTCCCTTAAGAACGCTAGATTTCGGCTTCACCCAGTCTGAGGTACACATCCGGCTGACCCGGCGGTAACAATCGCAGAGGTGCTCCCCTTATGCCCTAGCCGAATTAACGAGAACGTACGACATAAATACAAGAGCTAGGCAACCCAGCTTGGCCAAAACTTAAGTCATATCGATGCATATAATGGTGAAAAAAGGTACATGCGGAAGTATAAAACATGTGCTGGGTAGGAAGCCCAGATAAATAATTTAAGCTTCTGTGAAAGAAGCCCCCAGGTAGGAAGAGTGCGGTTAGCGCATCTGTGATGTGCAAGCAAGGCACAAGGTGACCTTTGAAGGCCTAGAGAGATAAAAAAGAAAGAAAGAAAGGAAAACAAGACAGATAATGTACTTGTGAAAAATGGACAAAGGGAGGGGACTAACATAGAGTCCGGCGGTAGGCATAGAATCGTCAGAGCCTGGCCGCGTTCCATGGGTTTGGCTCGAGTCGACTAGTCAATGCCTCCCGCAGTCGGTAAGCTCCACCAGTCAGAACTTGGTCTATAATGGAGGGACCTTCCCATTTGGGCTCGAGCTTTGTCTTCTTCTTATCCGGCAAGCGTAGAACTAGTTCGCCAACGTTATAAGTTTTGGCCTGTACTTCTCTGCTTTGGTATCTGCGAGCATGTTGCTGATAAAATGCGGAACGGGCTTTGGCTACGTTGCGCTCCTCCTCCAAGGTGTCCAGACTGTCCTGCCGATCGAGCTTGGCTTCTCTTTCTTCGTACATGCGCACTCTAGGTGAGTCATGAATTATGTCACAGGGCAAGATTGCCTCTGCGCCATACACCATAAAGAAGGGTGTATACCCGGTACTACGATTCGGCATGGTCTGCAGCCCCCAGAGTATGGAGTCGAGCTCCTCTACCCAGTGCGTGTTAGACTCCGTTAAGGAGCGCACTAATATAGGTTTAATGCCGCTCATTATAAGACCGTTTGCTCGCTCGACTTGACCGTTGGTTTGTGGGTGATAGACTGAGGCATAATCGAGCTTGATGCCCATTTTGCTGCACCAGAGTTTTACCTCGTTGGCCGTGAAGTTCGTGCCATTATCAGTGATGATGCTATGGGGGATGCCATAACGGTGTACAACCCCGGATATGAAATCTATCACTGGTCCGGATTTGGCTATTTTAACCGGTTTGGCCTCTATCCATTTGGTGAATTTATCCACCATGACCAATAAGTATTTTTTTTCTTGTGGGTTCCCCCTTTAAGGGGTCCAACCATGTCAAGCCCCCAGACCGCAAAGGGCCATGTAATGGGGATTGTTTGGAGAGCGGTGGGTGGCATGTGGCTTTGATTTGCAAAGAGCTGGCAACCGGTACAACGTTGGACCAAGTCCTGTGCATCTGCCCGGGCCATTGGCCAATAGAATCATGTACGGATGGCCTTGCTTACAAGAGCCCGGGCTGCGGCGTGATGACCGCTGAGTCCGGCGTGAATTTCTGCCAAAAGATTCCGCCCCTCCTCTTTGGAGATGCACCTTTGAAGGACTCCGGTAGTGCTTTTCTTGTACAATTCTCCCTCGTGGACCTTGTAGGCTTTGGATCGCCGCATTATGCAGCGTGCCTCATTTTGGTCATCCGGAAGTTCCTATTTAGTTAGGTAAGCCAGGAATGGTTCTGTCCATGGGGCAATAATTGCCATTATTTCGTGGGCTGACGGTGCTATTTCGGTGGCAGAGCCCCCGATTGTGTTAGAGAGTTCGGTATCGGGTATTTGGGCCGGTCCGGACTGTTGTTTCCGGTGTCCCCTTCCAATACTACGGATGGCTTGAAAATCCTTTGCAAAAATATGTTGGGGGGGGGGGGACCGCGTCGCGTTTTGTACCGATGCGGGCGAGGATATCCGCCGCCTGATTGTTTTCCTGAGCCACATGGTGAAATTCGAGTCCCTCGAACCGAGCTGACATTTTTAAGACGGCGTTTCCATAGACTGCCCTTTTCGGATCCTTGGCGTCAAAATCTCTGTTTATTTGGGATATTGCGAGGTTTGAATCCCCACATACCTCCAGGCGTTGAATGCCCATGGAGACTGCCATCCGAAGACCATGCAACGGAGCTTCGTATTCGGCTGCATTGTTGGAGTCTGTATACAATATTTGCAGTATGTACCGAACAGTATCTCCGGTTGGGGACGTCAGAACGACGCCAGCCCCTAGACCGGCCAGCATTTTAGAGCCGTCGAAGTGCATGATCCAATTGGAGTATGTGCCGTACTCTTTAGGGAGTTCGGCCTCCGTCCATTCGGCGACGAAGTCGGCCAGTAGTTGCGATTTAATGGCTCGGAGAGGTTTGTATGTTATGTCGAATGGGATGAGCTCAATGGCCCATTTGGCAATCTGGCCCGTAGCGTCGCGGTTGTTGATAATGTCATTAAGTGGCACTTCCGAGGCTACTGTAATCGAACACTCTTGAAAGTAGTGTCGTAGTTTCCATGATGCCATGAATACCGCATATGCTATCTTTTGGTAGTGCGGGTACCATGATTTGCATGGAGTAAGGACAATGGATACATAGTATACCGGCTTTTGAAGAGGGAATTTGTGTCCGTCCGCTTACCGTTCGACAACGAGCATCGCGGTTACAACTTGATGAATTGCCGCAATGTACAATAGCATTGGTTCGCCGATGTTTGGCGCGGCCAGGATCAGGTTGGTTGCCAAGATGGCCTTTATTTCTTCCAATCCAGCTGTGGCCGCGTCCGTCCACTCGAAGTGTTCGGTGCGCCGAAGGAGGCGATAAAGGGGTAAAGCCTTTTCTCCTAAGCGGGAGATAAAGCGGCTTAGAGCCGCCACGCATCCAGTTAACTTCTAGATTTGTTTGAGGTCTGTTGGGATAGCCAACTGTGACAACACTCAGATTTTGGCCGGATTAGCTTCAATACCTCTACTAGAGACAATGAATCCCAGGAGCTTTCCGGCTGGGACGCCGAAAACGCATTTTTCCGGATTGAGCTTGATGTCATATGTTCGGAGGTTGTCGAATGTGAGCCTGAAGTCGTCTATCAAAGAGTCGACGTGTTTGGTTTTGACGACCACATCGTCTATGTATGCCTCTACTGTTTTGCCAATTTGTTTCTCTAAGCATGTCTGAATCATGCGCTGATACATTGCGCCGGCGTTTTTGAGCCCAAAAGGCATTGTGTTGAAACAGAAGGGACCGTATGGTGTGATGCATGCCGTTGCGGCTTGGTAGGACTCCGCCATCTTGATTTGGTTTTAAAAGGAGTATGCGTCGAGGAAACACAATGACTCGTGTCCTGCAGTAGCGTCGATGATCTGATCGATGTGTGGGAGAGGGAAGGGATGCTTTGGGCAAGCTTTATTGAGGTCTTTGAAGTCGACGCAAAGGCGCCAGGATTTGTCCTTCTTTGTGTCACGACCGGTTTTTCAATAAAAATGTTTATTGACAAAACCAATCTTTGAATCCAGTATGAGAAAAATCCTCCTTATCGGTAGACAAATTCTTGATACAATAAGCCAGTAGCATAAAATATATTACAGGGTCGAGCTACGGTTGCTCAACCAAATTATTACAAGCACGCCAATAATTATACATAATGGCGGACATGACACAGTGGTGTGGAGGCATACTACTGACTCGAGGATAGGGCGGTGGTGGAAAAACACAGCGGGGAGTGAGATACATGACTCTAAAACTGGCATCTCATCGAGCGTCGAGGTGAGGCTCGATGAATTTATTTGGTAGCGGAAGCGGAGATAATACAGTGACCAAATCCAGGGTCGCACGAGACTGACTGGGATTCCTCTAGGCGTCGGACTCGCTATCAAATTCTTCATCCATGAGATCGCCTTCGTCAGCATCTGGCCAAATCAACAAGCCAGGTGAGTACTTTGAAAGTACTCGCAAGACAGTTCGGACGTAAGATATAACAAATGCATGCATGGATGCGTCATGAGTATATTAACAGTGGCACATTAATTCGTAAAAACGAGACAGGTAAAAAGGGGGTCGGCGGTAGTCCGCTCGGAAACCCAACAAAATAACTGTAAACCCAATCGGGTGTCTGAAGCAACACCTCGATAGGAAAATAAATAAATAAATCATGCCGCAGTCGGGCGTCTGAGCGACGCCACATAAAGGGCTTTAAAAGAAATGCCACAGTCGGGCGTCTGAGCGACGCCACATAAAGGGCTTTAAAAGAAATGCCACAGTCGGGCGTCTGAGCGACGCCACATAAAGGGCTTTAAAAGAAATGCCACAGTCGGACGTCTGAGCGACATCGCAGAAAGGGCTTTCATTGAAAGTAAAATATAACACTGCCACAGTCGGACGTCTGAGCGACATCACAGAAAGGGCTTTTATTCACAAGTAAATAATACTCATAATAAATATTCAATTCATGAGAATAAACGGGTTAGTCCATCCACAGGAATAAACATTTAACCGGACTTAGCACTCATGTGATTCACCGGAGTCTCTGTCATCAAAACTGACATTTTGTCAGGATAAGATAATACCGAACTTGGACATGGAATAGATGATTCAAAGAAATATATGACTCTGCAGAGTTTGTACGAAAATTTTTCCCACAGCCAACGGATTTCCGTAGTCATGAAGGACTAGTTCCGTTTATGGTATTTCGGAAGAAAACACAGCTAACCAGTACACACCCATCCTACCTCTCGATGCTAGGAATCACCCTAGACATCGTCCAAGAAAAACTTTTGAGACGGGGAGATGACAATCTCGAATAGCATGGGATCAAATTTATATACGCGCGCTCTAAGGGGTGCCCCCCTCTCGGTCCCAATCCGAAACACCCATGCCCCCTGACCGGATGACTGGCTTTAATCCAGGGCCATGGAACCATCATCACGGCCTCTCCTTTTTGGTGTGTACCAGGAAAGCGGTTTACAACTTACTAAGCCATATTCCTTGTGGAAAACATGTTGTAGTACAGGGAAGGAAGAATGGAAGGAACTGGAATGATACGGTTTGACACTGAAGTCATATAGCCTGGCATAAGACTGGCATGCTACAACACTGCCATCTTACCCATCCTCATGCCAACACATGGCCATGCATACTCACATTCATCCACTTATGGATTTTCGGAACTCACTTGTCTCATTGTTGCATGTAACATGACATCCGTCGGTATGCTCATCAACATGCCATGAAACTACTTAATGCAAACATGCCAAGACAATCATCATATCAAAAGTTCAAACATGCTTGCCTGTTTCAGAGTAGTCGGAGCCTAGCTCGGTGAAGTTTGCGGTCCCGTCACTTCCTTCGGTATCTATGGCATAAAGAAATTATACGCGCTATCGTGAATACCGTGAGGTGCACAAAAATTTCTCCAAATTTTTCCAAATAAATATGATAAAAAACTAGACAAAATTTTAAGGAGAACAGAAAAAGAATCAATCAAAAATACTTTTCTGTTAAAAAGTTATAAGGGTTTTAACCCAAGGACCCATCTGTAATGAAACAGAAAACTTCCAGGGGCTAACTTATAAAAACAGAAAACGATTCGATAAAGAATACGCCGGCCCAGAGGGGTGACGTACTTTGGCAGAAGACGTTTTCAGAAAACGTTTCGCTTAGAAAGGAGAGAGAGGCTGACAGGCGGGTCCCGCACATCAGGTTTGAATTTTCAAACGGGGCGGCAGAGCTCGACGGTACCCGAGAGCCGCGGTGGTCGCCGGCGGTGATCCACGGCGAGGCAGGGAGATCGGAGGGTACCTCCATGTTCAGGGCGCCATTCCGCGTCGGTTGGTGGTGGTGGTGGTCGCCGGCGAGTACCACGTCGACGGCGAGTCTTGCTCCGGCGGGCGGCGGTTCGGGTGGTCGAGGGCCTCGTCGGAGAGAGCTATGAAGGCCAAATTGACGCTGGGGTTAGCTCACTGGGTGCTAGAGGAGGCTATAGACGAGATTTGGGCGCCGGGGACGGCCTCACCGGAGCGAATCGAGCTGGTGGCCGAGGCGGATCGGGGCGGCCGGAGTTGGGGGAGGAGACCTCCTCGAGGTCCTCCTGGTGGCTTGGCAGGGTCCTGGAGAGGTGCAGTGAAGGTGTGTGCTCGTGAGCGAGCTTGGGGTCCTTTTTATAGGCGATCCGAGGCGGTGGCCGTGAACGGGGATCTCCGGCGAAGGTTACGGCGGCGCAGAGCTTGGTCGGGGAGGTTTAGGGAGTTGGGCGTCATCGTGGAGGTCCACCGGTTCCATTTAGGTGCTAAACAAGCTTGGATTAGGGTGCTTTGGGCGAGCTCGACGGAACGGGGCGGCGCGGGCCCGTCGGCGGCAGGGAGCACGTTCCGTGCTTGCCGGGCCACGGCGACGGTGCCACGGGCGTGCGCTGGCATGGCAGGGACACGCGGAGAGCCAGGGGACGTTGGGCGGCGCCGGGTGGCGTGGCGAGCGGGCTCGGGCCCTCGCTGGCCGCCACGGGAGGCGCAGCCACCGCAGAAGCTTCCAACGCCGGCGAGGCTCGTCGCCACCGACGCCAGGAATTGGCCAAGCGTGCGTGCGGTGCTCTGGCCAGGGAGGAGAGGCCGTGCGCAACGCGCCAGGGGGCACTGGTGATGGATGACAAGTCACTGACGAAAAACGACACTGACTGAATTCTGAAAATCTGAATTTTTCTGAAAGTCTACGGAAACAGTGCCGGCCAGGTGTTCGACGAAATGATTTTGGCATGTGGAGAATTTCCTTGAGCTGAATTTTGGTGGGGTGGCCTCTCATTGCACCAGGAGGCTGCCTGAATTTTGGTAGAATTTTTGGAGAATAGGAGATATGAATTTCACCAAATTTGGCAACTCTGGTCCAAACTTGCAGTGAGTGAAATTTGAAATTTTTTAAAAGAAGAAGAGTGGATCAAGATGGTTCTAGGTTGTGGGTACTAAAGACAATCCAGGGGAGTTGGTTTGAGGTGAAAACTCAAAGGCAATGAGGTACTTGCTTTGAAAATCACTTAGGCTCAAAATAATTGGCAGAAATGATTTGAGAGATAAAATAATTGAAATAAAATCCAAAACTTGTTTGGACTTGTTGAGACAGAGAATTTAGATTGTTCAAAGGTGGAGGGAGGGACTTTGAGAAGATTTACTGCAGGAGACATGGTAAAACCATGGGTGGTTTCAAGATAAGAAAAACCTCAAAATTCATAGAGTTCTTTTTATAAGAAAAAGAATAATTTCCAAAAATATACTTTGAGAAGGGAACCATCAGAGAAGGAGTTTTAAAAGACAAACACCATAGTTTGAAGAAGATACAAAAATAAAAATCTTTGCCAAAGAAGTTTTTAAGAGGAAGGTTTTCTGGAAAAAATTTAAATGGCCTCTTTTCAAAAACCAACAAAGTTTTTGCTGAAAACCAAATAAATTTTTTGGAGTGTCACACTTTGGTACCATCACCAGGTTTGCTAGCCTGTCCGGATGTTTTATTTCTCTGATGAATCCAGCCTCCAATAACTTGGCTAGTTCTTCTCCCATGGCCTGTCTTTTAGGTTCGGAGAAACGCCGAAGAGCTTGCTTGACCGACTTGAATCCTTTTATGATATTGAGGCTATGCTCAGCCAGCCTGCGTGGGATTCCTGGCATGTCCGAGGGATGCCAGGCGAATATGTCCCAATTCTCGCGCAGGAACTCTCATAGTGCGTCGTCCACGGCGGGGTTTAACTTTTCCCCGATGGAGGCTGTTTTGGTAGGGTCCGTTGGGTGGACTTGGAATTTGACTATTTCATCCACTGGCTTAAAAGAGGTGGACTTGGATCTCTTGTCGAGTATCACATCGTCCCTGTCCACTGTGGAGCGTAGTGTGGTTAACTCCTCGGCCGAGAAGGCTTCGGATAATGCCTCGAGGGCCAATGCCGCTGTTGTGTTTTTGGCGCGGAGTGCTATGTCCGGATCACTGGCGATAGTGATGATTCCATTCGGCCCGGGCATTTTAAGCTTCATGTACCCATAATGGGGTACGGCTTGGAAGATTGTGAACGCCTCCCATCCTAAGAGAGCGTGATAGCCGCTGCTGAATGAGGCCACTTGGAATGTAATTTCTTCGGACATGTAGTTGTCTGGCGTGCTGAATACCACATCTAGTGTGATTTTCCCATCACAGCGTGCTTCCCGACTAGGGATAATTCCTCTAAAGGTTGTGCTACTTTGCTCGAAGCGGTTCTAGTCTATTTCCATCTTTTGAAGAGTTTCCTCATAGATGAGGTTTAGTCCGCTGTCGCCGTCCATGAGTACTTTGGTGAGTCGAAAGCCGTCCACGATTGGACTGAGGACCAGTGCGGCTGGTGCTTGGGCTATTCGGAATTTGTGTTCATCACTGGCATTGAAGGTAATAGCTGTATCACTCCATGGATTTGTTGCGGCTACGTGGCAGATTTCAGCCGTGCTGCGGAGTGTTCGTTTGCGCCTATTATTTGACGCAAAGGTCTCGAACACTATTAACACCGTAGTGTTATCCACTGGATTGTGCTCTGTGGTATGTGGGATAAGAAGATCCTCACCACTTTTGGCCACCTACCGGAGTATCCAACATGCTCTAAGGCTGTGTGTTGGTGTTATATCCGCCGTGCTATGAATTTTGCAGGGTCCGTTGAGCCATCCCTCCAGTACGGTTCCTTGCCCTGTAGAGGGTTTTTGCTTTTTGGTAGTTGATCCGGTTGTATTGTGATAATGCACCCTTTTATTTCGGACTAGGTTTGTGTTCAAGGTCAGATTATCCCAAAAGTTTCCTTCGGTTTTCCAGGCACTTTCCATCGCATAGTACTTTCATACTATGGATGCCAAGTCAGCGAAGCGTGTTATCTCACGGCGATTTATGGCGTTAAGGATACCCTTCTCCGTGCAATTATTGCAGAAAAATAAGATTGCGTCTTCCTCGCGACAGTCCTTAACCTTGTTCATCGCAAGGAGGAATCTGGCCCAGTAATGATGTACTGTTTCGTGGGGCTATTGCCTGATATGGGAAAGATCGCTTGTGTTTGGGTGGGTGGGTGGAATTAGATCCGAACCCCTACCCGATCTGGGATCCAGGGGCCGAGGAGTTTCCAATTTTGGAAGTTCTGGTTCTAAGGTGTTACCCGCTAATCCTGGTCCGCTGTCTGACTCTAAGTTCAAGGATTGGATGTTGTCCTCCTGCGAACGGGTGTCCGGCTCGGAGAGCTCGGGAATCCGAACATATTTGGTCCTCAGGATAGAGGAAAAGTCGTCGCATTGTTCCTCCACCACTGCAATATGATGGGTGACCGGTGGAGAGTTAATCTCCCTTTGATCTGGTTTAAGCCCTATCCGATCATAGTCCGTAGCAACTCCCAAGGCGGCGGTACGATCCAAGAGCTCGTTTAAGGAGGAGAGCTACATTGGATCCATCTGTTCACCGAGTGCTGATTTGACGTGGAGGCTGTTTTCGATGACCTGAGAGCTCATCGTCGGCACGGCAGCCGAAGAGGCGGTCAAGATGAACCCGCCTAAATGGAGAGTTTGGCCGGCAGCCAAAGCTCCCCCAACAGTAGTACCGTCTTTAAAGACGAGACGATACATCCTTCCTTCTGGCGACGACACAGAGGAACTCTCAATGAAAGCACCAATGTCGGTGTCAAAACCGGCGGATCTCGGGTAGGGGGTCCTGAACTGTGCGTCTAGGCCGGATGGTAACAGGAGGCAGGGGACACAATGTTTTACTTAGGTTCGGGCCCTCTTGATGGAGGTAAAACACTACGTCCTGCTTGATTAATATTGATGATATGGGTAGTACAAGAGTAAATCTACCACGAGATCAGAGAGGCTAAACCCTAGAAGCTAGCCTATGGTATGATTTTATGTTGTCCTACGGACTAAAACCCTCCGGTTTATATAGACACCGGAGAGGTTAGGGTTACACAAGGTCAGTTACAAAGGAGGAGATATACATATCCGTATTGCCTAGCTTGCCTTCCACGCCAAGTAGAGTCCCATCCGGACACGAGACGAAGTCTTCAATCCTGTATCTTCATAATCTAACAGTCTGAGCAATGGAGATAGTCTGGCTGTCCGGAGACCCCCTAATCCAGGACTCCCTCACCCCTCCACCACTTCTTCATTCATGGAGAGAGACATCAGAATGAACCTACACTTCCACTTTTTTTTCTGAGAGAGAACCACCTACACTTGTGTTGAGACCAAGATATTCCATTCCTACCATATGAATCTTGATCTCTAGCCTTCCCAAGTTGCTTTCCACTCAAATCTTATTTCCACCAAATCCAAATCCTGTGAAAGAGAGAGTTGAGTGTTGGGGAGACTATCATTTGAAGCACAAGAGCAAGGAGTTCATCATCAACACACCATTTGTTACTTCTTGGAGAGTTGTGTCTCCTAGATTGGCTAGGTGTCACTTGGGAGCCTCCGACAAGATTGTGGAGTTGAACCAAGGAGTTTGTAAGGGCAAGTAGATCGCCTACTTCGTGAAGATCTACCGCTAGTGAGGCAAGTCCTTCGTGGACGATGACCATGGTGGGGTAGACAAGGTTGCTTCTTCGTGGACCCTTCATGGGTGGAGCCCTCTGTGGACTCGCGCAACCGTTACCCTTCGTGGGTTGAAGTCTCCATCAACGTGGATGTACGATAGCACCACCGATCGGAACCACGACAAAAACATCCGTGTCTCCAATTGCGTTTGAATCCTCCAAACCCTTCCCTTTACATTCTTGCAAGTTGCATGCTTTACTTTCCGCTACTCATATACTCTTTGCATGCTTGCTTGAATTGTGTTAAGATTGCTTGACTTGTCCAAAGTTGCTAAAATATGCCAAGAACTAAAATTGGGAAAAGGCTAGATTTTTATTTGGTCGAGTAGTCTAATCACCCCCCTCTAGACATACTTTCGATCCTACAACCCAACACTTTTACCTACTGTTTTTGTGTGTTCACATGATTAGGCAATTATAGTAATCATGTTTTGCTGTGTTCGTTTCAATAAAGTCCCAAGTGAGACCTTTGGGATGGCTTACGGTGATAGTTGATTTGATCTTGCAGAAAAACAAAAACTTTTTCGCTCAGGAAAACAATTATCGCTTTTAACAAAAGCGTGATAAAATCTTATTCTTTTTCGGAAGATTGATATACAAATATCACAGGTTTTCCTATTTTTTCAGAATTTTTGGAGTAGTAGAAGTATGGTTGGAGTAAAGATTACTACAGATTGTTCTGTTTTTGACAGATTCTGTTTTCAATGCATAGTTTGCTTGTTTTCTAATTTCCATGGCTTATATTTCTCAATATAAATTGTGGAAATGATATGCTACAGTATGCATTGTGGGAGAACAATTATGAATCTTGTCTTTGACTGTACCAAAAGTAAAATGGTTTGCTCTTTATCATACTAACCTATCTCACAAAGTTCCGTTAAGTTTTGTGTGATTGAAGTTTTCATGTTTTGGGTGTGATGAGGAGAATAAAGAGTGACAAGACCCTAATCTTGGGGATTCCCAAGGCAACCCAAGGTAATACTCTAGGAATATCTAAGCAACTAAGCTTGCGGATGCCCCGGAAGGCATCCCCTCTTTCATCTTCAACATTATCGGTAACCTCACTTGGAGCTATGTCTTCATTCGTCACATGATATGAGTTTTACTTGGAGCGTCATTTTATTTTGTTAGGATTTTCTTGCTGTTATTCATAATAATGTTTCGCATCTTTTATTTCAATAAAATTGGCAATGATAGCCTTTGCCATGCTTATTTTGCAAGTATACATGTTGCTGTTTGAAAACAGAAAGTTTACCGCTGTTGCAAAAAATCCCTAGAAAAGTCAGAATGCGATAAAATGTTGAAACTTTTTGCAATATGAGATCTGCTAAATTTTATACAGTATGGAAAATTTACATAACTTTTAGAATTAGGGAAGTATTGATACTCTTGCATTCTTTACAGACAATACTGTTTTGGCAGTTTGCTGTTATGTTTGCATTGTTTGCATATGTTTGCTTGTTTAATGATTCCATTTGAGGATAGGAGTATTAAATATGCAGAGGCATTTAGTGTGCAATGTTGAAGAATAATTTTAGTGATTTTCTACAGTAGAGAATGATAAGGTTTTTGCATTGGTTTATACTAACTTATCTCATGAGTCCTTGTTGAGTTTTGTGTGGATGAAGCTTTTGAGATTTAGGAAAACCGTGATATGAGAAGAATTAAGGAGACGCAAAAGCTCAAGCTTGGGGATGCCCAAGGTATCCCAAGGTAATATTTCAAAAAGTCTCAAGCATCTAAGCTTGTGGCATCCTACCTTCCTTCTTCAACAATTATCATTTAGTATCGGTTGAGCCGAAGTTTTTTGCTTCTTCACATGATGTGTGCTATTCTTGGAATGTCATTTTATTTTGTTTTGCTTGCTATTTTTATAAAATGCTTAGATCTGAAATTTTTTGAATAAGAGAGAGTCCTCAAATACCTACCTATTTACTTAACTACTCTCTTGATCTTCACTTATATCTTTTTTGGAGTAGCTCGTCATTTACTCTTGTGCTTCACTTTTATCCTATGAGTAAATGTTGAAGGAATTGAATATCATGAAGTTGAAATTATATCATGCCTAGTGGTAGCTTCACATTGGGTTTAGAAAGTGAATCTTTTCAGGCTTCACAATCACAGTATTGGTCATACAAGAAATTCACGCATAATTAGTATAAGGAAGAGAACTTTCACATGCAAATACACTGTCATGGAAATCTTTTGTGATTGTGAGCCCCCATCAAAATATTATATGCCAAAATTGTTGACGTTGGACAAGGAATACAACGTAATGGTTTATGTTTGTTCATATTCACATAGAAGTTATATTGTCAAAGATCCTTCAAAATTAATTTGGTGCTTGCCCCCCATCTTTGCTAGCCAAAAATTCTGCACCAAGTAGAGGTACTACTTGTGCATCCAAAAACCCTTAAACCCAAAACTTATTTTCAAGAGTCCACCATACCTACCTAAGGATTGAGAAAGATCCTTCAAGTAAGTTTTCATCGGTGCAATAAGGCAAAAAAAATTGCTTCTAAAAGTGTTAGATCATTTAATGTAAGAGAAAATTGAGCGTTGTACGAACTTGTGATGGCAAAGAATAGAAGCGACCGACGACATAATAAATGTTGCTATCATAAGGGGCAATATAACGTGATGTTCTTTTGCACTAAGGGGTTGAGCATACAAACAAATAAGTGCATGGCACTCTTCTTTCCTCTACGAAGGGCCTATCTTTTACTTTTCAGTATTTACTTTTATGCAAAGAGTCAAAGTTTTTCTCTCTATTCCTTTTTATTTTTCTCTTTTGCCAAGCATGATGTGGTGAGGAAATATCTAGGCACATATATCCAGTAGGATATGGGTAGCATGAGTTATTATTTTTGACATCACCCTTGAGGTGAATACATTGGGAGGCGAAATTTTAAGGCCCTATCTTTCTATGTGTCCGGTTGAAACGTTTTGCTCATGTGTATGCGATGAGTGTTAGCAATCATAGAGGACTATATGATGGTTGAGTATGTGGAGCTCTTACTTAGACTCTGTTGAATAAGTTGAATTGCAATTGTTTGGTGACTAATGTAGGTTGTTGAGTTTCAAGAGAATTCATTATTTGAACCTTAACATGTGAATTGGTTGCTACTTTGTCATGATGAGTTTTATAAGAAAGAATTGCTATTATGATGCTAGGAAAACTGATTGAAATTGTCATTGATCAAACTTGTGCACTTTACTAGCATTCACACTTCATAAATTATTTCTTTTATCATTTACCTACTCGAGGACGAGTAGGAATAAAGCTTGGGGATGCTGATACATCTCCAACTCATCTATAATTTTTGAAATATTCATGCCGTTATATTATCATTCTTGGATGTTTTACAATCATTTTATATCATTTTTTGGGTCTAACCTATTGACCCAGTGCCTAGTTCTAGTTGCTGTTTTTGCTTGTTTTTTACATCGCAGGAAATCAATATCAAATGGAGTCCAAACACCGCGAAACTTTTGGTGGATTTTTTATGGACCAAAAGACTCCCGATGGGCCAGAGCAGCACCTGGGTGGTGCCCTGAGGGGGCACAACCCACCAAGGCACGCCTGGGGGCCCAGGTGCGCCCAGGTGGGTTGTGCCAACCTCGGTGGCCTCCCGCACCCCCTCTTCGCCCTTTAAATTACCAAATATTCTAAAAACCCTAGGGGTAACCCTATATCAGAAGTTCCGCCTCCGCAAGGCTCTGTAGCCACCGAAAACCAATCTAGACCCTGTTCCTGCACCCTGCCGCAGGGGGGAATCATCACCGGTGGCCATCTTCATCATCCCGGCAGCCACCATGATGAGGAGGGAGTAGTCCACCCTCGGGGCTGAGTGTTTGTACTAGTAGCTATGTGTTTAATCTATCTCTCGTGTTTTTGAGATGTCACGATTTTGATGTATCGCGGGCTTTGTTAACATAGTCAGATGATATGGATTTCCCCCCTCTCAATCTTGTTGTGATGAATTGAGTTTTTCCCTTTGAGATTTCATTGTTATCGGATTGAATACTTTTATGGATTTGAGAGCACTTGATATATGTCTTGCTTATGAATACTCGTGGTGACAATGGGGTATCATATTGATTCACTTGATATGTGTTTTGGCACTCAACTTGCAGATTCCCGCGGTGACATTGGGGTAATCTATGCATAGGGGTTGATGCATGTTCTTGTCTTTGTTTCTCCGGTAGAAATATTGGGGAACAATTTGAGGTTCTTCGTGTTGGATTGAGTATTATGAATCTGAAATTATTTGGTGTTATTTTAGTATGAACTCTTGGAAAGATCGATCGGAAAGAATAGCTTCAAGGTGGTTTCGTACCCTACAAACGATTTCTTCGTATGTTTGCCGCTAGATAGGAACTTTGGAATGATTCTTTGTCGCACTTCGAGGGGTGATTATATGATCCAATTATATTAGCATTGTTGAGAGATTGCACTAGCAACAGTACGGACCCTAGGCCTCATTTTCAAGCATTGCAATACCGTTTTTGTGACCATTTACTATTTGCTACCTTGTTGTTTTTATTTATTCAGATTATAAAAATATATTTCTACCACCAATATTACACTTTTATCACCATCTCTTCACCAAACTAGTTCACCTATACAATTTTCCATTGTATTGGGTGTGTTGGGGACACAAGATATTTCTTGTATTTGACTGCAGGGTTGTTTGAGAGAGACCACCTTCATCCTACGCCACCCCGCGGTATGGTCTGATGCGGCCTCCCACTGGCCTTCTAGCTACACCCTGATGTCCTAGGTACAACTTCCTTTTGGAGCCGGCTTGCTCCACTGCCGCAGGTCCCCACGTAGCTCCAACTCCATGTGGATCTTTCTCTACTTCTAACGGTTTCTATTTGTGATGAGTTTATGTCTCATCAACTAGTGCCACTACTATTATTGTAATCACACTTCGTCAAATATCTTTGCCAACAGGGATGCTCAGCTCGATTTTAGTGGAACTGCACAAAAGCATCGTATGATTCGAGGGTGCTAGGCTTCTTTCCTTTGAAAGTTTGTACCTAGCCAGGAAATAAAATCATGTTTAGGGTTTAAGTCATAGAGACCCATCAGTAGTTTTTTTGTACACACTCTCACAACTTTTTTCTTTAGTTGTTAATTAAATATTGGCTATGATCTATGAATCATTGAGATGCATCAGCATGCATGTTAGTTTTCCTTTGTATTTGATGGAATGTTTTAACTGGGAAATCTTGGAGTCAGGATACATAGATGAAACAAAATCTGAGAAGGCTTCGTACTCCCTCCAGTCCATTTTTGTATGCGTATAAGGCTACTAATAGTGGGGAGTATCATATACTAGTATCATGCATAAATTACATAGGGGACTAATAAACCAGGACGGAGGTAGTATGTGAGAGTGTATGGTGGCCTGGTGGGTCATGTTGTAAAATGTACTTCCTCCTTTCTGGTTTATTGGGCTCATCTCAATTTCTTAGTTATATACCGTATTTTAAGTATTATTTTCACCACTAGAAGAGATAGACGAGGAGGGGGAGGACAGCTAGCTGTATCACAGACTCCCATGAACTTTTTTACATGATTGTTGTGGCCGACCATGGTGACATTTGAACGCGGAGCAGTCGCGTTCATCAGGAAGCGGCGCGGGCGGCGCTCCCTCGACCGGCACACCGCTTCAATGCCGGCACTAGTGAGAGGCCGCGTTCGCTCTGGCCGGGCATGAATGCGGCACTAACCATTTCGGGCAGGAACCGCGCGTGGGTGACTAAGAGGGTTCGGGTTGGCCAGGGCAGTCAGGCTAGATGTACGTAAATATTTGTACGTAATTAATAACGTAAATAATGTGCCAGTTGGACAAATATGATTGGAGATGGAGATGGAGATGAAAGTAAGAATTTTACGTAAACATGGATATGCATGTCTATGTGTGTGTGTGCGCTCACACACATAGTGACGACTCTAGCGACTACTCGTACACAACATCGATGTCTCGTTCTCCCTACACACACAAACTTAGTACTACCTCATTTTGTTCCTAGGATAGGAATATCATAGGAGTGGGAAACAATATGAAGTGAGATAAATGGAGTACCACATACAAGAAGAAATGTACACACACTCACTCTGCCTCCGACATACCCACGAGTACACGATGGAGCACATTTGTACACGAAGAGGCAGCTTATGTACGTAATAATTTGACCCTTTAATTTGTTCACTTAATAATGGAGGGTCGGGGACCACACGTGAGTGATACAAACTGCGACCTGGAAGCGAGGGCGTGTTATTGATCGAGTTCTATTTAAAACCACTACTATTCTATTTAAAACCACTAGTATGGAGAGATTTTTTTACTCCATTATATATATATCCTCTTGTTTGATATGGTTTGTTGCGTCTCGCTGTCTCACCCTCTCCATATCTCTATCTCTACTTCTCTACTATATCTCTACTACTATATACTCTTATAAAAAACGAGTTGGTGATGCTGGTGTGCCTGCCATCCTGCAATATAGACCGTCCGATCTATATCTGAGGGATAGAAAGCAAATTATGGCAATTTTGTAAAAAGATACCCG
Source organism: Triticum dicoccoides (assembly GCF_002162155.2). Taxonomy (NCBI): domain Eukaryota; kingdom Viridiplantae; phylum Streptophyta; class Magnoliopsida; order Poales; family Poaceae; genus Triticum; species Triticum dicoccoides. The sequence goes on along the minus strand of NC_041384.1, from coordinate 362,298,023 downwards.
CACCCCTCTGCACATTTGTAAATAAGTCCTTCCCTTGTTCATCTTTGTCTCCCACAAGATAGACAACTCGTATAAATGCATCTTGATGTTCCGTGGAATGCATGGGCCTCTTGCTAGTCTGAACAAGATGACAGTGTCCACTCTATCTCTCTCCTGACCAGTGGTCACATATCCGGCCGGATCCCATTCGGTGTGGTAGGTGAGGAGTTCCAGCGTTGACGTTGTCGCCGTCGGCGATGGAGGAAGCCGATGCGCACCGTCCTCTCTAAGCCGGCATCGCCGCGGACGAAGGTCCTCCGTGCCCTTGATCGCTACCGTCATGTGGGCCGATCCCACCCGCCCACCTAAGCCACATCTCGCCCACGTGAGGTATATCTTCTTTTGGATTCATGCTTCATTGTACTCTGCAATCGGGTTTCCTTCTATACCACTACTCCCCAGCTCCCCATGTACGGTAGCTAGGGTTCGTCAGCTGGTCCAACATCACATATTTTTTACTATTATAGAGGAAAGGACACTCCAAAAGTTGTCCTGGTTTATCATTTATGCATCGGTGGAGGTATACACGTTTTTTTCGACAAAAAGTACATGGTGGTTGCACGGTCATTATCCATATGCTCCTATTGCGTCTGGTAATCTAAAACTACCACTGGTAAAATGAAGCAATGCCCATGCAGAGGCGTCGATAAATGCTTCTGTCCTGCTTTAGTTTTTTTGGGTATCCTACTTTAGTTCCCATCAACATAATCATGATGCTTCTATTTTTTGGTGTATGTTTCATTAATTCTTATTGACAATTAAGATGTCGCTGTTAATCTTGTTCAACTGCTAAAACAAAGAAATGACACTACTTAAATATCATTTTTTTTATATTTTTGAAACAGGGATGCGTATTTCCATATCCGAGCATGTCCTCCTCAATTTTAGTGGAACTGCGGAAAATTGGATGGCCACTGTTGCTCAGTTCTTTCTTTCTCGAGCTTGATTATCGAGAAGAAACAAACCACAATGAGGATTATCAAACTTCATTGGTACCTGACCCAAACATGATGCCAAAATTGATGATGCATCACACCATGATGAGCTATCGATGCTCATGGTTGCGTCTCATTGTTGCATGGGCTGGTGAAGCTGATCAATGGCCAATGAAGAACGGGCTCTCTTCATCAATGCCCTTTGCTTGTTACCACAAAGACAATATCCATCACCAGTTCATCTTGGAGCAGTTGTTTACGTTGGCGCAATTTTATCACACAATTGGATGTGAACCAAATGTTTCCTCGAAGAAGCATCGACGTTGATACTAAGAGCAAAAGTTCGGTATTGATTTCTAAGCCTCTCACAACTTTGTCTTCAGCTACCTAGTAAATTTGTTTATCCAAATTTTAACTAAATATGTGGTCAAACTTTGATAAAAACATGGTGCGGACTGAAAACCTGGATGGAGGTAGTACCCCTCCGTTTTTATTTACTCTGCATATTAGATTTGACTGAAGTTAAACTTTGTTAAGTTTGACCAAGTTTAGGTCAAACACAACAAACCATCATAATCGAGAGAGGCAAACTATACATATCTCACACATTCCGATAATTGAAATATTCATACACACTCTCACACCTTTCTGATAATTTGTCATGTGTGTGGTTGTTCAATTAACAGAGTGTAGTGTACCGCCTGTGAAGGAAAAGAAGTGCGATCAGGACGCGTGGATCGTTAGTTGATCGTAGTAGTTTTCTTCACTGGTATGTTAAATAAAGAGTTCCATTTCATACACAATTTAAAACGATTGCTATGGAGAGAAAAAGAAAACCACTCCAATATATTAGTTCTATACACGAGTACTATATAAGCTGGAGCCTCAACACTTGTTCGCTAGGGTTTGCACTCTTCGCACTCTCACTGCACTACATATATATATATATATATACATGCTGGTGCTCAACATTCCTTTGCTAGGGTTTTCTCTATTCAAAGTCACTCACCCTCTTCACCAGATCTAAAAAAGACTGCGTTGGCCTCTGTCTCTCTCCCCCCTCACAACTGGTGAAGGAGCCGTTCGGATCCCATCGCACCGTGAAGGGAACGAGGTGCAGCGTTCACTCTATCTCCTTCGGCGAGGGAGGCAATCCACTGCCGGCTGCGCTATTCTCTTTCACCTAGCGCCTGTGCGGGAGGGGCTCCGACCCCTTCTTCCTCACTGGCATACGTAGTGTAGACAGATCCGGCCTCTTGCTGCACGCCTAGCCACATCCTGATGACCCTAAGGTATAACTTTCTTTGAAACCGTCATTGCTCTAGCTGCATGCAGATATTTTTCGATTATGTAGTTGAATCTAGATCTTGGTTCAAAGAGGAAACAAGGGTGGGGTGGGGTGGAGCATGAATCTAGGACGTGGTTCAATGAGGAAAGGAGGGAGGGAAAGTAGTATAGACTGGCTATCTGTCGTGGAAAACCACGGACACCTATGGGACCGAGAGTCCCTTTCTGGTTCACACGGGAAATCTTTACCCAGGTTTGGGCCGCCGAGCGTAAAACCCTACTCCTGATTTGGTGGATTGATGGTGGAAAAATGGTGGTGAGTGCAGCGCGCTTGCCCAGCAGGGTTACCATGAGGCCGGAGCGGTTGCGCGTATGGATATGCTAGGGGGTGGATGAGCTACCCAAGTGTCCAACCCCTTCTACGGTTGCCTTGGGCCTCCTTTCATAGATTAAGGGGTCACCACAGTGGAAAATCAGTCATTATACACTAATTAGATAGTAAACAGTGCGCTCATACCTAACTCTGTAGGCTGACAAAGCGCATTAAATGCGCCGCTCGACGTCACATCACAGCTTGCCTAGCAGGCCCTGCCAGGCTATTTTGCCAGCTCCACACCTGCTTGCTTGACACGTCGTAGGACATGTGTCACTTGGAGGTATTTTCTATAGGAAGTGGCTACCAAGTGGCGAATAACAGCCACTTAGTCACCTTAGAGCTTGACATCGCATTGATTAATGACTTGGGTTGTGGTGTGGTGGAGCGGTGGCATGGCTCGCCCCCGCTAGTCTTGGCAGGTCTTCAGGGATGCTCTGGAAGCTAGCTTCCAAGGGTAACCCCGTCCTCGCCAGGCCCTCTTGCCCGGCAAGGAAGGCTTCCCTGGCTCTCCTTGTTCTTCTTGATCGGCATGTTGGTCCTTCGAAGAGCTGATCACTCATGCTTCAATATAATCTTGGAGTTGTGGTCTTCTTCCCGTGCCTGTGCACAGTCTAGGAAATGGACCCAGGGTTTGTTGCACCGACAGAAGTCCCCTGGGCCTGGCCCGAATGTGCTGCCAGGCCTTGTCGGGGTATGTCCTAACAAGTGCAGATGCACGGGCATGGAAATGGCTGGCCCCTTGAGGTTTCTTCGCTTCTTCATTACTTGAGTCCAGGCCAGTTTCTGATTTTTCCGCGTGTTGCGCAAAGCCAATCGTGGTGGGGCCACTCTTGTAATGGCCCGTGAATGACTTTAGCGCACGAGGGAGTAACTGCCAATTCACTCTTCCCACCACGCCCTTATCCTTAGCCATGTATGCTGCATCCACCGCGCGGGGTAGGTAACGGAGGCGCGTGGCATGGGAGAGCATCAAGGCGGGGGCATGTCTTCTCGAATTGGTGTTGGAGGGCGGCGGTCACCCACCAAGTGATCGGCTCTTTTCCCCCAACCCGCCTATAAAAGGAGGGGCGGGGGAGGAGCGAAGTCGTTCATCCTTGCCTCCCTTCTCCTCGATCCTCTACTTCCTGCTGATAATGCTGAAGAAGAGAACCTGGGGCTAGGCCCCAGGCGGTAGCTTGAGGTCGGCTGTGTCTAATGCTCGTGCTGATGCTTGGGGAGTGAGTCTAGTCCTACTCTAGAGGAGGCATGGTTGTGCCTTTGTTGGGGCGGGGTCTCTTCCCCATCTCCCTGTAAGTCTCAGGAGGATGTGCGGGCGGCGCAGCGGTAGCACAGGAGGTGGCAACTCTGGTTTGCTTGTTGCTGAGCCACCCGAGACTTCAATTCTAGTGGGGGTGACATAGGCGACACCGTGCCAAGGTTCGTGATGGACGCAGGGCGCGGTAGTCGATCGTGGCCCATTCCTCCTTCTCCTGCGGCGCTGGCGAGGGGGTCGCAGAATGGGTTCACTTTTGAAAGGGTGGACCTAATCTCCTCCGGCATCGTCCGCTCGTTGTACAGGGGGCTCTTTGTTTCGACACGTGTCTTCTCGATGCATGGTGGCTCCTAATATCACGGCCATCGGGGACGACCATGCTCTTTGTGGGGTTGCCCGGAGAGCATGGTGCCCGACACGGCTGCCGTGATGGGATCTTCGAACGGCAGTGGTACAGGAAGTAGCAGCAACCCACGACGCGCCAATAATGGGGAGACCGTTCCGACGAGTCGTGTTTGCCGGTGACTCTGCCGCCCCCGTCTGGGCTTCCTTCAGTACCACCGTCCCCCTACCGTTCGGTTCCTTCCTCCCAACTAGGGGACAACGCCATCCTGATCCTGGGGAGGCGCCGAATCCCAGCCGGGCCTGCCTCCTACTTCCTTGGTCCCTCCCTGTAAAATCCTGAAGGAGATGGACAAGGGCAAAGGCATCATGGGCACTTATCTTAGTCGGATGCTGGGCTCCGCAGACCCTTGAGAGGTTCAAACACTTGGGTGCGTACGAAGAACTCCTTTTCCCCAACCTGCTGGCCCAATGATTCCATAGCCTAGCTCAACGAACCCAAGGGACAAGTGACACAATAGTTTACCCTGGTTCGGGCCACCTTGTGGTGTAATAGTCTACGCCAGCTTTGTGGTGGATTGCCTCGAGGGGCTGAGGATGAACTAGTACATTGCTTGAACAACCTCAGGAGGTGGGGTGGTCTTGAGCTCAATGAGCCAGTGGGTGTGAGGATGGTCTGAATGATCTAATCCCTCTCTCGAGTCGTGGCTAAGTCCTATTTATAGTGGTCTTGTTCCTCTCCCCAAATTTAGGCGAGAAGGGATCCCACAATGGCCAAATTCAAAGGGAGATAACTAGTACAAGTTATCCTGACAAAAGTAGTCTTCGACTACAAAGGCTCTGGTGGTGACGCTGTAGTGGGCTCCGCGATGACCTCCGTCTTGCCATCGTGGCGGTCTTGGTCTTGTTGAACCAATATGGAAACCTTTGCCTCATTCCTCGGGACTCCACGCCTGCGCTTGCCTCCTTGGCACCAAAGGGGAAACTGGTACGCTGCGCCCGCTGGCGCTCGCCTGGCCTTGGTCGTCATGGCTCACATGATGTGAACATCGTGAGGTGCACCTTGCATTAATATATTCTGCTCCTCAGGAGCCAGCCTAGTGAAGCCGCCCCCATGGAGGTCTTCGTGTCGTCCGCCACGCGAGGCTTGGTCCCTCGCGAGGGTCTTGTGTTGTTGCTGCCGAAACTGGGCTGCACCACACCGCTGATGGAGCCACACCTTGGGCTGCAGGCAGGCAAGTCTGGGTACCCCCGTTCCTAGGATGCCGATTGTAGCCCCCGGGCCCAAGGCGCGCTCGAGCTTAGCTTCGAGGCGAAGCCTAAGGGCAAGTGCAGAGCACCGCGGGCCTCAACCGCCTGTGGCCTTGGTCGACACATGGAGATTGACGAGACATGGGAGCCTCCGCTTCGCCATGCCGCGTCGGCAAACGTTCCTAGCTGCCAAAAGGGCTGGTGCTTGCTGGAGAGCTTTCATTGCCTTCCTGTCATCTTGCTCCAGATCCCCTTCTCCTCCTTTCCCAGAGAGCCCTAGATGTGCCGAAATCTCCCCCAAGCCTGTAGCAGATGGCCACCGACAAGGCGAAGGCAGCACACTCACCTTCCTGGTTCGAGACCGCCCTGAGCGTGCCCACCGCCATGGAGAAGAACCTTGCCACCGTGCTCCTTGTGACGGTGGATGGCAGGAATGAGGGGGGAGAGACAGTGTTCCGGGCTGGCTCCACCAAGCTGGAAACCTTGGGCGGCACCTTGTATCCCTTCTTCTTAGACAATGTCTTCACGGGGCTGGTCCCCCCTTCTCCTGCTTCTTCGACACTGTCCTTCGCCATTATGATCTCCACACCCTTCATTTTCATCCCAATTCCATCCTTCTTTTGTCGATCTTTTCCTTTTACTGCGAGGCATTTGTGGGGGAGATGCCGTTTGTGGCGCTGCTCTGCCATTTCTTCTACCTCCGAATCAAGGAAGGCTCATGCTCAGGATGTGCCAACTTTGTGGTGGCCAACGGCAGCAATGCTATCTTGCGAGCCAGGAAGAAGGTAGAAGATTTCAGGAACAAGTGGGTCCTCATGGGTGCCTCGCGCTCTTGCCCTCGACTGGCGCTGCCGACCGGGATGCCAGTGCCTCACGAGGGATGGAATCATGAGAAGCTCAATGATCCCCGGGTGGAGCAGATGATGGAGAGGATGGTGGCTAACCTGAGGCCTAACGACTCGAAGGCGGAGACTCTGATGGGGGCTATGATCGTCAGGGAATTCCTGATGCAGCGCCTGGCTCCGCTCCAGGCATGCTCGCGCCCCTTGTGGGAGCTCGCAGGCGAGGGTGGCATACTCCGCCTGCGGCTGGACGATCTACCAGAGGAGGAGTTGAACAAGGTCCTGCGCCTCCTGGTCGAGAAGGACCAGGGTTGCCTTCCGGACAGCCATCTGCTGCTGTACTGTCGCCCTGATGGGGCGAAGATTGCTGCTGCTATGTCGGTCTTCAATGAGCGCGGGCTCGTACCGCTGGCACCAACCGGTCCTCCGGGCTCCCCGGTTGTGGTGGCTTCCGGCGTGTCCGATGAGGAGGGGGGTCGGACTCGGAGGAGACTAAGGAAGGTACGGGGGAGGTCTCCCCCCTGCGCCAAACTGGCCCCCTCCTCGTCCTTTTTGACGATGATGGCGACGCCGGCGAGCACCCTTCTCGGGAGCCCCTGCATAGCGTCGGGTTCACCACAAGATCCAGGGGCACCCCTCCGAAGAAGCCGACGCTAGGGGTCTCGAAGGAGAGCCGATCGGCGTTGATTCCCTGAGGTGGTGCCTCCGACTTTCCGCTGGCCGGCACTGACGCAGGCCCAGGCGCCATGCCCCTATCTGCCCTTGGGGCTCGTGCGCCCGTGCCCCAGCCTGTAAAGACCAAGGGTATGGTGCTTCTGAAGAGGGCGAGAGACTACACAGTGACCATGCCCCGCCGCCCGCGACCGCGCCCCACCGCCTCAGTACCAGGTGCCGCCCTTCGCCGCCCTGTGCCGTCCGCTGCTGCACCTCCCCACCGGCTTCCGCCGTCGAGCGCCGCCTCCTCCTCGCTGCACAGCTCCGCCGCCACCCGGGCCGGATCCGGCGTAGATCCGGCCGGAGGAGCTCGCCGGACCTCACCGGCCATCATCTTCCCCGTCGTTGGCCATCTTCTTCCCCGTCGTCGGATCCGAACCCCTCTGCCTCGATCTGCATGCAAACCTTAGATCCAGAGGTGATTTTCTTCAAAATCCCCGAAATCCTTTTCCATGTGCACATGTTTGACCTGCCATATCTCCATGCTCGTTGCTCTGACTTGCGCATATGGTATACCGAAATGTTCGTATCGTGATGCTCTACATGCTAGTGTCATGTGCATGCATGTTACTATCCATATTGATGCTCTAATCTTCATTGCAAAAGTGCTATATGATGTTGTCTGCTGGTATCCATCATAACTTGCTGATTTGTCTTTTTCATAGCATTTTGTGTGTGCACCCTTTGAGCATCATGTGTACATGTTTTAGGAGCGTCTCCATGCCATATTTACAGTGGTGCAATCCTTGTATTTTTAGGAGCTCTGTGGTGACTAGCACAATCATACCAAGTAGGCCACATGATGTTGTTGATTTCAGACACTAAGTATTTCTGCTAAGTCTTTTCCTGTTACATTGTGTTACTATGTTGACATGTTCCCACAAGTAGATCCATGCATATTTTGATGCAGTTCAGTAAGAATGTTTTGAAGATATGCTTATTCTCTGTCCATTCATTCCTCTGGTTTTAATTATGGGGTAGTGTAGCTTGTCATTACCATGCTCTACGTTTGCTAAATATTGTTGCTGTCAGTTTGTTAACAGGAAGTGCATTTTTTCCATGAGTTTTGCTAGTGATCCATGCACCCTATGACTATGCCATTGCCATGTTTAGCCTCATAAATGTGTCTTCCTACTGTTGGTTACCCTGTGATGCCATGAAATGCTTTGTGGTGAGTGACATGAGCTTGCAGAGTTGTTATCATGAATCTGTTTCTGCCATGCCATGTTTTTCTACAAAGCCTGAATCTGTTCATATCACTTGCCATGTTTGTATTGATGCTACCATCTTTTCTGGGGGAATTTGATTATTTGCCACCCCTTATTCTGTACATTGACAATTTGCCACAGATTACATTGTAATTGATCCGGTGACACTTTTTACATGGAACATTCATAATTTTCCCTATGCCAGGTGGGTCCCGCAAGAAAAGACTAAAATACCCTTGCAGCTCGATTGAATAGGAATCGCTAGAGGAGCTCGGTCGTTGTTGTTCTTATCCCCTTCTCTCGCACGCAGGAGACGGCGGCAGCTCCTCTGCGCGACTCCGGTGCTACTCGACGGCGGTGGCTAAATCCCGGCCAGGAGGTGAGTTCTCCTCTCCCGCTCCCTTCCTCTCTCACGCTCCTCTCCCCGGCCACCTACGGTTAGGGTTACCTGGACGTGGAGCGACGGCGGCCGGCTGGGTTATGTTGCTGATGCCGCCACTACTGTGTGCTGCCGCTACCGCCGCTGCTGTGTGCCGCTGCTGCTGCCGCCGCCCTCCTGTTTTTTGTACTGCTGCTTGTGGGCTACCACCGCTGCTGTGTGCAGCCACCACTACTTGCATTTATTGGATAGATGGAACCTAAATGGGATAGAAGGAACCCCATATTAATGGACGTTGCTTGCTTGTTGTTGTAGATCTCATGATTTCTTGCTTGCTACTGGAGCCTCATGATTGTTTGCTTGCTTGTTGTTGCAGACCGCATCATTCATATGAGCTAGGTGTAGGAGATGGCTGAACCGGAGACGGGTGAGCATGTTGTTGTAGATGGCTTCGACTTTCCTCCTTTGTTTGTTCCGGACCTGACGTGAGAAAGCAAAGTAGCTTCTTTTTGGTGCTCATCTGAATGCACGTTAGCAAGTAGACGCTAACTCCATCATATATTGTTCGTTATTGGTCATTGTCGAGTAGGCCGCCTCCGCCGCCATTGGTGTTCACATTGACTATTAGAGTAGCTCCTTATGTCTACAAGCTTGATGATGGGAGCGAGCAAGTTGTTGACAAGCATGATGTTGTGTTTGATTTCAACATTTCTGGTATGTCATGGGTTAGCTTCAATGAAGCTGTGGCAGAACATATCAAAATGGGGATAGGAAAGGAGGTGCGGTTGTTTGCATTAGACACCGTCGAGAGCACAGTTGATCTTGTACTTAATGGTCAACAACTGAATATGCACTTTATTGGAAATCATTGGGACTTTGAGGCCAAGAAATCATTTCTGTTAGCTGAGGTTGTTACATTGGAGGCACCCAATGCAAACAAAGTAGGAAAGAGGGCTTCAAAACAGCCAACTGCTCCCAAACAGCCACGTGCTCCCAAACAGCCACGTGCTCCCAAAAAGCCAGCTACTCCCAAACAGCCAGCTACTCCGAAAAAGCAAGCTGCTCCTAAAAAGCAAGCTGCTCCGAAAAAGCAAGCTGCTCCTAAAAAGCCAGCTGCTCCCAAACAACCAGCTGATCCAAAAAAGACAACTAACAAATCTGTAGAATGTAGTGCTAGCTCCTCTGTTGTTGTTGACAATTCGAACTTTTCAGCTTTCGAGATGGCACAGACAATGGGTAGTCAATATAGAGTTTTTCCTGATGATTTGGAGTTTTCACCGGATGATATTGACCACCCAGCCACAATGCAATCGCAAATTTTGATGTGGTTGATAGTACTGAGAGATGTGAGTCCTCCGTGGTTAATCAGGAAGAACCACTCATAGATTGGAGCTTGATTGAGATAGCTCCTCCCATAACTGAAGAAGACAATATGTGTGATCCTCTTGGTATTAACGATGTCGACATTCCCATAACCGAAGAGAATATGTGTGATCTTCTTGGTATCAACGATGAGGCAGTCCCCGAGCCACCGCCTTCTCCACCTAGTGAGGAAGTTTACATGACCGATGAGGAGGACCGTCAGCTTTTCATTGAGGCTGCCATTCCTGTGGATGATAGTGTGCCACCGGATGAGGAGATTGCATATGACAAAGAGAACCCGCAGATGTATCTTGGTGCTTTGTTTCCTTCAATGAAAGATTTTAGGATGGCTATTAGACAATATGGAATTAAAAGGGAGATCGACGTTTGGGGATATAAGACTGATAAGAAAAGATATCTTGGCAAATGTAGAGCCAAGGGTTGTCCATGGAGGATTACAGCAAGCGTGAGGACTGATGGACAAAGCACAAGGGTACTATTGTTTTTTTAAGTATTGTTATTGTTGATGTTTTTTCTGTGTTTATCCTATGTTGTGATGGGCTTTTAAGCATTGTTATCGTTGATGTTTTCTATGTTTATCCTATGTCATGATGGGCTTTTAAGCATTGTTATAGTTGCTGTTTTTTCATGTTTATCCTATGATCTGATGGGCTTCATATTGTATTGCAGGTTACCAAGATTTTTGTGAAGCACAAGTGCTCCTCTATCGGTAGGATAAAAAGCAGCATGCCATCTCAAGGATGGGTAGCACAGAGGACCGTACCCATTATACAGAGTGAACCTACAATTGGATGCAAAGAGCTGTTGGAGAATTTGCAAGATACATATGGCACTACCATTGAGTATCATACGGTGTGGAAAGGCAAAGATATAGCACAGAAAGAGATTTATGGTAGCATGAGGCAAGGTTTTCAATATTTGTTTAACTTCAAGGCAGAAGTTGAGAAGAGATCCACAGGCAGCATTGTAGAGGTTGATATGAAGATGGTTGACGGTATAGTTCGCTTTAACCGATTCTTTATGGCTCTTAAACCTTGCATTGATGGCTTTAAAGCTGGTTGTAGACCATATCTTAGTATAGACTCAACTGCATTCACCGGTAAATGGAGAGGTCACTTAGCCACTTGTACAGCATTAGATGGGCATAATTGGATGTATCCTGTAGCATTTGCATTCATTCATGGTGAAACCAACGAAAATTGGACATGGTTCATGTCACAACTCAACAAGGCATTAGGTCATGTTTCCCCTCTAGCTATATGCACAGATGCATGTAAAGGTTTAGAGAATGCAGTCAAAAAAATATTCCATCATGCAGATCAAAGGGAGTGTTTTAGGCATCTCATGGCTAACTTCTCTAAAAAGTTCCAGGGAGATGTGTTTGGCAGAATGTGGCCAGCTGCTAGGGCATATAGGCCACAAGTTTTTAACAACCACATGAATAAAATCCTAGCAGAAGCACTTGATGTGCATGAATATCTTTCAAGGTACCACAGCTTAAAATGGATGAGATGCATGTTTGACCCGTCCATTAGATGTGATTACGTCAACAATAACCTTGTTGAGTCTTTTAATGGTTGGATTAAAGATTACAAAGATTTGCCACCTGATGAGCTAGCTAACACTCTTAGAGAGCTAGTCATGAAACTTCATGAGAAAAGGAGAAAGATTGGAATGAAACTAAAAGGAAAAATTATTCTAGCAATCATCCAACAGATTCATAATAGGACGAGGGGACTTAAACATTTGAAAGTTGGGAAATCTGGAGTTGCAAGTTGTGAGGTGAGGGACACAAGTAAATACAACTTGCGACATGTTGTGAAAACTGACCAAAGCGAGTGCACATGCTTGGAGTGGCAGCACATAGGGAAGCCTTGTGAGCATGCACTTGCTTTCTTGCTAGATAGAAGGAACCCCAGATGGGAGGATTATGTGCATGACTATTTCTCTCTAGAGAAGTTTCGGGTAGCATATGCTGGAGAGATTGAGCCATTGACAGATAGGTCTCAATGGCCACATGTACAATTTCCATTTGACATGGAGGCTACATTAGACAAGAAAAGAGGTGTTGGAAGGCCTAGAAAGAACAGGTACAAGAGCTTCCTTGAAGGTGGAGATGGTGGTCCTAAAAAGAAGAAAGAGCCAAAACAGCTAGGCAGCAAGAATAGATGCAAAAGATGCCACATTTTAGGCCACAGGTAGTCCACGTGTTCGTTGAATGGGTCAAAGCCAAGGTACTTGTAAATGATCAGTTTTTATTTCATCACTTGTTTTACTATATGTACTAACTTGTTTATCTGCAGGAAAAGAAAGAAGAGAGCACCAAAATATCCAGCCGATGATGATGCCTCAGCACCGGAACCTGAAGTTGCAGCCGAACAACCTGAAGTTATCACTCCCAGTAGGAACATGATCACTATAACACAAAGTCTTCAAGGCAGTCCCAATCCAGTGACAAGAAGGTAACACATCCACATACTATAGCAATTTTGGCTTGCACTTATTACATTTCTCTATACATGTAGCATGTTGGCTTCAGCGTTGGCTGATGAGGCAACACATACTACACCACAACTTGATGTGGCCGTCACTCCAACAAGGCACATGATCACTATGCCACAGAGTCTGCAAGGAAGTCCCAATCCTGTGACAACAAGGATGTTGGCCATGGCATTGGTTGATGAGGCATCGCAGAAACCTACCCCTACCATGCAGGACACCATGATAGCATACGACATGGCCTCAAGCTCAAAAGCTAGAAAGTTGACCCCGAAGAGAAGGAAGTACTAGTGATGTGCTTGATCTTCTCTATACTTTTGGTTGTAATATGATAGACTTAGCATCCTTCACTTTGGATGTAACATGGCAGCATGGCAGCTACTATTTCTTTATGTTTTTGGTTGTAACATGGCCAGTTACTATGGCCTTGTGCTTTTGGTTGTAAAACATGGCAGTAAGAATATATTGTCTTGATATTGTGTCATGGTGTATGAATATGTCCATCTGGAATTATATGTTTGAATTTTTCTGTTTTGTGCATACATATCTTCAAAAGTGAATTAACAGGCAAAATGCTGTCCAAATTGAGCCAAAATGCTGACCAAAAATTGAACATTTTTTTGAACCACCCAGAAAAAGTTCTAAAAATTAGAGAAATTCAATCATATATGTACGACTAATCTGGGAAAGTTTCATGCAATTTGGATCATTTGTTGAACGGAAAAATGCATTTCAACTTTGAGCTTGACTAGTTTGACCACATTTTGACCGATATTTAAAAGTTGTCAAAAAAAATGTAAAAATTACAGTAAATCATTCATATCTGTGTGACTAATCTGAGAAAGTTTCATGCAATTTGGATCATTGGTTCAAAGGTGTTCTGCATTTCAACTTTGAGCTTATGGAGATATATAATGGAGCTTAAGGAGTTTGAACAGGGGATGGAGGGGGCGCAGGGAGCAGCAAGGCAGCATGAGGCAGCAGGAGTTTAAATAGGGGAGGGAGGGGGCGCAGGGAGCAGAGGGTGAAGGCAGCAAGAGGAGCATGAGAGCAACAGTGAGGAAGAGAGAGAAGCAAGTACAGCAGCGGCGGGCGAGCAGCACACACAACAGTGGCGGCTGTATTATGGACGGGAATGACAGATGTGCTCTGTTTGGGTCCAGGGGTACAATGGTCCTCTATTTTGTGTACTTAGTTTGTCTATTATGTCCACAAATTGTTTTTGTGTTGAAAAGTGGCAAAAGATCAAAATACAAAGTAATAAGTGTCAACAGATCAATTACAATCTAACTAGTGGCAAATTGTCAAAGTCCAAAGTAAAGAGTGGGAAAAATCAAATCCCCCTCTTTTCTGTGCATTTTTAGATCAAGTTCAGTAAGGGAGTTTTGTTCATTGCCTTTAGTACTAGCATTCCATGCCCTTGTTTGCCATGTTATGATCAGCATGTTGTTCGCTAGCTCTAAACATTGCTACCTGATGCTGTGTGACGCCCGGATAATTAAGCAATAATAACCCTCTACTAATGATGCCATGTCACGACGGTTACTGTTACCGAGCTCACTTTGATTCAAATCTCGTTCGAATTCAAAGTTCAAAATCAAGTCAAACGGGAAAAGTTTTCAAACATTAAAACTAAAATGTTCTAAATATGACAAATAAATCATAAGTAGTAATGGTGGAGAAACCACATTCGGTTTTTAATATTTAAATGCTCCCAAATAACTGAAACAATGGCTATAACAATTAAATTAATGCCTTTTATAAGGTTATAATGTTATAACTAAAGTAGTAGTGTGTCCAAATAATTGTGGCAGTGGCCTAAATTATCAATACTAATTTAGGTGCTAACTCAGTATTTTATAAAACTAAAATAAAAGAAACTATAAATAAAAACAGTAAAGAAACAAGTGAAACAGAAAGGGAATACAAAAAAAGAGACCTAGTCCTACAGGGCACCTTGGCCTACTAAACCAAACGGCCCAGCCCACCATCCCCACCTCCTTCTTCCTACTGCTCACCAGGGGCTGGGTGGTCGCCGTGTGCCCGACCACGTCGCGCATCGACCACGTGTCGGCAATCCGTTGCACCCCAAGCATCTACAAAGCCGTCTCTGACGCCGTAGATCAAAACCTACCCCCAATTTCCCCCTCCTCGCGCCACCTTCGTCTCCACAGTGCTCGTCCACCCGCTATAGTTACCGTGTCATCGCCATTGCCGTGACCTCGTCCACTCCCTCGCCTCGTCCTCATGTCAGGAAGCACCACCATCGCCTGCTTCGCCTCCCTCGCCGGTGGATCGAAGCCGGGAAACCTCTACGCCGACGCCCATGTTCGTTCCCTCCGTCGGCGTCCGCCTTGGCCATCACTCCGACGCTCCATCACATCCCCGGCCCCCTTCGACCTCGACTTCCCCTCGACCCTGCGCCCCCTGTGAGGCCCTCCATCGTCCCCCCTCTTCCCCTTTTGTTTCAACCGCCGTAGATCGCCGCGACGAGCTCACGATGAGCACGCACTCATCGCGCCTCTGTCTTGCACACGACCGCACCCGACCACCGCTCGGCTCCACTCGTCGTGAGCCCTGGATGCGTCCGCGCGCCTTGGCTACCCTTGGCCACGTCACCGCCTTGCCTTGGCCGTGCCTGTGTCGCCCAAGGTTTGGCCACCCACCGTGCCTCTGGTCGCGTCGCTGCCCACTGCACCTGTTGCCTTCTCCTTGCCACTGCTCTGCTACTCTGCTTCCAGCGCGACTGTTGCTCGTCCGTCGCTGCTCTGTACTGTTGCCTGCTGCTACTGCCTTCCCATGCCGCCCGCTCGCGCTTGCTATTGTGCTGCTTGCTGCGGCCTTCTGCTGATGTTGCCAATGCCGCTTGCCGCTTGCTAGCGCTGCCGCCGCCGTTGCTAGCCAAGGCCGAAGCCCCGAACCCCCTTGCACGAGTTCGCTCCTCCGCACATGAGTCGGTCGTGCGTGCTTCCCCGCTACCTCCCGCTCGTCTCGCCCAGGCCACGGCCTTGCTGGTGCACGCTTGTGCGTGCCTGGCCGTGGTGGCCTGCTGGGCCAATGCCTTGTGTGGCCGGCCCTTTGATAGGTTTAGGGCTAATCCCCTGTTAAATAAACCCCACCCAATTAGTCTAGTGCCCTATGACAGGTGGCCCCACCTCTAATAATCCAATTAAAGAAAATGTTAAAATTGTGTCATTGACAGTTGGGCCCCACTTTGACCCTATTAAATGGACCCGCAGCCCCACCTGTAATACACATGGCTGGAGTAGCAATAGGTGACAAAAGATAATTGGAACACTGCTCTCTTTTGGTCTGTAATGGGAACCTTGGCTCTGAAGTATCTAGTCTGCAGACAAGATTCCCAAGGCTATTCTATTTTGCCAAGGACACCTGGGTCTCAGTTAAGGAAATTTTCAATACCCAGGATATGCACCAACTTTTTCACCATCCCTTATCTGCTCAGGCTTTTGATGAGTTAAACCTGATAAAGGATTTGATGGATTCACACAACAGAGACCCTAGTTCGAGGGATCTTTGGTTCTGGCAGGGCTCTTCCAAGATTTTCAAGCCCAAGATGTTTTACTCCCACACATTTGTGTCTGAGTCCTTCAATCCTTTGCTCTGTTGGATTTGGAAATCCTCCTGTACTCTCAAGATCAAGGTCTTTGCTTGGATGCTTATTATGGACAGGTTGAACACCAAGGATATGGTTGAGAGAAGCCACTGGCACATGGAAGATGGAGTCCATTGTAGGCTCTGCCCCTTGCAGGCTAGAGAAACCAGTGATCACTTATTCTTCAACTGCAATTTCAGTGTAAGGGTCTGGAATTATCTGCAGATTGATTGGTCTGCTGGCACCTCCATGATTGAGCTGGTTACTCAGGCAAGGAGTAGTTTTGATAGGCCTTTCTTCTCTGAAGTGGTATTCATTGCTTGCTGGAATATTTGGATCATCAGAAATGCCAAAGTATTCAGAAATGAGAGGGCTAGTTTCAATAAATGGAGGTTTGCTTTTAGGCATGATATTAGCCTCATGCAGCACAGAATCAAATCTGCTTACAAGGATGACTTTCTCAAATGGATCTCTTTCCTCCCCCCTTAAGCTAGTTTTGTAAGACTCTCTTTTATACCTTGTACTCTGGTTACTCCTTGTAATCAACTTGTTGTATCTGTTATTTATTTCAATAATGTTTTGATCTGCTGTGGGTGTTTTGCCCCACAGTTCACAGTCAAAAAAATAGGTGACAAAAGATTTTTTTTTATATTTTACTTAATAATCCAGAAAATGTTTAAAACTTTGAAAATTAATATAAAATAATCCATAACTCGGATGCAAATACTTTGTACATGAAAGTTGCTCAGAACGATGAGATGAATCCGGATACGCAGCCCGTTCACTCGCCACACATTCCTAGCATAGTGAACACGCAACTTCCCCCCTCCGGTTCCCCTGTGCGAAAACGTCAAACACCGGGGATACTTTCCCGGATGTTTCCCCCCTTCGCCGGTATCACCTCCTACCGCGTTAGGTCACCCCTAGCACCGCGTATTGTCATGTTATGCCTTGTGGTGCTTTGATTGCATTGTTATTTATTGTGTTCCCCTCTGTTACTTCTTTCCGGTAGACGCCGAGACCGCTGTCGGTACCCCTGTTGTCGACTACGATGTTGACGACCCCCCTCTATTGCCAGAGAAACCAGGCAAGCCCCCCCTTTAATCACTAGTTATCGCCTACTCTTCTCTCTACTTCTTGCATTAGAGTAGTGTAGCATGTTACTGCTTCCGTTAATCCTATCCTGATGCATAGCCTGTCCTTGCTACTACTGTTGTTACCTTTACCTGCAAACCTACTGCTTAGTATAGGATGCTAGTTTATCATCAGTGGCCCTACATTATTGTCTATCTGCCATGCTATACTATCGGGCCGTGATCACTCGGGAGGTGATCACGGGTATATACTTATACATAATATATGATACTTGTGGTGATTAAAGTCGGGTCGGCTCGTAGGAGTACCCGCGAGTGATTCCGATGTTGGGGGCTGAAGGGGCAGGTGGCTCCATCCCGGTAGAGGTGGGCCTGAGTTCCCGAAGGCCCCTGACTGTTACTTTGTGGCAAAGCGATAGGGCAGGTTGAGACCACCTAGGAGAGAGGTGGGCCTGGCCCTGGTCGGCGTCCGTGGTTATTTCAAAATAACACGCTTAACGAGATCTTGGTATTTGATCCGAGTATGGCCACTGGCCTATACGCACTAACCATCTACGCGGGGACAGTTATGGGCACTCGACGTCCTGGTATCAGCCGAAGCCTTCGTGACGTCAGCAACTGAGCAGCGCGCGCCGGGTTGGACCGTGTAACGCAACTTCCTTTGTAATGGAGGTTTCTAGGTCTGCTCACCGGCCACGTACGCAACATGCAGGTGTGCAATGGGCGATGGGCCCAGACCCCTGCGCCATAGGATTTAGACCAGCGTGTTGACCTCTCTATTGTGCCTAGGTAGGGCTGCGACGTGTTGATCTTCCGACGCCGGGCATGACCCAGAAAAGTGTGTCCGGACAAAGGGGATCGAGCGTGTTGGGAAATGTGGTGCACCCCTGCAGGGAAGTTGATCTATTCGAATAGCCGTGTCCCTCGGTAAAAGGACGACCCGAAGTTGTACTTTGACCTTATGACAACTAGAACCGGATACTTAATAAAACACACCCTTCCAAGTGACAGATACAACCGGTGATCACTCTCTCACAGGGCGACAAGGGGAGGATCATCTACTCTCTTCTCCTGCTGTAAGATGGAGGTTACCAGAAGCGTAGCCTTCGATAGAACTAGCTATCCCCCTCTTATTCCGGCATTCTGCAGTTCAGTCCACATATGATAGCCTTTTCCATTTGATACCAATGCATACATATGTAGTGTAGCTCCCTGCTTGCGAGTACTTTGGATGAGTACTCACTGTTGCTTTGCTCCCCCTTTCCCCCTTTCTATACTCGATTGTTGCGACCAGACGTTGGAGCCCAGGAGCCAGATGCCACGGTCCATGATGACTACTACAACTCGAGAGGTGCCTAGTACTATGTGCAACCCGCCGACAATGACCAGGAGTAGTTTAGGAGGATCCCAGGCAGGAGGCGTGCGCCTCTTTCGATCTGTATCGCAGTTTGTGCTAGCCTTCTTAAGGCAAACTTGTTTAACTTATGTTTGTACTCAGATATTTTTGCTTCCGCTGACTCGTCTTTGATCGAGCTCTTGTATTCGAGCCTTCGAGCCCCGTGGCTTGTAATATGATGCTTTTATGACTTATTTTATTTGTAGAGTTGTGTTGTGATATCTTCCCGTGAGTCCCTGATCTTGATCGTACACATTTGCATGTATGATTAGTGTACGATTGAATCGGGGGTGTCACAAGTTGGTATCATAGCTGACTGCCTGTAGGAAGCCCCCTTCCACACTCCTTGGCCGAAGTCGAGTCTATACATTACAAAACTTTTACTAACATGGCTGTGTGCGGCTTACGGGCCCACGTCGCCATTTGGTGGTAGTAGGATCTTTTATTCCTCGACCTATACTCTGGGACTCTGACATCTCTTCTATTCGGGTTAAATGAATTTACTAAAACTCTAACATTACGTTCTCGTAAATACTTTCTTCCAGAGAGCCCCTTCAGTCCAGATGATCGCTGGCTGCACTAGAATATTTTGAAGATACTCTCCGATGTTTCCCCGAGACCCTTGTGCCCTTCGCCGTTGCAGTTCCATACCACCGATAAATCCCTATGGAAAGCTACATACACTTGTCGTCCAAAACTTCATTTCCAATTGTTGTTGTTATTACAAGATACCCTGAAATACTTTGGATATTCCGAGGATCCTTTGTGTCTACTGTCTTGCGCCTCCTTTTCCTCATGAATACATGTATGAATAATTCCTCGCATTTACTGGGGATTAGTTCATCCCCAGTTGTTCAGGTGTTTCGCAAAATTATTCGAAATGCTATTCGATCTTCCGAAATCCTCAGTAGCCTATTGCTCTTGATCTTCTTTACCTGCTTGCATAATGGTTAATTCCATATGTCAAGCAATATTCATTAAAATCCTTG
The DNA here is from genome assembly GCF_002162155.2 of Triticum dicoccoides. Classification (NCBI taxonomy): domain Eukaryota; kingdom Viridiplantae; phylum Streptophyta; class Magnoliopsida; order Poales; family Poaceae; genus Triticum; species Triticum dicoccoides. Next base: position 362,278,424 of record NC_041384.1, on the reverse strand, counting down.
TGATGAACATTCTGACCATATTGATTCAGCATGTGTGCGAATGCACGCAATCATCAGTTGATCCTTATAAATTATCTTTCCGGCTCGGATGTCTTCCCGAATATGAGCTGGTTCTTGACCATTCAAATAGTTGTCGAATGTACCCCTAAGGCTATTCAACTTATCCAACCCTAATTACAGTGTTGCTTCCGATCCATTGATTTGAAAATCATAATTCTGCTGCATTTGAGCTTAAATTAGTCAGTTGTTCTTATGGTTTGATCTTCTTACCTTTTTCCTTCTTCTGGTTGAGTACCGATGCTCACATCAGATCCCTTGTGGACCACCAGATCCTTTGTTGGATTTTATACAACAACGTCCTTCATATTCAATAAGCATGTGAGCCTTTCCTAGGGTAAATATTGCCTTTGGTAAATTATATCCTTTGCTTGTCAACCATGCTCCACTTTCGAGCTCGTATTATTTACTCCTGAAGTTTGTGGTATATGTTTCCACGATGCCCCGATGGGTTGAACCTATGCCTTCCTTAATCCGTGTGAACCCGAAAGATTTCACGGGTCATAATTATCTGGTATCGCACCAGGTAAAACCTTCAACAACTAATGTCATTTTCAACAGCGAGAGGTGAATGAAAGGGTTTGCATTGGAGAAATGGGAGCCGACCTTGAACCTTGCGTTCATGCCCATGGACACGATGTAGATCTTATCATTAAAGCTTCTCTTAAATTAATTATTCCTTTGGTATAAGTTCATCTTATATCTAGGATCTGGCCTTTTGCAATCGTGGTTCCGACCATGTTCTCCTTTAAATACCATTTATCGTGCAAGTTTAAGCACTTGTCTTCTGTCGATTAATATCCCATTCCAACCTCTACTTTGATTTGTCGTCGAGTATTACCCCCTGGTATCTCAAGATTATCACGGAACTACATAACTTCTTATGAGTTCTTCATCAAGTGCTATATTCTCATTGATTCCAATTTTTCACGGGCTCTAAGTTATTAAACACTCAAAGACACCGATAACTGACTCGAGTCCGCATCGCGATTAAGCAACTCTTGGTAACCTTCATTACTTACGAGTTTAAACACAATCACGTCATTCCTAGCCTGTTTGGCTATATCCTTGTCGTGCCGATTTTAACTGTGCTACTTGGTCCTTAATCCCGAAGCACAACTTTTGACGATGAGCTAATCTTACACCAATCTTCCTCGTCATATCATTTGTCCTTGAACAACAAGCTTGATTTCGAGTTTGTGTCGTACCCATGGTTTCAATAACTTTTCGCTTCATCATTCCGTTGACTTGATCTCATCGCCGATCGGTTACATCTTCTTGAAACCTCTCAACAAATGTGTCGTGATCCTCATTAACATTCTGAGGTCTTCCAAGATATCAATTGAATTCATGATGATAAATAACATCCTTTCCCTCGATGATTGGTGCTATCATTGACCACTTTATTGCCTTCACTCCAACACAAACTTGTTCATGGTCTGTGTTATACCTTGAGTTCCCTGCCATCCAGCAATTGTTCTTCTTTACTCGGAACATTACCATCTCTTATGTCATCAATGTTGTGAGAATTACACCACCTCTTAAGAATTTTTGATACAGTGATGCTTCTCACCATCACCATTCTTTTCTTGGTCCCCGTGTTGAGTGAACTCTATTGCGCAAATTTAATATCTCTAGCAACCCTATTGCTTCAGAGTTGTTGGACAATAATTCTAATTTAGTGTGTTGGTTGCTCAATCGCCATTCCGACGTGGAGCGTGCAACCCAACCCATATTTCGAGTGCACTTTCAACCCATGTTTAATTGTGTATGTTTCCTCCAGCATACATCATTAAGTCATTTGATCTGGCTATTGTTATATCCTTGTTCACATGGTTGTGGAAATCCATCTTTTGAAAATCTCAACGAATTGTCACTGAGTTCACCAGTCACCTCCTCACCTCTCCTTGACTTAATGATGAACCCTTTTTTGGAACTTGCTTCCATAGTTCATTTCCCGAGAATCTTACATTGTCATCTCGTCAATTTGTGTTGCACCTTTTCTTCTCAGGCATCCTAAGTTGCAGTTATTCTGACACCAATCGGATCTGAACCTCGGTCAGATATGATGGTTGGAACATATTTCCAAGAGTTATAACATTGGTCTTTATATGACTCGGTAAGGTGATGTCATGCCTAGCACACCTGACCGGAGGACCTATTGTTATAGTTTCCTTTTTAGCAAGCTTAGCGATTATTCCATGAGGAAATCTTAAGACTTATTTTATAAGTTGTTCCTGATGAATCCTTTGTGTATCCAAAGTCTGACCTTTGCTCGAAGACCATGTCAATGCTATCTCAAAGCATGTTTGTGGTACTCCGATTTTCAACAAGAACATTTGAAGCCCAATGCTAAATGTTTCCTGCTCAACTATCCTAACACCGCTGTATGGGTAAAGTCATGAAATTTCTCTCACCTTACCTAAAGAGTTTTCTACGTTCTATCCTGTCGTGGATATCATTCTCTGCTTGTCCTTGGGAAGGACATACCCTTGAAATATGTGTTTAAACACTTTTTCCTTTCTGTTGTTCGGTTTAATCTGATAATCTTGTTTTCCTTTCCATTGCTTGGTTTAACCTTTCTTGTGATCTATATGATCTAAGCAGTAATAGTCTCCTGCTTATGTAAACCCCTCGGTGTACAATTCAGTCAGCAAGACCCTGTTACTATTGTTGATGACATTTCAGTAGCCATCGATGGATGAGAACCTTTCCTATTGGTTCGCCTCGTTCAACGAGTAGGAAGATGGTTCTCTTCGTCCTTCGCCCTTGGTACCAACGATGCTGTCAACATAAACTGACCGGTTATTCTCTGACATGCCTTGCTTACATGATCGTGCAAAACGTCACCCCTCTTCCTGGTGGGCCCATAACCCACAGTTCCATAGGATCGAAACCTGACTCTCCTGTACACCCCCTGTTCGCAAGGTTGTTCCTCGTGCGTGGCCTCGTATAATCCACGAGCCACCTTCCGTGTGATCATCAATTCTGGTATCAAACACAATACCTATTCTCGTTGCCTTGAACCCCTTTCACGCGTTGTTTCAGGCAATGACATTTGTCTATCCGCTTCAAACTTCTTATGGTACCTTATTACTTTGCTCTCGATGTGTTTCAATTGTTCAACTCGAGAGATACTCTTATGATCATTCTTGGGATACCCCCCCAGATGATTTTCCCTTATAACATTCAATTGTTGTAAAGCTGCCCCTTACCTATTTGTAAGCATGATGGAGATCCCGAGGAAAGGACGACAACTTCATCATGATGGCCTCAAACAGCGAAATGAAGGCATCAACTTAATGGATCAACCTATTCAAGAAGAACAACCAAGACCAAGAACACTCCCTAGAATTTCGTAACCCGAACCTTCCCCTTTACTTCCCTCTTAAATCTCGGGACGAGATTTCTTGTAGTGGAGGAGAATTGTGACGCCCGGATAATTAAGCAACAATAACCCTCTACTAATGATGCCACGTCACGACGGTTACTGTTATCGAGCTCACTTTGATTCAAATCCCGTTTGAATTCAAAGTTCAAAATCAAGTCAAACGGTAAAAGTTTTCAAACATTAAAACTAAAATATTCTAAATATGACAAATAAATCATAAGTAGTAATGGTGGAGAAACCACATTTTGTTTTTAATATTTAAATGCTCCCAAATAACTGAAACAATGGCTATAACAATTAAATTAATGCCTTTTATAAGGTTATAATGTTATAACTAAAGTAGTAGTGTGTCCAAATAATTGTGGCAGTGGCCTAAATTATCAATACTAATTTAGGTGCTAACTCAGTATTTTATAAAACTAAAATAAAAGAAACTATAAATAAAAACAGTAAAGAAACAAGTGAAACAGAAAGAGAATACAAAAAAACGAGACCTAGTCCTACAGGGCACCTTGGCCTATTAAACCAAATGGCCCAGCCCACCATCCCCACCTCCTTCTTCCTACTGCTCACCAGGGGCTACGTGGTCGCCGTGTGCCCGACCAAGTCACGGATCGACCACGTGTCGGCAATCCGTCGCACCCCAAGCATCTACAAAGCCGTCCCCGACACCCTAGATCAAACCCTACCCCCAATTTCCCCCTCCTCGCGCCGCCTTCGTCTCCATAGTGCTCGTCCACCCGCTACAGTCACCGTGTCATCGCCGTTGCCATGACCTCGTCCACTCCCTCGCTTCGTCCTCATGTCGGGAAGCACCATCGTCGCTTTCTTCGCCTCCCTTGCCGCTGGATCGGAGCCGGGAAACCTCTACGCCGACGCCCACATTCGTTCCCTCTATCGGCGTCCGCCTCGGCCACCACTCCGACGCTCCATCGCATCCCCGGCCCCCTTCGACCTCGACTTCCCTTCGACCCTGCGCCCCCTGTGAGGACCTCCATCGACCCCCCTCTTCCCCTTTCGTTTCTCCTGCCGTAGATCGCCGCGACGAGCTCACGATGAGCACGCACTCATCGCGCCTCTGTCTCGCACACGACGGCGCCCGACCACCGCTCGGCTCCACTCGCTGCGAGCCCTAGATGCGTCCGCGCGCCTTGGCTACCCCTGGCCACGTCCTCGCCTTGCCTTGGCCGTGCCTGCGTCGCCCAAGCTTTGGCCGCCCACCGTGCCTCTGGTCGCGTCGCCGCCCATTGCCACTATTGCCTTCTCCTTGCCGCTGCTCTGCTACTCTGCTTCCAGCGCGACTGTTGCTCGTCTGCCGCTGCTCTGTACTGTTGCCTGCTGCTACTGCCTTCCCATGCCGCCCGCTCGCGCCTGCTATTGTGCTGCTTGCTGCGGCCTTCTCCTGATGCTGCCAATGCCGCTTGCTGCTTGCCAGCGCTGCCGCCGCCGTTGCTAGCCAAGGCCGAAGCCCCGAACCCCCTTGCACGAGTTCGCTCCTCCGCACATGAGTCGGCCGTGCCCGCTTCCCCCGCTACCTCCCGCTCGTCTCGCCCAGGCCACGGCCTTGCTGGTGCATGCTTGTGCGTGCCGAGCCGTGGTGGCCTGCTGGGCCAATGCCTTGTGTGGCCGGCCCTTTAATAGGTTAAGGGCTAATCCCCTGTTAAATACACCCCCTCCCAATTAGTCTAGTGCCCTATGACAGGTGGCCCCACCTCTAATAATCCAATTAAAGAAAATGTTAAAATTGTGTCATTGACAGTTGGGCCCCACTTTGACCCTATTGACTGGACCCGCAGCCCCAACTGTAATACACATGGCTGGAGTAGCAATAGGTGACAAAAGTATTTTTTTATATTTTACTTAATAATCCAGAAAATGTTTAAAACTTTGAAAATTAATATAAAATAATTCGTAACTCGGATGAAATACTTTGTACATGAAAGTTGCTCAGAACAACGAGACGAATCCGGATATGCAGTCCGTTCACCCGCCACACATTCCTAGCATAGCGAACACGCAACTTTCCCCCTCCGGTTCCCCTGTGTGAAAACGTTAAACACCGGGGATACTTTTCCAGATGTTTCCCCCTTTCGCCGGTATCACCTCCTACCGCGTTAGGTCACCTCTAGCATCGCGTATTGTCATGTTATGCCTTGTGATGCTTTGATTGCACTGTTATTTACTGTGTTCCCCTCCGTTACTTCTTTCCGGTAGACCCTGAGACCACTGTCGGTACCCCTGTTGTTGACTACGATGTTGACGACCCCTCTCTCCTTGCTACTACTGTTGTTACATTTACCTGCAAACCTACTGCTTAGTATAGGATGCTAGTTTATCATCAGTGGCCCTACATTCTTGTCCATCTGCCATGCTATACTATCGGGCAGTGATCACTCGGGAGGTGATCACGGGTATATACTTATACATAATATATGATACTTGTGGTGATTAAAGTCGGGTCGGCTCGTAGGAGTACCCGCGAGTGATTCCGATGTTGGGGGCTGAAGGGGCAGGTGGCTCCATCACGGTAGAGGTGGGCCTGAGTTCCCGAAGGCCCCTGACTATTACTTTGTGGCGGATCGACAGGGCAGGTTGAGACCACCTAGGAGAGAGGTGGGCCTGGCCCTGGTCGGCGTCCGTGGTTATTTCAAAATAACACGCTTAACGAGATCTTGGTATTTGATCTGAGTCTGGCCACTGGCCTATACGCACTAACCATCTATGCGGGGACAGTTATGGGCACTCGCGTCATGGTATCAGCCGAAGCCTTCATGACGTCAGCAACTGAGCGGCGCGCGCCGGGTTGGACCGCGTGACGCAACTTCCTTTGTAATGGAGGTTGCTAGGTCTGCTCACCGGCCGCGTACGCAACGTGCAGGTGTGCAATGGGCGATGGGCCCAGACCCCTACGCCATAGGATTTAGACCAGCGTGCTGACCTCTCTGTTGTGCCTAGGTAGGGCTGCGATGTGTTGATCTTCCGACGCCGGGCATGACCCCGAAAAGTGTGTCCGGACAAAGGGGATCGAGCGTGTTGGGAAATGTGGTGCACCCCTGCAGGGAAGTTGATCTATTCAAATAGCCGTGTCCCTCGGTAAAAGGACGACCCGGAGTTGTACCTTGACCTTATGACAACTAGAACCGGATAATTAATAAAACACACTCTTCCAAGTGACAGATACAACCGGTGATCGCTCTCTCACAGGGCGACAAGGGGAGGATCATCGGTTAGGATTATGCTATGCGATGATACTTGGTGAACTTACCATCTACTCTCTTCTCCTGCTGTAAGATGGAGGTTACCAGAAGCATAGTCTTCGATAGGACTAGTTATCCCCCTCTTATTCCGGCATTCTGCAGTTCAGTCCACATATGATAGCCTTTTCCATTTGATACCAATGCATACATATGTAGTGTAGCTCCTTGCTTGCGAGTACTTTGGATGAGTACTCACGGTTGCTTTGCTCCCCCTTTTCCCCCTTACCGTCGACGATGACTACTACTAGTCGGGAGGTGCCTACTACTATGTGCAGCGCGCTGACGACGACCAAGAGTAGTTTAGGAGGATCCCAGGCAGGAGTCCTGCGCCTCTTTCAATCTGTATCCCAGTTTGTGCTAGCCTTCTTAAGGCAAACTTGTTTAACTTATGTCTGTACTCAGATATTGTTGCTTCCGCTGACTCGTCTTTGATCGAGCTCTTGTATTCGAGCCTTCGAGGCCCCTAGCTTGTAATATGATGCTTGTATGACTTATTTTATTTGTAGAGTTGTGTTGTGATATCTTTCCGTGAGTCCCTGATCTTGATCATACACATTTGTGTGTATGATTAGTGTACGATTGAATCGGGGGCGTCACATGCTGTTTATGCCATGTTTAGTATTTTCACTAAGTCTGTTAAACTTTGTCATTTGCATTTTTTCCATGCTATTTTAGTCTTGTTCTGGTAAGTTCTAGCAGGAGCTCAGTGTTCATGATTTGTAGAGCTTCACTTGTACTTCACTGCCATGTGCCTTGTTGAAATGTTGGAGTGTTGTAGCATAGTTTCGTTATGCATTTTAAGTGCTATGATGTTGTTAAGCGTAGTGTTGCATTGTTCTTGTTTTGCTCGTCATTTTGCAAACCGTGCATCCGTTTCCGGTAATCCTTATATTTATTTCGACCGAAATCTCCTAACCTTTCCAGTGGCATGCTTGGTTTGCCAAGTTGATGCCATGACCATCTTTTTCCTTTCGGAGTACCCATTTACATTGCACATCATATCTTGCATCACTTGCGTTGTCTTGCATCATGTTCCTTGTGCATTGCACCATGATTGATTGTTGTTCCTTTGCTTGTGTTCTTGGTTTGGGTAGAGCCGGTAGATGAGTTCATGAACAAGGATCCTGTTGAGTACGTTTATGAGGAGGAAGCTTTTGACAACCCTGAGAACTTTGCAAGCAAGATAATCATTACCCCAGGTATCACTTCTATCTTTGCTTGCTAGTTGTTCGTTCTATCGCTATGTCACGCTACCTACCACTTGTTTATCATGCCTCCCATATTGACATGTCAACCATCTAACCTACCTTCCTAGCAAACTGTTTTTTGGCTATGTTACCGCTTTTGCTCAGCCCCTCTTATAGCGTTACTAGTTGCAGGTGCCTTGTTGGTTGTTCCATGTCGGAACATGTATATGTTGGGATATCACCATATCTATTATTTAATTAATGCATCTATATACTTGGTAAAGGGTGGAAGACTTGGCCTTTTTCTCGGTGTTTTGTTCCACTCTTGCCGCCTTAGTTTCCGTCATACCGGTGTTATGTTCCTTGATTTTGCGTTCCTTCCGCAGTTGGGGTTATGGGACCCCCTTGACAGTTCTCTTTGAATAAAACTCCTGCAGGAAGGCCCAACATTGGATTTACCATTTGCCTAATAACAACTAAAAACTTTCATAGGGACTTTCCGGACTCCGTGGAGTTAATCAACCCCCAGGCCAGTGCTCCACATGAGGGTTGGTCCAAACTAGAGCACCGTGCGGGCCGCCCCTAGGCAACTTGGGGTATTTGGTATATACCTGTACGCGTTGCTCATCTTGTGTACCCTGAGAACGAGATTGCGCTACTCCTATCAGGCTAGGTCAGTGCACCGGGAGGTCTTGCTGGACTAGTTTTACCATTGTTGAAATATCTTGTGCACCGGGATTCCGAGTCAGATCGGAGGGTCCCGCGATGGAGGATTGTCTCTGCGGATCGTGAGCTTGTCGTGGGCTAAGTTGGGACACCCCTGTAGGGTTTTAAACTTTTGAGAGCCATGCCCATGATTATGTGGCAGATGAGAATTTGTTAATATCTGGTTGTAGATAACTTGACACTTGACTTATTTAAAATACACCAACCACGTGTGTAACTGTGATGGTCTCTATTCGATGAGGTTCGGGAAGAGAACTCGGTGGGGTTATGTTTGAATGTAAGTCGTTCAGGATCACTTCTTGATCACTTCTAGTTTACGACCACTGCGTAGTTTCTCATCTTACTCTTGTACTCGTATGTTAGCCACCATATATGCTTAGTGCTTGCTACAACTCCACCTCATAACCACATCCTACCCATAAGCTTAAATAGTCTTGATCTCGCGAGTTTGACATTGTTGAGTCCTCGTGACTCACAGATACTACCAAAACATTTGTAGGTGTCGATGATACTAGTGCAGGTGATGCCACCGAGCTCAAGTGTGAGTTCGACGAAGACCTTGGCTATTACTATGTTTCCTTTCCGGATGATCAGTAGTGGTGCCAGTTGGGATGATCGGGATTTAGCATTTGGGGTTGTCTTCTTTTCAGTCGGATCCTTCCCTGGTCGTACTATATGTGTACTCCGAATGATGTATAAATTATTTGATCTTTGTGTGATGTGGTGATTGTAAGCCAACTATCTATTTATCCTTGTTCTTGTACATGGGATTGTGTGAAGATGACCCTTCTTGCGACAAAACCAAAATGCGGTTATGCCTCTAAGTCGTGCCTCGACACGTGGGAGATATAACTGCATCTTGGGCGTTACAAGTTGGTAACCAGAGCCATCCCCGACTTAGGAGCCCCCTGCTTGATCGAACCGCCGACGTTGTTGAGTCTAGAACAAAACTTTTTTGAGTCTTACGATTATATATATCGGAGAGTAGGATTCTTATTACTCCTTAGCCCCTTCGTCGCTCTGGTGAGGTCTCTTGACGTAGATGTTTTGATTTTTCTCTCCTCATTTTCACTAAAAAAATTAGGTTTAGGGTGGTATCTTGGGATCATTCTGATATTCTTGTGACGATAACAATTTTCTTGGTGCCTCCTGACATTTAGGGGTTGTGGCAGTGTCCCGGGGAGTTGAGCTCCGAGGTGTTGTTTCAGAGTAATGGGCCACAGGTAGGCTAACCCGAGGCCCAAAACCTTTCAAGACAGCGGGGCTGACTGCGCCCCTCGAGACGACAGATGAAGAGCCGCCTTCTGGAGGACGACTGAAGGAACAGTCGGCTGCCCGCATGCATCCGAGTCCCAAAGGCAAGGTCAAGACCGCCCAACTCCTGCCTGGCGGCTTCCAGAAAAGCCGGCCGCGGGGAGTCGGCCCACGGCACCAACAAAGCCCACACCCTCATCAGGGGGGATGGGACAGGGAGTGGCAACAGTGAAGCCCACTCCCTTCCCTTTTCCAGGAGATGGCTAGGCCACAGTGCGCTGTACCAACGGAGATCTCCGTCTGGCGCGGCACTGTTGCCATGCCACCCCTGACATCAGCAACAGTGGGCAGAGTCCTGTGCCCACGACGGCCTGTCAGTACGGTCCATGGATGACGGGCCCTACCAGTCAGTGAGAGTCCAGAAGACGGCAGGAGCGCCACCAGTCGGACCCGTAGGGAGCCGGGACCCGGGAGTCAGCCTACCCCTCCCACAGGTTCCCCGCGCCATTAACCAGACGGGACCGGGAGTGGCTACAATGATCACCTGCCAGACGGCGGGGCTGTAACCACGACCCCATGACCAAGCCTGCGTCATCAGAGGCACGGCTACAGTAAACAGCAGCCGGCAAGACCCGCAAGCGGCGGGTATGGCTTGTCGGCTTCGTACCAGACCAGTCGGCGGGCCCCAGCAGTCGGTGGAAGGGCCGGCAAGCGAAGAGACTGACGGCTGGGCCCTGCGCCCAGACAGTTTTACATTGTACCCCTGGGGGGTAGGCCTATATAACCCCCCCAGGGCACCCATGCAAAGGGTTCGGAAACCATTAGAACTAGACCAGTTCCTAGAGGAGGGAGAGAGCCAACCCTGCCTTCTCCTACCTTTGGCATACAGCTCGAGGAGCACCCTTGTATTCACTTTGCCTTAGTGATCATGCGAAGACCCCGCAGAGCAGGACTAGGGGTGTTATATCTTAGGAGAGCCCCGAACCTGGGTAAAGTACGCCGGCAATCGTGTCTATGCCTCATCCCGTTTCCAGGAACCGGCGACGTTCTACTTGCCCCCACCATGATAAGCCATCCATTGGCATATGTCGCACCCAACCCCCGACATTTGGCGCCCACAGTGGGGCCAGGTGCACCGTCGTCCGGAGACCTGTTCTGGACGGGAACCCTCTTCCTCCCTGACGAGCGCAGCCAACCCGGCACGCCAGACGGAGTCTACGCTGACGCGCTGCATGGCGCTGAAATCACCTACGCGGCCAGTTGCCTCACCGATCTTGTCGGCGAGGTATGCCTCTCCGACGAGCCCGCATCCGATGCGGGCACAGGCGGCCCCGAGAGCCTCCTCGCGGGCCTGCTCAATCAACTCCACGTCGCCAGTGAGCCAGCTGGGGACTTGGAGTCCGTAGGCTCCACTGATCCGATGTTGGTCGACTCCGACACCGCGTCGCTTGACACGTTCCCCACCAACGTGGTGGTCTATGACGAGCCGCTCCCTTGCATGGAGAGCAGCGCAAACACCGTCACGGAAGTGCTTGTCATTGATCATGGCGGGCACTCCGGTGGGGGTGATTATGACCCGCTCAACGCGGCGCTGCAAGACCTGGCAGCACCCATTCCCGAAGACACCGACGCCGAGACACTGGAGGCATGCTGCCTTCAGCTGGTCGAAGGCGCCAAAAAGCTGGCCAGCATGAGACGCCTATCAGAGGCCTACCAGCACGAGATGGACCGCGCTTTGGGCGGCACGCCGGCTCCAGCTGGGCCTAGCCGCCTTGGCACGGTCCAGCAGCGCGGCGTGGCCATCGCTGACCTGTTCGGGGAAATCTCCCCATTTACGCCATGCCTGCGGAGAACATTCGAGTTGCCCAGGCGGCGGTAGACGAGCTGGACAAGTTTGAGGGCGAAGAACGTCGCTTGATGACGGAGCGCGTCCAGCGACTCCTTGACGCGGTTGCGGAGCAGAATAAGGCCGGCTGCCGCACTGATGCGCCGCACTGACAAAATGACAACCTGTCTCCCCGCCGAGACCAAGGCGCGATGTCTCGGATGCCGACTGGCGGCGTCCGCGGAAGAAAGGACAAGGAGCTGGCTGCCAGCCGTAGTCGGACTCGCATCACCATAGAGCGCGACCGAGACGACCGCCCAAGAACAGTGGAACGACATGACGACTGTCCACCTCCTCCCCCTCGAAGGGAAAGGCGAGTCTCCCTGCCGCCTATTGATCACCCGATGGTCGGCGACCACCTTGGCCGCCGAGAGGGAGTCGGAGAGAATGACGCCCGCCACCAGATCGACCGTCTCCACCGATCCCTGGCGCTTGAGGAAGAAGATGAGTTCGGTCCGTCGTGTTTCGGCCCCCGCATCCGAGACGAGCCCTTCCCCAAAGGGCTCACGCTCCCTAGAGACACACCCAAATACACCGGCTCCGTGAAGCCGGAAGACTGGCTAGTCGACTACTCCACGGACGTCAGCATAGCAAACGGCAACAAGCGTGTTGCCGTGAAGTACGTTCCGCTCATGCCCCAAGGCACGGCCCGGACATGGCTGAACAGCTTAAGGCCCCGCAGCATCAACAGTTGGGTCGACTTCACCGACGCTTTCGTCCGCAACTTCACCAGCACGTACAAGCGGCCTCCTAAACCTCGCCAGCTCTCCTTGTGCGTGCAAGGCCCCGACGAGTCAGCTCGCGACTACCTCACACGCTGGGCTGAGCTCCGCAACTCCTGCGAGGGCATGCACGAGGTGTAGGCCATTGAGTACTTCACTGCGGGATGCCGAGAGGGCACCCTCCTAAAGCACAGGCTTCTCTGTGATGAGCCGGAGACCCTCGATGAGTTGTTGATCATAGCAGACAAATATGCCACGGCCGACTCCTCCATGAAGATGGAGATTCCAATTAGTGCGACAGGCAAGGTGGCTCCTCAGGCTCCTCGAACCCCGGCTGGAGACACTAGTCGGCCTCAACAGCAAAACGACCACAAGCGCAAAGCCCCACAACCGACTTCCACCAGTCGGCAGGTGGCGACAGTCGAAGACCAGCAGCCGGAAGGGCAGCCTCCGCCCAAACGCCAGAAGGGCGGCAAGCCCAACTGGCAGCCGACCTTCTCATATGAGCAGACTTTGGATGGACCCTGCAAATTCCATAGTGGTGCGAAGCTGTCCAACCACACCACTCGAAAGTGCCACTGGCTCACCAGGATCGCCAAGGGACATGGCCTTTTGCCTCCCCCACCTGCTGGGCAGCCGCCTCCTCCTCCGCCCCAGCAGCCGGCGGTCAGACCAGTCGGCGCGATACAAGACAAGTACCCAGAAGAGCATGGAGCCTATGTCATGTTCACCAGCATGGCCGATGATCGACGCAGCAGGCGGCTGCAGCAGCAGGAGGAGAATGCAGTAGCATCTGACACACCAGAGTTCATGCATTGATCTGAGAAGCCCATCAGCTGGAGCACAGCTGACCACCCGGAAGTAATGCCCAAACCCGGCTCATACGCCTTGGTTTTGGACGCCACCTTTGCCACGGACGAGCGAGCTGCTCGCTTCTCCAGAGTCCTGATAGACGGCGGCAGCAGCATCAACATCCTGTACAAGGATAATATGGAGAAACTAGGAATCAGACAGAGGCAGCTTCAGTCCAGCAGGCCAGTGTTCCATGGCATAGTTCCGGGCCTTTCCTGCTCACCAATCGTCAATATCTTGATTGACGTCCTCTTCGGAGACAAAGATCATTTCCGCCGCGAGTCAATTTGGTTCGAAGTGGTGGACCTGGAGAGCTAATACCATGCGCTGCTTGGTCGGCCTGCCTTGGCCAGGATCTTGGCTGTCCCCCACTATGCCTACCTCAAGATGAAGATGCCGAGCTCCAAAGGGATTCTGACCATAACTGGCGACTACAAGAAGTCGTCCGCCTGCATAGCAGAGAGCAGTCGGCTGACTGAGTCCCTCGTGATCGCAGCTGAGAAGCGGCTACTTGACCGGGTTGTGGCGATGGCAAGCAAACAACCCGAGATGTCACCCGATCCTCGGGAGTCAGAAGCTAAGGGCTTGTTCAAGCCGGCCAAAGAAACAAAGAAGATACCTTTGGACCCGGAGTACCCAGAGAGGTATGCTATCGTAGGCGCCAACCTCAACAGCAAATAGGAAGGCGAGCTCGTCGATTTCCTCCGTGAGAATCGAGACATCTTCGCGTGGTCCCCCAAAGACATGGCTGGTATCCCGACGGATTTCGCCGAGCACAAATTGCATGTCCGATCTGATGCCAAGCCAGTCATGCAGCCTTTGCGCCGCCTGTCAGAAGAGAAGAGAAGAGTTGTTGGAGAAGAGATAGCCCGGCTGCTGGCAGCCGGCTTCATCATGGAAGTGTTCTTTCCAGAATGGCTAGCCAACCCGGTCCTGGTACTGAAGAAGAACAAGCAATGGCAAATGTGTATTGACTATACTAGCCTCAACAAAGCATGTCCCAAGGACCCGTTCGCTTTGCCAAGGATCGACCAAGTGATAGACTCCACAGCCGGATGCGAGCTGTTGAGTTTCTTGGATGCATATTCAGGATATCACCAGATCAAGTTGAACCCGGCCGATAGGCTGAAGACCGCCTTCATCATGCTGTTTGGAGCCTTCTACTACATGACCATGACGTTCGGCTTGAGGAACGCCGGCGCTACCTTCCAACGTTGCATGCAGAAGTGCCTCCTCAAGCAACTCGGCAGAAATGCTCACATTTACGTGGACGATGTGGTGGTGAAGACAGAGAAGTGTGGAACACTGCTGGAAGACCTCGAGGAGACCTTTGAGAACTTGCGCCGATTTCAAATCAAGCTCAATCCGGAGAAATGCGTCTTCGGAGTACCATCCGGCCAGCTCCTTGGCTTCCTGGTCTCTAAACGCGACATAGAGTGCAACCCTGTGAAGATCAAGGCTATTGAGAGGATGGAGGTACCCAGCCGACTGCTGGACGTACAGAAGTTCACCGGCTGTTTGGCATCCATCAGCCGATTCATCAGTCGGCTGGGCGAGAAGGCTCTCCCCATATACCAACTCATGAAGAAGACCACTTTTTTCGAGTGGAACCACAAAGCGGACGAAGCTTTTCTCCAACTGAAGAAGATGTTGACTACTCCACCTGTCCTGGCGGCTCCGACTCCTAAGGAACCCATGCTCCTCTACATCGCCGCCACCAGTCGGGTAGTCAGCACAGTCATCGTAGTAGAGCGCAAGGAGGAAGGCAAGGCACTACCAGTCCAGAGACCGGTATATTATTTGAGTGAAGTAATGTCGACCTCCAAGCAAAACTACCCCACTATAAGAAGATGTGCTACGGCGTGCACTTTGGCGCCAAGAAATTGAAGCCCTACTTCCAAGAACATCCAATCACTATGGTCTGCACGGCTCCACTAGCCGAGATCATCGGGAGGCGGGATGCTTCGGGTCGTGTGGCCAAATGGGCCATAGATTTGCCCCCCTACACCATCTACTACCAGCCTCGCACCGCCATCAAGTCGCAAGCGCTAGCCGACTTCCTCGTCGACTGGGCCGAGACCAAGTATCTGCCGACAGCGCCTGACTCCACCCATTGGTGGATGCATTTTGACGGCTCCAAGATGCGCACCGGCTTGGGAGCCGGCATTGTCCTCACCTCTCCGAAAGGCGACAAGCTCAACTATGTGCTGCAAATCCATTTTGCCGCCTCCAACAATGTCGCCGAATACGAGGCACTCATTCACGGGCTCCGGCTGGCCAAAGAGCACTGGATTCACCGGATCCTGTGCTATGGTGACTCCGACTTGGTGGTCCAGCAGTCGTCAGGCGATTGGGACGCCGAAGACGCAAACATGGTGATCTACCGCTTCCTCGTACAGCAAGTTAGCGGATATTTTGAGGGGTGCGAGTTCCTCCATGTGCCAAGAAACGACAACGACCAAGCGGACGCCCTGGCACGAATCGGCTCCACCCAACAAGCAATACCGTCCGGCGTCGCCCTTCAACGCCTCCTAAAGCGTCTATCAAGCCATTACTAGAATCAGACTCTATCTTCATACCATCTCCTCCTGAAGCAGTCAGATCCTACCCGAGGGCCCCCACAGACGGCACGAATATTCCGGCAGACGGCACGGGGATCGTGGCAGTCGCACCCAGCCCGGGGACTGCGGCGGTCGGCCCGGAGACTCTAGAGCCCGCTTCAGGGACCTCGCCAGTTGGCCCGGGGACTTCATTGACACAGCAAGCGGCTGCCGACTCCATCCCACCACCTCCCAGCCTAGCCGCCCACATCCAAGTCGAAGTCCTGACGGTTGCAGAAATTACAGCACCATCATGGGCTGAGCCCATCCTCAAATTCCTGGTGAACAAAGAGCTGCCAACTGATGAGATCTTAGCTCGTCAAGTGCAACACCGGGCGGCAGCCTACACCATAGTCAATGGAGAGCTCGTAAGGCGCAGTGTCACTGGTGTCTACCAGCGCTGTGTGGAGCCGGAGTAAGGCCAAGCAATTCTCAAGGACATCCATCAAGGCGAGTGTGGCCACCACACGGCTTCAAGAGCACTCGTCGCCAAAGCCTTCTGCCATGGTTTCTTCTGGCTGACTGCTCTTGAAGACGCCAAGGCCTTGGTACAAAAATGCAAGGGGTGCCAGAAGTTCCGCTCTAAGCCACATCAGCCGGCTACTGCACTGAAGACTATTCCCATTGCCTGGCCCTTTGCTGTTTGGGGCCTGGACATGGTAGGGCCATTCAAGATGGCATGAGGCGGCTTTACTCACTTACTCGTCATGGTGGACAAGTTTACCAAGTGGATAGAAGCAAAACCAATCAAGAAGTTGAATGGTCCGACTGCTGTGACCTTCATCTCCGACATCACAATTCCATACGGCATACCGCACAGCATTATCACCGACAACGGCACGAACTTCGCCAAAGGTGCCTTGGCCCGTTTCTGCGTGACGCAGGGCTTAGCGTCCGTTGCCCACCCGCAGTTCAACGGCCAGGTAGAGCGAGCAAACGGCATAATCCTGTCCGGCATCAAGCCTCGGCTAGTCGAGCCTCTGGAGCGCTCGGCCGGCTGCTGGCTTGACGAGTTGCTAGTCGTCCTCTGGAGCCTACGCACGACTCCAAACAAGTCAACCGGCTTCACGCCCTTCTTCCTTGTCTACGGTGCAGAAGCCATCATCCCAACGGACATAGAATTTGACTCCCCTCGAATCACCATGTACACCAAAGAGGAAGCAGAAGAAGCACGTCAAGACGGCGTCGACCTGTTGGAAGAGGGCCGACTGTTGGCACTCAGCCGGTCCAGCATCTACCAGCAGAGCCTGCACCGATACTACAACCGGAAGGTCAAGCCGAGATCTTTCCAAGAAGGAGACCTTGTGCTCCGGCTGATTCAGCGAATAGCCGGCCAGCACAAGCTCTCAGCACCTTGGGAAGGCCCTTTCATCATCAGCAAAGTGTTGGGAAACGACTCCTACTACCTGATCGATGCTCAGAAGCCCCGAGCACGCAAGAGGGACGACTCTGGCAAAGAGACGGAGTGGCCATGGAATGCAAACCTCCTCCGAAGATTTTACAGTTAATGCAGTATGTACCACGCTACCTTTTGTATTAAAGTACGAATACCTCGGCCCCTCGAGAAGAGCTCAGGGACTGCCCTCTTTTATCTATATGATAGGAGTTATGCCTATGAGTATGTTATTCTTTGTTATACCGCTTGGCACTGGGTTTGACTAGTTGGCCCGGGGACTTGCCGTCTTAAACTACGAAATGACTTCCTGCAGCCGGACAAGTAGTGTGTGGCACTTAAGCCGTCTCCTATTAGAAGCTGCAGATTGCAGAGCGACTATCTGGTGGGCAGGAGTAAGGTAGAACGGGTGTCCGCATGAAAAACGGCTAAGGACTAAAAACATGCACATAGTTTAAGCCAGTTTCCAGCCTTTTACAACCGACTCTTGAGCAGCCGACTCGCCGTTCTCTAAATTAACTTGCTAAAAACTCTAAACAGCTAAGTACTTGCCTTCCCAAAGAAGCTAAGTACTTGATCCAGCAGCAGTCCACAGAGCGGCTGTTCGACTGGCAAGACGGCAACCAAGGGAAGGCGGCAAAGAAAAAAGCCAAAGAGCAATAAGCAAGAAGAGATAGAATGCGGATAAATATTTACATAGAAAAGGCCCTTGGCCGAATCCTCAAACAAAAGTTCAAGATACACCCCATGGGTTGAATTGTGCAAAATAACAAGTTCATTGAGACTATTAATCAGGTAAAAACAAAGATAAAGTGGCAGCCTAGGAAACCACGGATGGACTCGGAGGACCGGAGGGGTCGGCGGTGCAAGTTGCTCGGGCGGCCGGCTGGTTGGTCTCCGCTTGATCACCTCTAGAGGCAGCTGGCTCGGTTGGGCACGGCTCGTTGCTAGAGGTGCGGTTGAGCTGGGGCTGGCCGTCTGCTCCGACCTCTGGTGCCTCCTCCTCGTCTCCTTCCTCCTCCTCGCCTTCTTCCTCGCCACTAGAGTCAATCACCTCCGCCGAGTCCTCGCCGTCCTCCGGGTTCAGCCCGAACCACTCCGGCGGCGCCTCCTCGCCGTTTTCGGCCCGCTCTGGGACGAAGACGCTGGTGTCGGTGTATTTGGCGATCGACGTGGCGCGCTTGACGAGATCGTCTTCCACGACCGCCAACTCCGCCTGAACTTCTAGCTGGAACATGGCTAGCTGGCCTAGACTCGGCCTAGGATACCACGCCTTGGCGAGCTCTAAGGCCCGGCGGGCTCCAGCCCAGGCTGAAGAGCCCCTCCAGGCCTCGAGACGGCCGGCCGCTACCTCCAGCCAGTCGGCAGTCCGACTGGGGGTGCGCGGCGCCTGCATATCCGGCTACAGGTCCGCAATCGCCTGGGCGCCGACACGTTGAAGTCGGTGCAGCATTCGATGGGCCGGTCGAAGGCGGGCCTCGATGCTCAGGATCTGCTCGCCAAGAGTTCGGGGGGCGTTGGCGGTGATTTGTGTGTCGTCCGCCCTCCGCCCTTCACGATCAGCCTCGATGGCTTGATTGGCGGCGGCCGAATGGCCGGGTTAGAA
Source organism: Triticum dicoccoides (assembly GCF_002162155.2). Lineage (NCBI taxonomy): Eukaryota > Viridiplantae > Streptophyta > Magnoliopsida > Poales > Poaceae > Triticum > Triticum dicoccoides. The sequence goes on along the minus strand of NC_041384.1, from coordinate 362,259,494 downwards.
GTCTGCTAAGAAAGAAGAAAGAAGAACAAGGTTAAAAACTAGAGGCCGACTCAACTAGCAGTCGGCAGCTTAGAAAAGGAAAAGCTGAAGACCAGATCTTCGATTGCGTGGAAGCCGGAGACCAGCGTCATCTCCGTGTTGGTCCAGGAGGAGCGCTCGGACGCGATTTCGGCAAGGAGGGCGGTCTCCTTGTCCTCCGCCTCCTTCTAGGCCTTCTGGAGCAGCTCCTTCTGCTCCGCCAGCTGTGTAGCCAGCCGGTCGCACTCCTCCATCAGCCGGCCGCACTCCTCCTCCTTGGCACGCAGCGCGCTGTTTGCCTCGCCCAGCTGCTGCTGTTGGGCAGCGTTAGCCTTTGAAGAAGAAGAAGGAGGGGTGTTAGTCGTCAACAAGGAAGAAAGATCGCCGGGGAGATCCAGCCCGATTGCTCAGCAGTCGGCCCGGATCTCGGGGACTACAGCCCGCGGGTGCGCCAGCGCGCCCCCGTGAAGAAAGGAATCATCAACCAAAGAAAAAAGGTTGCCGGGGAGATCCGGGCCGACTGATCAGCAGTCGGCCCGAATCTCAGGGGCTACAGCCCGCGGGTGCGCCAGGGCGCTCCCACAGAGAAGGAAGAGGACTCACCCCGGCTGTCCGACAAGTCGGCGGTCCGCTTGGCCAGCTCCTCAACGTTGGCATTGAAGGTGGTCACGCGAAGATTGTGATAATCCTGCATCAAAAAAATGTTGGTACTTAGAACTCACGGATTGGAGTTCCGAGCCGCCTGCTCAGCAGCCGGCCCAAAAGTCGGGGACTACACCCAGTGGGCGCGCTGGCGCGCCCCCAGAAAGAAGAACAAGAAACAAAAGCAAAAAAGGAAGGACGCACACCTGTATGGCTGCTTGCGATGCCAGATATGCCTTGGTGCATTCCTTGATGGCCTCACCCTCGGCTCGGAGCTTGGCTTGGACGTCCAAAAGCGCCCAGTTCAATGGGCCGTCACGCCTCCCCGCACCCACCCAGTGGGCGCGGCGCTCATCACCTCGGTATCCGGGATCGTGGAGCTCGTGGCGCCGGTCGCCAGAGGGCGCGGAGTCGAGGCCGCCTTCGCAAGATGGCGGCGCATCAGCGTGCCGACCTCGAGAGCCAGGCCTGTCGCCACCATGCCTTCGGTTGGCGGCACCGGCGGGTCCGCCGGCTGCCCGCCTGGCACGCTCCCGGAGGACGGCGGTGGTGGCACGATTACGTCCGGCGTGGCAGTGTCGTCGGCGTCCCTCTCCATGACCGGGTTCTCGTTGCCAACTTCCCAAGTTTGCGCCATGAACTCCGGTGGTGGCGGCACCGAGTTCAGGGGGATGACAAACACCGCTGACTGGTGGTGTGTGGCTTCTTCAACGCGCTTCTTCTCCGCGTCGGCGGCCTCGACTTCCGCTAGCTTCTTCAGGGCGGCGGCCTCCGCCTTGTCGGCTTCCGCCTTCTTCAGGCCGGCGGCTACCCGCTCCTCGCGCGCCTCCCGCGCGTTCCGCTCCGTCGCCTCCCGGAGGTCAGCGGCTGGATCAATCCGCTGGGTGGTGGAGGAGGTCTCCACCGACTTCACGATGGAGCCGGTGTCCGACTTCTCAAGAGAGAGCGGGGCCCTAAAACTTGAGAATATAAAGCAAAGGAATTTCAGACAGAGTTAACGAAAAAATGTGAAGGTGCAAAGGGAGGTAGCACTTACACCGAAATCAGCTGTGGCGTCTTCACCACCTTGCGGAAGCGGTTGGCCTTTACGGCCGCTTCGTCCCTCTTGGTCGCCGCGGCCGAGCCCTTGGGTTTCTTTGGCCGGCTACCGAACAGGCTTGTCCCGGCCCTGCGCTTCTTAGCACTGCCTTGGGCGTCCGGCGCGGCAGGCGAGCTCACGCCCGGCTGGCCGGCTCCCGGTTGGTGGCGCGGGCCGACCTCCTCGTCATCGTCAGGCCAGTCCTCGAGACTGGCCCCAAGTCTCGGGCCAACCGCTGTGCCGCTTCCTCCCTCGGCGTCGTCCTTCAGGGTCGCCGCCCCCAAGTCGGGGTCGCCAACATCGCTCTCCACTCGGTCGGGGAGGAATTCGCGGTCCGTCCCCACGGTGCCGGCTGCTAGCTGGAGGAGGGGGTTCTGACCAAAGCCGACTGGTCAGATCAGACAAGATGGACTCGGCAGCGAAGAAGTCAGGAGAGTCAAAGGAAAAGAGAAAAGGAAAACAACTCACCAGAGGCGGAGGGGCGACACGTGAATACGGCTCCTTGCCGAACTGCCACTCTTCTTTGAGGTCACAGCTCGCAAGATAATTCACCATATAGGCTACCTCCTTGTGAGGCATTTCCTTGGTGCACATCCGACTCGGGTCCCGATGCCCGCTCATCTGGCAAATCCTGTGGGGGCGACTTTGGAGTGGGAGCACTCGGCGCGCCACGAAGGCGGCCAGTAGATCCGACCCGGTCAGGCCCTCCGACCGCGTCAGCACTCGAAGCCGCGTGACGGCGCCGGCTCCTGCGGGCGTTAGCGTCCTGGCCCGATGCGACTAATTGGGCTGCCTCCCCGCCGGTGGACCGGCTATGTAGGCCGGAAGATTGACCCAATCACCCTCCGCGGAGACGTTCTTCATGTAGAAGTACGACCACTGCCACATCTTCATTGACTTTATTAGCTTGATGGACGGAAACGGGTTGTCGGCCCCCAACCTCCGCACGGTGATGAATGCGCGGCACTGAGCCGGCACGCCCACGGCCTGGGTGCCGAGCTTGGAGTAGAAGAACTCACCCACAGCTCGATTTTGGGGAGAACGCCGAGGAAGCCTTCGCATAAGGTGACGAAGGCGGACAGTAGCACCATCGTGTTTGGGGTGAGGTGGTGCGGCTGGAGTCCTTACAACTCAAGAAAAGAGCGGAAGAAGCTGCTTGCCGGTAAGCCCAGGCCGCGTAGGCAGTGCGAGCGGAAGACGACCCGCTCTCCCTCCAGCGGCGCCGGCGAGATTTCCCCCCTCCGCGCGAGGCGGACCCGCACGAGGTCCTCGACGGGCAGCCGACGGGTCTTGCGGAGAAAATCGACGTGATCGTCGTGGACCTCCGAACCGTCCCAGGTGCCGGAGTGTGCCATAGGGGGCGTGACAACGGAGGAAGAACTCATTATGAGCGGATCACCGTAGCACTCAACGTAGCTTGAGGTGCAGCGGCGAGAGAAGAAGAAGGAGAAGCAATGAGGAGGAGGGACGCGCGTGCTCCGCCGCTCTCCCTCCCCCCTACTTGTAGCCTCATGGGCCGCGAAGCCGAGGGGGCGGTTGTGGGATCTACTGCGCCCACTACCCCACGCCCCCCACATTTATCGTGCAAAGTTACTGCATGCGATAACTCCGCGGGAACTTCAACCGTCCACTTCGGCCGCAGCTGATCCGCTCGCGCGCCGGGGCACGGTTGTGGCGGGCCTCGCCCATAGGCATGTCCCGTCGCACATGTGGATGGCCAGACTGGCCTAGCCGCTTGTTGCCACGTGACGAGCCCGAAACGGGCGGCGGCCTGGAAGCTTAGCAAGCACGCCACTGGGATCCCGCCAGGGCATTCGAAATTTTTTGGACAAATCAAATTGGGTGAGTTCGACTCTCGCCAGTCGGCACTGCAGACGCCGAACGAGGTTTTCACCTCGAATACTCGGAGAAAGGAACTGCTGAGGCTCCTCGGCTGGTTGCCCGTGGCGCCTCATCAGCTTCGAGGACTACTATCGGAGTAATGGGCCATGGGTAGGCTAACCCGAGGCCCAAAACTTTTCAAGACAGCGGGGCTGACTGAGCCCCTCGAGACGACAGATGAAGAGCCGCCTTCTAGAGGACGGGTGAAGGAACAGTCGGCTGCCCGCATGCATCCGAGTCCCAGAGGCGAGGTCAAGACCGGCCGACTCCCTCCTGGCGACTTCCAGAGAAGCCGGCCGCGGGGAGTCGCCCCACGACACCAACAAAGCCCATGCCCTCATCAGGGGGGATGGGACCGGGAGTGGAAACAGTGAAGCCCACTCCCTCCCCTTTTCCAGGAGATGGCTAGGCCACAGTGCGCTGTACCAACGGAGATCTCCGTCTGGCGCGGCACTGTTGCCATGCCACCCCTGACATCAGCAACAGTGGGCGGACTCCTGTGCCCACGACGGCCTGTCAGTATGGTCCACAGATGACGGACCCTACCAGTCAGTGAGAGTCCAGAAGACGGCAGGAGCGCCACCAGTCGGAGCCGTAGGGAGTCGGGACCCGGGAGTCGGCCTGCCCCTCCCACGGGTTCCCCGCGCCATTAACCAGACGAGACCGGGAGTGGCTAAAGTGATCACCCGCCAGACGCGCGGGGCCGTAGCCACGACCCCATGACCAAGCCTGCGTCATCAAAGGCATTGCTATAGTAAACAACAGCCGGCAAGACCCGCAAGCGGCGGGTACAGCATTGCGGCTTCGTACCAGACCAGTTGGCGGGCCCCAGCAGTCGGCGGAAGGGCCGGCAAGCGAAGAGACTGACGGCTGGGCCCTTCGCCCAGACAGTTTTACATTGTACCACTGGGGGTATGCCTATATAAACCCCCCAGGACACCCATGCAAAGGGTTCGGAAACCATTAGAACTAGACCAGTTCCTAGAGGGGGGAGAGAGCCAACCCTGCCTTCTCCTACCTTCGGCATACAGCTCGAGGGGCACGCTTGTATTCACTTTGCCTTAGTGATCATGCGGAGACCCCGCAGAGCAGGACTAGGGGTGTTATCTCCTAGGAGAGCCCCGAACCTGGGTAAAGTACACCGGCGTTCGTGTCTACGCCTCATCCCGTTTCCAGGCACCGGCGACGTTCTACTTTCCCCCCCCATGATAAGCCATACATTGGCATATGTCGCACCCAACCCCCGACAGTTGTCGTCACAATTTTATCGTTGCAGTTCTAGAATACCTAAGTTCGCCGACATCGAAAATCTCTTTTATGCAGTTGGTGGTGAGATAACCTTGACGCCACCCAGTACTGGGGAGGGAGTTCAGGAGTATTGCAACATCTCGTATAACGAATGCTTTTCAAAGGTTTAGGTACACGATTCCAGGAGTTTTCTTGGTTATGTGTTGATGGATGGATACAGTTGGAGCGTAGGGCTTGTTAGTTGTGTGATATATATTGTGCCTCCCTGTATCCCCAACACCAGATTGCATAACCATAAAGTTTCGGGAGTTAATAGGTGGGAATTCAAGTAGCTCTTAGTTATTCTTCTGACAGATAATTGGTTGGGATTGGGTGATCCTTACCACTTATTTGTTCCTATCATACCTTGTTGTTTCTTCCATCAATCTCTTTTACAGTGGATTCTCACCCTAATGGTCTTGAAATGTTAACTTTGGAATTCATTCATTCAATCTCTGTTCGAATGTTTTTTGTGAAGACTATATGTTGCCATTTCTATCCTTTGTTTCAGCTTGTCTATCTGTCTATCTTGGTTCTAACGGATGTGACCCTCTTCAGGATGGCTTCTCCAACACGTCTGAATCTAGACTGCAACGATGGGGATCAGACGAACCCTCCACCTCCGCCACCTCCTCCGCCTCTGGAGGCATGACAAGATGTCATGGCAGCCACCAATGCCAATACCTGGATGCTTTTGCAACTCTTGCAAGAGCGCAACCATGGCCAAGGCAACCAAGGAAATCAAGGTTAAGGGCAATTCAACAATCAACCTTAGTTTGCTACCCTCAACCAGTTTCTTGCAAATCAGCCAAAGTCTTTCAGCAATTGTGCCGAGGCCATGGATGTCGATGATTGGCTCGTGGACATCAACAAGCATTTTGAATGTAGCATTGTCAGGACTAAGGACTACATAAAGTTCGCTTCTTTTCAGCACAAGGACCAAGCAGCTCATTGGTATCAGCAATACAAAGATTTGAGAGCGGGTCGAGTGATTACCTAGACTGGCTTCTATCGGGACTTTAAAGCTCATCACATGCCAACAAGTGTTGTTGAGAGCAAGCGTGAGTAATTTCGCAATCTCAAGCAAGGAAGCATGTCCGTGTATCAATACAACATCCAGCTTCAGAAACTTGCTCACTTTGCAAGGCAAGACGTTCCTGACGAAAAGAGCATGATCTATCACTTCAGGGGTGGCCTCAGAGAGGATCTGCAGTTAGCTCTTGTTCTTGTTGAGCCTACTTAGTTCGATCGGTTCTATAACATGGACCTCAAGCAAGAAACTGCTCAGCTCAAGTGTGAGGCTTCAAAGAAGAGAATCAGGGATGCAGTTCACTAGTCTTTTTCCTCTCAACTGGGAGTTAAGCAACAGATGTTCTGGCTTCCTCCGCCTCCTCCGTTTCGTCATCCCTACCAGCTGAAGAATTTAGGTGGCCATGGATCTTCCCAACCACCCAACCCAGGCTATCAGAACAAGTCTCAAACTCAAGCTCCGAGGATAGGTGGTCCTCCTCCTCCTTATCATTGTCCGCTCTTAGAGGTTACTTGCAACAAGTGTGGTCTGAAAGGTCACTATGCAAACAAGTGCTCCCAGAGGCGCCTTCCGCCTCCTCCTCTTGTTAGGTCTTCAAGCAATGCAGTTGCCAAGCAAAGCATGCAAAGGTGAACATGTTGAATGCAGCTCAAGTAGATGATTCCTTAGATGTGATCATGCGTAACATCTCAGTTAACTCTATTCCTGCTAAAGTTTTATTCAATACTAGTGCATCGCATTGTTTCATGTCAACGCCGTTCTTCACGAAGCATGATTTCATTTCGGCACGTTTGGAAAAACCATTAGTGGTTGTTTCCCCAGGCAAGCACTTGAGTTCTCGTTTGGTGGTTCCGGATGTTTCCATCAAGTTGGGCAATTATAAATTTCTGGCTTCTCCAATTGTTCTCGGCGACCCTGATATTGATCTAATTCTTGGCATGGATTGGCTTTCTCAGCACAAGGTTGCGCTTGATTGTGCCGCCAGGGAGATTAAATTGACGCACCCTTCTGAGGATGTGATCATCTATGCCGCTCGTGATGAAACCATTCGGTTATTCTCTCTCAATGAGAAGGGTGAGTTAGATGCTATTTCTCGGATTCCAGTTGTTTGTGAGTACCAAGATGTCTTTCCAGAAGAGTTTCCGGGTATGCCTCCTCACCGGCCAGTTGAGTTCATTATCGATCTTGAGCCCAGTACAGAACCCGTTTGCAAGCGTCCATACAAGCTTGGGCCAAAGGAGCTGAAGGAATTGAAGAAACAACTTGATGAACAAGAGCGTCTGAGTCTGATCAGACCAAGTTCATCTTCGTGGGGTTGTGGTGTTCTTTTTGTCTAGAAGAAGGATGGCATGGACCGACTTTGCATCGATTACCGTCCATTGAACAAGAAGACAATCAAGAACAAGTATCCACTTCCCAACATCAATGAGCTATTTGAGCAACTTAAAGGTGCAAAGGTGTTCTCCAAGCTTAACCTCTGTGAGGGTTATCATCAGATACACATTCGTGAAGAAGATATCCCTAAGACACCATTCAGAACAAGCTTTGGTTCTTATGAATATAAGGTCATGTCTTTCGGCCTTGTCAATGCCCATCCAACTTTCTCTCGTATGATGAACTTCATCTTCAACCCCTACACCAATGAATTCATCCTGGTGTATATCAATGATATCTTGGTGTTCTCCAAGAATAAGAAGGATCGTGCCAAACATTTGCGATTGGTGCTCGACAAGCTCAGAGAGTATCAATTCTACGTGAAGTTCTCAAAATGTGAGTTTTGGCTTGATGAAGTTCTTTACCTTGGCCACATCATCTCCGCCAAAGGCATTGCTGTTAATCCGGAGAAGGTTTCTGCAATTGTCAACTAGGAACCTCCTCAGAATGTCAAGCAGCTCCGCAGTTTCCTTGGTCTTGCAAGCTACTGCCGAAGATTCGTTGAGAATTTCTCAAAGATTGCTAAACCTCTTTCCAACCTCCTCCAGAAGCATGTCAAGTATTCCTGGACTCCTGAGTGTGATGTTGCTTTCAACACTCTCAAAGAGAAACTCATCACAGCTATAGTCCTAACTCCTCCTGATGAGTCCAAGCCATTCGAAGTTTTCTATGATGCCTCGTTGCAAGGTCTCGGTGCCATGTTAATGCAAGAGAAGAAAGTTGTGGCCTATACTTCTCGTTAGTTGAAGCCGAACGAAATGAACTACCCCACTCATGATCTTGAGTTGGCGGTAGTTCTCCATGCATTAATAACATGGAGACATCTCTTGTTGGGAAGGCAAGTGGACATTTTCACCGATTACAAGAGCCTCAAATATATGTTCACTCAACCCAACCTCAACCTCCGGCAAAACTCGTTGGGTCAAAATGATTCAAGAGTATAATCCAAGTATTGAATATACTCCAGGCAAGGCTAATGTTATTGCAGTTGCTTTGAGCAGAAAGGCTTATTGCAACAGCTTAATTCTCAAGCCATTCCAACCAGATCTTTGTGAATCCTTCCGCAAGCTCAACCTCCAAGTTGTTTCTTAAGGTTTTCTTGCCAACCTTCAAGTCACTCCAACTTTGGAAGACCAAACTCGTGAGGCACAACTCCTTGGTACCATGGTGAAGAAGGTGAAACATGGTATTGCCAAGGGCTTACCCAAATACAAGTGCTATCGCATTGATGACAAGGACACCTTATTCTTTGAGGACCGGATTGTGGTTCCTAAAGGTGATATAAGGAAGGTCATAATGAACGAAGCACACAATTCTATTCTTTCCATTCATCTAGGCAGTTCAAAGATGTACCATGACCTCAAGCAATCACTTTGGTGGACTCGAATGAAGCGAGAGATTCCTCAGTTCGTGAATGGATGTGATGTATGTGATGTATGTCAAAGGGTGATAGAAAAACACCAACGACCAGCTGGTCTCCTCCAACCTCTTACTATTCCAGAATGGAAGTTTGATCATATTGAAATGGACTTTGTCACTGGCTTTCCCAAGTCCAAGCGTGGGAACGATGCAATCTTCGTTGTCATCGCCAAGCCTACAAAAGTGGCTCATTTCCTTCCAATCAAAGAATCTATCATGACTGCTCAGTTGGCAAAGGTATACACCTCCAAAATTGTCTCGTTGCACGGAATTCCGCAATTGATCTCTTCAGACCACAGAAGCATTTTAACTTGTAAGTTCGGGGACTCCTTCTAGAAGGCCATGGGCACCAACATTCGCTTGAGCACGGCTTTCCATCCTCAAACAAGTGACCAAGTCGAGCGAGTCAATCAAATCCTCGAAGACATGCTCGGAGCTTGTGTCATCTCTTTCGGTATGAAGTGGGAAGATTGTCTCCCATATGCCGAGTTCTCCTACAACATGAGTTTCCAAGCAAGTCCGGGCAAGGCCCCATTCGATATTCTTTCTGGAAGAAAGTGTCGTACTCCTCTCAATTGGTTCAAGACTGGTGAACGCCAACTTCTTGGCAACGACTTGATCACAGAAGCTAAAGAAATGTGTGAAGTCATCCATGAAAATCTCAAAGCCGCGCAATCGCGCCAGAAGAGTTACTATGATAGCAAGCACCGTGATTTGGCTTTCGAGATCGGAGACCATGTCTACCTCCGCGTCTCTCCCATGAAAGGCACTGGACGCTTCTCTATCAAAGGGAAGCTTGCCCCGAGATACATGGGTACTTTCAAGATCATTGGAAAAAGAGGCGACCTCGCCTATCAACTTTAGCTCCCATCCAACTTCACAAATGTGCACGATGTGTTTCACGTGTCACATCTTGGCAAGTGCTTCAAGATGCCCAAGCGCACTATCAACTTTGAAGGGAATGACCTCCAAGAAGACTTGTCTATCATGAGCATCCCGTTGCCATTCTTGAAGAAACCGAGCGGAAAACTCGCAACAAGTTGATCAAATTCCTGAAAGTTAAGTGGTCTCACCATTCTGACCGAGAGCTACATGGGAGCACAAGGATTGCTTCCGTTCCAATATCCGAAGTTCTTTCAGTCCTAGATCTCGGGTCGAGATCCTCTTGTAGTGGTGGGGAGTTGTAACGCCCTGGATGTAACATTCCATAATTGTAACTCCAACTCTTGCCCTTTCCGGCTAAGTTATATGTTATATCCTTTGTGGTCGAGTTCTGTCCTCGTTTTGCATTTTTCTCATGTCATCATGTGCATCTCATTTGCATTCGTGTTCGTCTCATGCATCCGGTCATTTTCCCCATTGTCCGTTTCGGAATCCGACACTCACACATGCACCCGTTGCACATCTCAGATCTCGTTTCGTGAGCGGGAGAAAAATGTTCTCGGAATGAGCCAAGATTTGTCGAGTGGCCTTGGTACATCACCGGTAGGCCGCCTGTCAAATTTCGTTCCATTTGTAGGTCGTTTGATGCCCCAACGGTTAACCAGGTATCCATCATTGGATCATGATCGTGTGGGCGCCTCTATCATTGCAGCCCAACACCCCTCCAAAATAGCCCACTAGCCCATCTAAACCCCCTCCATGCTATCCGTCATTGGATCACGATCGTGTTTGTGAAAACTGCACCTCATTTGGACTCTCCTATCTTCGCCTACCTATAAATATGCCTCTACCTCCGAAATTTGCGGGCAAACCCTAGCCTTCCCCTTCCTCTGCGCGCCGGACACGTCCGTCGGTGCCGCCCGAACGAATTGTGTGCCACCATGTAAACGCACCACCGCCCACCGCCTCACGGGCTCGCAAGCCTGAGGCCAGCCCTCCCGGCCCACGCCTCGCCCGCCGCCGCCAGCGACCGCGCCCCGCCGCCTTGTTCGCCTGTGCCGCTCTTCGCCGCCCTGCGCCGTCCGCCGCCGCACCTTCTCGCCGGCCGTCGCCGTCGAGCGCCGCCTCCTCTCCGCATAGCTCCGCTGCCACCTGCGCCGGATCCGGGTAGATCCGGCCGGAGGAGCCCGCCGCCGGCCGGACCCGCAGCTCGCCGGACCTCGCCGGCCATCTTCTTCCCCGTCGCTGGATCCGGAGGTGATTTTCTTCTAAGTCCTCTAAATCCTTTTCCATGTGAACATGTTTGACCTGCCATATCTCCATGCTCGTAGCTTCGATTTGCGCATATGGTATACCTAAATGTTCATCTCGTGATGCTCTACATGCTAGTGTCATTTGCATGCTTGTTATTGTCTATATTGATGCTATAATCTTCGTTGCAAAAGTGCTATATGATGTTGTCTGCTGGAATCCATTATAACTTGCTGATTTGTCTTTTTCATAGCATTTTGTGTGTGCATCCTATGAGCATCATGTGTACATGTTTTGGGAGCATATCCATGCCATCTTTAAAGTGGTGAAATACTTGTATTTTTAGGAGCTCCGTGGTGACTAGTACAAGCATACCAAGTAGGCCACATGATGTTGCTGATTTCAGACACTTGGTATTTCTCCTAAGTCTTTTCCTCTTACATTGTGTTACTATGTTGTCGTGTTGCCACAAGTAGATCCATGCATATTTTGATGCAGTTCAGTAAGGATGTTTTGAAGATATGCTTATTCTCTGTCCATTCATGCCTCTGGTTTTAATTATGGCGTAGTGTAGCTTGTCATTACCATGCTCTACTTTTGCTAAATATTGTTGTTGTCAGTTTGTTAACAGTAAGTGCATTTTTTCCATTAGTTTTGCTAGTGATCCATGCAGCATATGACTATGCTATTGCCATGTTTAGCTTCATAAATGTGTCTTCATACTGTTGGTTACCTTGTGATGCCATGAATTGCTTTATGGTGAGTAGCATGAGCTTGCAAAGTTGCTATCATGAATCTGTTTCTGCCATGCCATGTTTTTCTACCAAGTCTAAATCTGTTCATATCACTTGCCATGTTTGCATTGATGCTACCATCTTCTCTGTGCATTTTTGGATCAAGTTCAGTAAGGGAGTTTTGTTCATTGCCTTTAGTACCAGCATGCCATTCCCTTGTGTGCCATGTTATTATCCAGTAGCATGTTGTTTGCTAGCTCTAAACATTGCTACCTGATGCTGTTAATGCCATGTTTAGTATTTTCACAAAGTCTGTTAAACTGTTGTCATTTGCATTTTTTCCATGCTATTTTAGGCTTGTTCTAGTGAGTTCTAGCAGGAGCTCAGTGTTCATGATTTGTAGAGAATCACTTGTACTTCACTGCTATGTGCCTTGTTGCTATGTTGGAGTGTTCCAGCGTAGTTTCATGATGCATTTTAAGTGCTATGATGTTGTTAAGCGCAGTGTTGCATTGTTCTTGTTTTGCTCGTCATTTGCAAACCATGCATCCGTTTTTGGTGATCCTTATATTGATTTCGACCGAAATCTCCTAAGATTTCCAGTGGCATGCTTGGTTTCCAAGTTGATGCCATGATCATCTTTTTCCTTCCAGAGTACCCATTTGCATTGCACATCATATATTGCATTCCATGCCTTGTCTTGCATCATGTTGCTTGTGCATTGCACCGTGATTGATTGTTGTTCCGTTGCTTCTGTTCTTGCTTTGGGTAGAGCCAGGAGATGAGTTCATGAACGAGGATCCTGTTGAGTACATTTACGAGGAGCAAGCTTTTGACAACCCTAAGAACTTTGCAGGAAAGATGATCATTACCCTCGATATCACTTCTATCTTTGCTTGCTAGTTGTTTGTTCTATCGCTATGTCACGCTACCTACCACTTGTTAATCATGCCTCCAAGATTGCCATGTCAAGCCTCTAACCTACCTTCCTAGAAAACCGTTGTTTGGCTATGTTACTGCTTTTTCTTAGCCCCTCTTATAGCGTTGCTAGTTGCAGGTGCCTTACAGGTTGTTCCATGTTGGAACATGGATATGTTGGGATATCACTATATCTGTTATTTAATTAATGTGTCTATATACTTGGTAAAGGGTGGAAGGCTTGGCCTTTTGCTCGGTGTTTTGTTCCACTCTTGCCTCCTTAGTTTTCGTCACACCGTTGTTATGTTCCTTGATTTTGCGTTCCTTACGCGGTTGGGGTTATGGGACCCCCTTGACAGTTCGCTTTGAATAAAACTCCTCCAGCAAGGCCCAAAATTGGGTTTACCATTTGCGTAATAACACTAAAAACTTGCATAGGAACTTTTCGGACCCCGTGGACTTAATCAACACCCGGGCCAGTGCTCCACATGAGTGTTGGTCCAAACTAGAGCACCGTGCGGGGTCGCCCTAGGCAACTTGGGGTATTTGGTATATACATGTACGCTTCACTCATCTGGTGTACCCTAAAAACGAGACCGTGCTACTCCTATCAGGCTAGGTCGGTGCATTAGGAGGTCTTTCTGGACTAGTTTTACCATTGTCGAAATATCTTGTGCACCGGGATTCCGAGTCTGATCGGAGGGTCCCGCGATGGAGGATTGTCTCCGCAGATCGTGAGCTTGTCGTGGGCTCAGTTGGGACACCCCTGCAGGGTTTTAAACTTTCGAGAGCCATGCCCATGGTTATGTGGCAGATGGGAATTTGTTAATATCCGGTTGTAGAGAACTTGAGACTTGACTTATTTAAAATACACCAACCGCGTGTGTAACCGTGATGGTCTCTTTTCGATGAGGTTCGGGAAGAGAACACGGTGGGGTTATGTTTGAATGTAAGTAGTTCAGGATCACTTCTTGATCACTTCTAGTTTACGACCGTTGTGTAGTTTCTCATCTTACTCTTGTACTCATATGTTAGCCACCATATATTGTTAGTGCTTGCTGCAACTCCACCTCATAACCACATCCTACCCATCAGCTTAAGCAGTCTTGATCTCGCGGGTTTTGAGATTCCTGAGTCCTCGTGACTCACAGATCGAACCAAAATAGTTGCAGGTGTCGATGATACCAATGCAGGTGATGCCACCGAGCTCAAGTGGGAGTTCGACAAAGACCTTTGCCGTTACTACATTTCCATTCCAGATGATCAGTAGTGGTGCCCAGTTGGAACGATCGGGATTTAGCATTTTGGGTTGTCTTCTTTTCATTTGGATCCATCCGTAGTTGGACGATGTGTGTACTTTGAATGATGTATGATTTATTTGTTCTTTGTGTGACGTGGCGATTGTAAGCCAACTATCTATTTATCATTGTTCTTGTACATGGGATTGTGTGAAGATGACCCTACTTGCGACAAAACCAAAATGCGGTTATGCCTCTAAGTCGTTCCCCAACACGTGGGAGATATAACCGAATATTGGGCATTACACACGCGCCATGAGCAACGCAGCCTGCCCATTCGCCGGACCATGATGAGCGCGGGACGACGAGCCAGCCGGAGTCAGCGACTCGGTGGCGGTGTGTCCGTCCCGCCGCATTGAGGGGTGCTGCGACGAAGCTTGCTGATCGTGCCCCGTCAGGCCGGTGACGGCGTTGGCGTCAGGTGATGGAGAACGATAGGGAGGCCCTCCGATGGGCTCCGTCTGGGCGAAGCGCACGGCGAGGGTGGTTCGACGCTCAGCACGGGCTTGGCGAGCATCACCATGGAGACGGTGGAGCGACGGCTAGTCGATCGGTGGAAGAGAAGCTTCGACGCACCCTTACCTGGCATGCCAAATGTCGGATGCTGGGATCCACAGACCCTTGAGAGGTTCGAGCACTAGGGTGCGTACGAAGAACTCCTTCTACCCAACCTGCTGGCCCAACGATTCCACAGCCTAGCTCGACGGACCCAAGAGACAAGAGACACAACAGTTTATCCTGGTTCGACCACCTTGTGGTGTAATAGCCTCCTCCACCTTTGTGGTGGATTGCGTCGAGGGGCTGAGGATGAACTAGTACAGTGGTTGAACAACCTCAGGAGGTGAGGTGTTCTTGAGCTCAATGAGCTAGTGAGTGTGAGCATGGTCTGAGTGATCCGATCCCTCTCCCGGGTGGTGGCTAAGTCCTATTTATAGTCGCCTTGGTCCTCTCCCCAAATGCCGGCAGGAAGGGATCCCAGAACGGACAAATTCAAAGGGAGACAACTAGTACAAGTTATCCTAACAAAAGTAGTCTTCGCCTGCAAAGGCTCTGGTGGTGACGTCGTAGTGGGCTCCGCGATGACCTCCATCGGCGGTCTTGGTCTTGTTGCACCAATATGGAAACCTTTTCCTGATTCCTCGGGACTCCGCGCCTGCGCTTTCCTCCTTGGTACTGAAGGGGAAACTGGTACACTGTGCCTGCTGGCGCCCGCCTGGCCTTGGTCATCATGGCTCACGTCATGTGAACCTCGCTAGGTGCACCTTGCATTGATATCTCCGCTCCTCGGGAGCCAGCCTAGTGAGGCCGCCCCAGGGAGGTCTTGGTGTTGTCCGCCTCGCGAGGCTTGGTCCCTCATGAGGGTCTTGTGTTGCTGATGTCGAAACTGGGCCATACCGGGCCGCTGATGGAGCCACGCCTTGGGCCGCACGCAGGCAAGTCCGGGTACTCCCATTCCCAGGACGCCTACAATCTTTTTTCAATCTTAAAACTATATGTATTTGCCAAATTTTAGTTCAAATAATTTAATCTCTGGAGTCCATGTTTGTGTTTTGTAAGGTATGTACTCGTTTGATCAGCATATTAATGAAAAAGATGAACCTTGCCGGGGACTTGCGCATGTATATGTCCATGCAGAGGCGGAGTGCCTCTTTATCTTTAAATAAATGAGTTTCCCTGGCAGGCTATCCTACCGGTGCCCTCTATTTTGTTGCCGGGAAACCAAGCCTACCAGGCATCAATAAGGGATCAGCCCCCCGCTAATATTTTTTCATCAAAGGCCACTGCGACCATCCTAATCGAAGCACCGTTCGAGTCCAGGGATGGGAGCACCTAAGTTTCAAAAAGCGGCGAGGTTTTCTGTGGGGACCCCGACTCATAAGTCGTGATCATCGAATGCACTTGTACAGTGATCCCAGAGATCAATGCTCTCTGAACACATAGAAGCTGAATAACAAGAGTCTTACATCCATACATACCGTATTACACAAGTAGGACCATTATGGTCAAGTCTTGAGTATAACATCGCAGCGGAAATCTTCGTTGATAACTTGGACCCATGCCATCTGCCTTAACCCTACAGGCGTTCTGACTGGGAAGCATCCTAGATCGCATGTTCGTCACCGAGGTACTCTTCTTCATATTATGTTCTTTCATGCCTAGCCAATAAAATAACCAGTGGCAAGCCAATGAGTACTTTGAATGTACTCGCATGCAACCCAAGGGTGATAATAGAATAATTATGCAAGGCACTACTGCTAATTTGGCATTTTTGCGGAAAGCTAATTTTTCTCATGCAAGTATGATCAACATTTATCAAGGATATGAATGCGTCTGCAACAAGTATCAGGAGGTTATAGACATCAACATCGGGATAGAGTTGTGAACAACTCATACTCAAGCTCATCGTGACTTCCGCACGAATCACGTCAACAGATTTACCAAACCGTGTTGTTTGTCAGAAACATATGGACGTAGTCTAAGCAGCACCACCCAACTGTCCTTGACCGTGGACATGGCTATTCGAATAGTTTTACACTCTGCAGAGGTTGCACACTTTACCCACAAGACCCGGGGAACTTCTGTGTCATCCACGACCCGCGATACCTCAAGTACCCGGGGTAAGCACCCGATCACTATCTTTCCCTAGACGACACTAACAAGGAGTCCACTCGTTGTTCCGTATCCTCACGATGTACATCATACGAGACTCACTCGAGATCATAACATCCGAGAGGGGACACAACGGTGTATCCGGTGCCCTGTGAAAACAGTCATGGCTGCCCTACCTGGCACGACCCCGTCCCGAGAGAGAGCACCAACTCTCCCCCGTCACTAGTAATGCGGGCTCCAAGCTAGTATTGGCCTAGGTAATCAATAATGCCCTTTCCCATACAAGGGTAGAGTGGTTGCGCATGTAAGGTTGGGACAGTCGACAAATCTTAAATCTAATCCGTCTCTGTAAACAACACTTCTATCGAGCCTCGGTACACTACCTCTCCACCAAGTAGTGACCTAGTTCATCATCATCTCGTAGGGGCATTAGTGGCACCCACTGGGATTTTTGCAAGTATGTCAAACCACACTTGTTTCTTTCCATGCATAACCCTCATCTACTTTGCGTAGCAACTACTTAGCATCCTATCTACTTCCACCGGCATAACCCTCATAGAAAGGTAGGGTCATGCATCATGCAAGTGTCAACGAGAAAGGCAACGGAGGCACCACCTAAAGTGGCCACCGTTTTATCATGACTTCGATGCAAGCAATAAAAGTGCTATATGACATGCATAAAAAGGGTTTCATAGACATGGTCAAAGGGCTGCTTGCCTTGGTCTTCAAAGTCTTCAAGGTCTTCAAATATCTCTGGTCCATCTCTGAGCATTTCGTCTACTTCGTCAACTATCGTCGAAAACAACCATAATAAGCAACACAACAAGGCAAGAATAAATGTGCTCTAAAAATATGAAGTTGACTTTTATTGGACACCTCTAGTCATATGAGGAATGACCAAAGTGATTTCATTAGAAGTGGATCAATGGATATTTCTAAACATTTCGATATGATGGAAACAAGGGGTTTATGGAATTGCAAGAAGTGTACAGAAACATATTTTTGAAAAATGAGCAAAGGCACCCATTTAACAAAGGATGATTTTAGAAGCATCTAGGAATTGGTCTCACTGGATTTGGAGTTGAAATGATTTTTCTATGAATTTGCAAAGTTGACCAATATGAAGAAATAGACCATTATTTGATGTGATACAGAAAGTATTAGTAAAATTGTTGAAAAACTAAGTTTTGAACTTATAGACACCTAGGATTTTGAATCATGGAATTTGGATCAAAAATGGGCTCTCTGTGATTTTCTAAAGTTTATCAAAGAAATGGAAAAATAGGATTTGCTAATTATTTGTGAAAGAAATATTTCTGTAAAAATGTGCAAGTAGCACCATGTGATAGGGAATGATTTTAGAAACTACTAGAAATTTGAATAATCAAATTTGGAGTTAATTTCAATTGTTTATGGATTTTTGAAGTTGACTGGAAAAAGAAAAAGGAAATAAGGTTTTAACCTGATCCTGCGCACTGGGCGGCAGACAGGCCGTGGGCCGGCCCAGCTGAATGGCCGCACGGGGTGACCGAGGCGACGTCGAAGGCGCCCACGCGAAGTGCGCCTTCACCGCAGGGACGCGAGAGGGGGCGAACCCGCCTCCACTTGCCAGCGTGGCCCGGTGGCTGGGCCACTAAGGAGCAGGGCCCACCTGCAGGGCCTTCGTCTTCCTCTTCCTCCCGCGCGCTTGCCTGGCTGAGGGAGCAGAGAGCCCCTCCGGTGACTGCCGGTGCTACAGAGCACCTCCGGTGACGCCCTGGCTATGGATGAGCTCGGCGTCGAGTGCCGCATCCATTCGTGTATGCCATGGCTGCCGGGGATGGTCGAGGCGCCAGCGGCTTGGATGCCGGCGGACGGTGGCGTCGGGCGAGATTGCGCACGGCGCTACGGTGCGTCCTCGGACGAGGGAAAGAGTGTGGGAGCTCCGCCTTGCTCAGGGGAGCCTATTGGTGGAGAGAGGAGAGGGAGAAGAGCTCGGACTCGACTGAATTTAGGCGATGGACGGCGGGTCAGCTTCGGCCTTGGAGGTGGACGGAGGGCACGGGAGGAAGAATGGCGCGGTCCGGGCGGTCCAGGGGAGGGAGAGAGGGCGAACCGAGGCTGGAGAGGTCTCGGGGGTGGCCTTTTATGGCGGGGCGATGGTGCATCGTGGGCTCGTGCGCCGGCGAGCTCGTGCTCGTCGCTACGGGCCACGGGAGCTCGTCGCGGTGTGTCTGGGGTGTTCCTGGATTCGGTCTAGAGCTAGGGGAGAGAAGAGAGAGAGCAGGGGGGCTAGGGGCACCGCGCGTGTGAGCTTGCTCACTGGTGTACTCGGGCGGCCGGCGCGCGTGCGAGCAGGGGCAGGAGGAGGGAGAAGGAGGAGGGGGACAGGGGTGTAGCATGCTGCGGACGTCGAGACGCGTCGGCAGGCTTGCGGGGGAGGGCCGAGGTGGTCGGAGGCATCGGGCAGAGGGCAGCTACAGTGCAAGGGCGCACTGTAGCGTGCTCCAGAGCATGCATTTGGCCGGCATGGCCATTTTAAAAGGTCAGGGGCATGTCCACTTGTGTCCTGGAGCTTCCTTGGATGCTCTAGAGTGGTCAGGAGCTAGGTGGGGGGCTGCATATAGAAATGAGAGAGAGAGGAGGAGTTGCCATGGGTAAACAGAGAGAGAAAGAGATGGGTTTCACCCCCAAAATAATTGAGCTGTTGAAGGAGGAGAGTTACTGGAGGTAGGAGGTGACCTGGGGCAGTTGTGGTAAAAACATAGGGTCATGGAGATTAGTGGAAGTGGTCAAAAATGGAATTTTGGTAAAGTGGCAGAAGGTGTTTGATGCTTGTTTGGTTAAGCAAATGAACTCCATTTGGCATGACACTCCACAGGGTGAAATGGCACATATAATTAGGTCCTTCAACCAATTTTGAGCTCATTTGGGCAAAGTTGCCAATGCAGCTTTTGTAAACCCTAGAAATCAGCAGAAATGGCTTTACCAAGATTTAGTCATGCAAATCTATTCTCCTTGATGGACCACTTGGTGTAGTGTCATCATTTCAGGATTTGAACATGTCCACAAAAATTCAGATCAAGAGGACACACTTGACAATGTAGAGTTGTTCAAATTTGGTTCTGGACAAAAAGGGTTTTGGGGTACTTTGATCAAGATAACATTCTCTCCAACTTGTGCCATTTGGTATAGATG
The DNA here is from genome assembly GCF_002162155.2 of Triticum dicoccoides. Taxonomy (NCBI): domain Eukaryota; kingdom Viridiplantae; phylum Streptophyta; class Magnoliopsida; order Poales; family Poaceae; genus Triticum; species Triticum dicoccoides. Next base: position 362,239,835 of record NC_041384.1, on the reverse strand, counting down.
CATTATTACACCATTTGAGCATGTGCACCAAGTTTTAGAGCATTTGGACATGTTTGGCAATGTAAAGTTGCTCAAACTTCAAAATGGACAGAAATGGCTTTGGGGAGATTTCATGGGGTTATACTATTCTCCATGACATGATACTTGGCAAGATCATCAAACATGTCATATGTAACATGCTATAATTTTCTTGGAATTGTTGGGGAATATTTCCTATAGAAATATTTCAAATCCTTGAAATGGGCAGAAATGGTTTTTGAGGGATTTGACCAATATTTTGAACATGGCTATGTGTTGAAACTCTTATATATGGACAATATATGTCCATTGAGTTTCCATGATTTTTGTCAAGTATTTTTGAAACAATAAAATAATTTTTCCCTATTAAAGACCATTTCTGGACTTAAGAAAAAGCTTTTAAATAAAATAGGAAAATAACTTTTAAAATTATATTTTTGTGGTTTATGGGAGTCCTATATCCAACAGGATTCAAATATACCTTTTGAAAGATTTTTCACATGCCAAATCAAGTACTTGCAGTGCAAACCTCAATTCAGGGGTTTTGGAAAACTAATTTTAGAAAATTCTTTTTGGCCAAAATATTTTTCCAAGAAATTGTTTTTATGTCCTATACACATGGAATTGTCATTGGGCAAGGTTTTGGATCAAGGAGAAGGAGTATAGGAGTTGGAGGATTTATGTGATTTTTAGAGCACTTGCAAACAACAAACAAAATCCAATCAAGGCAAGGTCCAAAACACTCAAAAGTTTTTGTCAAACCACATTTTATCATGATTTATTAGCTTAAGTGTTGTGGCATGAAAATCAGGGTGTGACAGACCTACCCCCTTACAAGAATCTCGTCCCCGAGATTCCCAGACTAGGCGCGGAAAGGAATATGGAAACTTGGATTTGGGGTAGTCTTCACGTCCTCATACTGCTTCTGCTTCCGTTTGGTGCTCCATTGAACCTTGAAGTACTCGATGGCATGGCTTCGTGTTTGTCGTCCTGCTTGATCCAGGTTGCAATTGGGGTCTCTCGCGTAGGTCATATTGGGCTGGAGGTCGATGGCTCGTGGTCGATGTCCTTGTAGAGACCGGGCTAGTTAGGAAGTTGGAAACGTTTCTGGAGTGGTGTCGTGTGGAAAAATGTTGTGCACAATGGGTGACTCAGGTGATAACTCTAGCTGGTAGCCGTCTATTCTTTGTCTTGCAGTGATCTTGGAGAGGGCCGATAAATCTTGGTGTGAGCTTCCCTTTGACATGGAAATGCTTGGTTCCTTTGAGAGAAGTGGTTTGCAGATATGCCTGGTCTTTGATGCGGAGGTATACTTCTTGAAGATGGTGGTTGGTGTAGTTTCTCCTCCTTGGCATGGCGGTTTTCAAATGTTTCTTCATCAGCTCAGTGATTCTTCTTCCTTCTTCGGGTAGACAAGTATGTTACCAAAATAAGGATGACAACTATCTTGTCTAAGCACTCCAAGAAAACTTTGTCACGGGGTACATAAAGTAGGCTGGGGGTATTGGTGGTGGTCACGGTTGAGTATGGTCCGAGGTGTTCTCGATTTAGAGTCAAGACCTATGGTAATGACCCGACCATGTTGTGGCTTAGTAGGGCTTAAGGGTTTCAAGGATTCTAGTGTGCGAGGGAACATTTTATTATCTTATCCTTAAGCATGGTTTCTGAGATGCCAATAGTCTATCTAGTCCTTCAAGCAAATAACCTTATACCATCAAAAGCATCATCTCATATAGGCCAAATCCAATCATCACTCATGATTTACCAAAGTCTCAGATAATTCCTCAGGGTCACTGATACAAACTCATGAAGTCATTTGCCCTCTATTCCTATATCCTCAACTTGGTCTTCCTTATGGCATCGTCAGTTCTTGTGCTATATTAGGGTGATAATGTGCTCGTTCACTATGTCCACTAGTTCCATAATGAACCCAGTGCTGTGCAAGGTTTATAGAGGCTTATCTGGTTCTCTTGCAATTCTATGGGTTAAGCACATGGTTAAGGACTCGAGCTGGGGTATCTCGTGAAGTCTCGAAGGGTCTAAGAATGGGTTTCTAATCTTGAGGGTTAAATATAACTCTACGGGGTTTCACTTGGTCGAGGAGACGGTAGCAAAAGTCTTCATTGCCAGTTGGTTGCCGAGGTAGAATCCTTGGTGCATCTTCTCTTGCTGATCTTCAGTTGATGAAAGAGATGCGGGGGAAAAGTAGCATAGAGGAGGGGAATGCCTAAAGGGGGTTCTATAGTGCAAGTGCAACCAAACGGGTGCCAAAAGGTCCAAACAAAGGAAAACAAGGAAGGTGATATAGTCGCGTACTTGTTGCCTAGGGCAAAAGTGCGAATTATATCAAAACACAATCAAATAAAAACAAGCAACACACAGTCATGGTTCTATTTGAACCATCATACGGACTCGACTGCGCATAGGGGGTACACGACTCATCCTACCCTAGGGGTTCTCGGACTAAGTAGTCGTGCTTTACTTCGTGCCTCGTGCAATCTTCTGGGTTTTCCTCAGGTGTTGCTATGTCTCTTGTAGTTGTTCGATGAAACAATCCGGGTTGAGCCTGAAGATTCTTCAACAACTTCTCGCCTGTTGAAGTGATGGGGTGAAGGTGGCTTCTCGTAGCAGGCATTAACTCGGTCTTCTGTTGTCCTCTTATTCATGACGATCCCGTTTTGTCTTCTAAGGCGTCGATGGTACCAGGTAGGTAATCCTTTATGCAATGACATTAACAAGGCATAGTAGAGGTCCAACATGTCAGTTACGTTGATGACAACATCGACACCAAGAGCGGGGGATGAAGAGAACCATTTTCCTGCTCACTATAGTGAGGCGGACCAAATGGCGAGGTTCTCATCCACCGGTGGTTGCCGATGCAACAACGGTAGTGACAGGGTTACTCTATTAGTGATGTATATCATGATATTGCATATCCTATGCCATGATCATCATAGGCTAACGTTGCATCATCCTGGGAAAATTCGAAGGTGTCACCGTCCTCTGGGTCTTCATGTCCTCATTCTTCAAAGGAGTATCTTCTGTTGGCACTGTCTTGCTGTGGTGTTGCCAATCTTGTGTTCAGAAGAGGTGGGTGAGTGTTTGGCAAGATGTAATCCTTCTAGGATACCCACGAGGATTACAAGGAATCCCGTGGTCAGGGGCTTGAGGGTGCTAGCGACCGTAAGTTTTGAAGGGGAAGAGATCAATAAGGAAAATATACCTTAGTTTTTCAGAAAAACAAAGAGGGGAAGGGCAGTATAGATAGTTTTGAAAACTAGTAATAGTTTTGGAAATAGTTTTACCCTAACTAACGACCATGCTAACTAAGGCTTCCTACAGTCAGGATGGCTCTGATACCAGCTCTGTGGGGACCCCGGCTCATAAGTCGTGATCACCGAATGCACGTGTATAGTGATCCCAGAGATCAATGCTCACTGAACACACAGAAGCTGAATAACAAGAGTCTTACATCCATACATACCGTATTACACAAGTAGGACCATTATGGTCAAGTCTTGAGTATAACATCGCAGCGGAAATCTTCGTCGATAACTTGGACCCATGCCATCTGCCTTAACCCTACAGGCGTTTTGACTGGGAAGCGTCCTAGATCGCATGTTCGTCACCGAGGTACTCTTCTTCATATTATGTTCTTTCATGCCTGGCCAATAAAATAACCAGTGGCAAGCCAATGAGTACTTTGAATGTACTCGCAAGCAACCCAAGGGTGATAACAGAATAATTATGCAAGCCACTACTGCTAATTTGGCATTTTTGCGGAAAGCTAGTTTTTCTCATGCAAGTATGATCAACATTTATCAAGGATATGAATGCGTCTGCAACAAGTATCAGGAGGTTACAGACATCAACATCGGGATAGAGTTGTGAACAACTCATACTCAAGCTCATCGTGACTTCCTCACGAATCACGTCAACAGATTTACCAAACCGTGTTGTTTGTTAGAAACATATGGATGTAGTCTAAGCAGCACCACCCAACTGTCCTTGACCGTGGACACGGCTATTCGAATAGTTTTACACTCTGCAGAGGTTGCACACTTTACCCACAAGATCCGGGGAACTTCCGTGTCATCCACGACCCACGATACCTCAAGTACTCGGGGTAAGCACCCGATCACTATCTTTCCCTAGACGACACTAACAAGGAGTCCACTCGTTGTTCCGTATCCTCACGATGTACATCATACGAGACTCACTTGAGATCGTAACATCCAAGAGGGGACACAACGGTGTATCCGGTGCCCTGTGAAAACAGTCATGGCCATCCTACCTGGCACGACCCCGTCCCGAGAGAGAGCACCAACTCTCCCCCGTCACTAGTAATGCGGGCTCCAAGCTAGTATCGTCCTAGGTAATCAATAATGCCCTTTCCCATACAAGGGTAGAGTGGTTGCGCATGTAAGGTTGGGACAGTCGACAAATCTTAAATCTAATCCGTCTCTGTAAACAACACTTTTATCGAGCCTCGATACACTGCCTCTCCACCAAGTAGTGACCTAGTTCATCATCATCTCCCAGGGGCATTAGTGGCACCCACTGGGCTTTTTGCAAGTATGTCAAACCACACTTGTTTCTTTCCATGCATAAACCTGATCTACTTTGCGTAGCAACTACTTAGCATCCTATCTACTTCCACCGGCATTAACCCTCATAGAAAGGTAGGGTCATGCATCATGCAAGTGTCAACAAGAAAGGCAACGAAGGCACCACCTCAAGTGGCCACCATTTCATCATGACTTTGATGCAAGCAATAAGTGCTATATGACATGCATAAAAAGGGTTTCATAGACATGGTCAAAGGGCTGCTTGCCTTGGTCTTCAAAGTCTTCAAGGTCTTCAAATATCTCTGGTCCATCTCCGAGCATTTCGTCTACTTCATCAACTATCGTCGAAAACAACCATAATAAGCAACACAACAAGGCAAGAATAAATGTTCTCTAAAAATATGAAGTTGACTTTTATTGGATACCTCTGGTCATATGAGGAATGACCAAAGTGATTTCATTGGAAGTGGATCAATGGATATTTCTAAACATTTCGATATGATGGAAACAAGGGGTTTATGGAATTGCAAGAAGTGTACAGAAACATATTTTTGAAAAATGAGCAAAGGCACCCATTTAACAAAGGATGATTTTAGAAGCATCTAGGAATTGGTCTCACTGGATTTGGAGTTGAAATGATTTTCCTATGAATTGGCAAAGTTGACAAATATGAAGAAATAGACCATTATTTGAGGTGATACAGAAAGTATTAGTAAACATGTTCAAAAACTAAGTTTTGAACTTAGACACCTAGGATTTTGAATCATGGAATTTGGATCAAAAATGGGCTCTCTGTGATTTTCTAAAGTTTATTAAAGAAATGGAAAAATAGGATTTGCTAATTATTTGTGAAAGAAATATTTCTGTAAAAATGTGCAAGTAGCACCATGTGATAGGGGATGATTTTAGAAACTACTAGAAATTTGAATCATCAAATTTGGAGTTAATTTGAATTGTTTATGGATTTTTGAAGTTGACTGGAAAAAGAAAAAGGAAATAAGGTTTTAACCTTATCCTGCGCACTGGGCGGCAGATAGGCCGTGGGCCGGCCCAGCTGAATGGCCGCACGGGGTGACCAAGGCGACGTCGAAGGCGCCCACGCGAAGCGCGCCTTCACCACGGGGACGCGAGAGGGGGCGAACCCGCCTCCACTTGCCAGCGTGGCCCGGTGGCTGGGCCACTGACGAGCGGGGCCTGCCTACAGCGCCTTCGTCTTCCTCTTCCTCCCGCGTGCTTGCCTGGCCGAGGGAGCAGAGAGCCCCGACGGCGACTGACGGTGCTACGGAGCAGCTCTGGCGACGCCCTGGCTATGGATGAGCTCGGCGTTGAGTGCCGCATCCATTCGTGTATGCCATGGCTGCCGGGGATGGTCGAGGCGACGGCGGCTTGGATGCCGGCGGACGGTGGCGTCGGGCGAGATTGGGCACGGCACTACGGTGCGTCCTCGGACGAGGGGAAGGGCGTGGGAGCTCCACCTTGCTCAGGGGAGCCTACTGGTGGAGAGAGGAGAGGGAGAAGAGCTCGGGGTCGGCTGAATTTAGGCGATGGACGGCGGCTCGGCTTCGGCCTTGGAGGTGGATGGAGGGCACGGGAGGAAGAATGGCGCGGTCCGGGGGGTCCAGGGGAGGGAGAGAGGGCGAACCAACGCTGGAGAGGTCTCAGGGGTGGCCTTTTATGGCGGGGCGATGGTGCATCGTGGGCTCGTGCACCGGCGAGCTCGTGCTCGTCGCTACGGGCCACGGGAGCTCGTCGCGGTGTGTCTGGGGTGTTCCTGGATTCGGTCTAGAGCTAGGGGAGAGAAGAGAGAGAGAGCAGGGGGCCAGGGGCACCGCGCGTGTGAGCTTGCTCACTAGTATACTCGGGCAGCCGGCGCGCGTGCGAGCAGGGGCAGGAGGAGGGAGAAGGAGGAGGGGGACAGGGGTGTAGCATGCTGCGGACGTCGAGGCGCGTCGGTAGGCGTGCGGGGGAGGGCCGAGGTGGTCGGAGGCATCGGGCAGAGGGCAGCCACAGTGCAAGGGCGCACTGTAGCGTGCTCCAGAGCATGCATATGGCCGGCATGGCCATTTTAAAAGGTCAGGGGCATGTCCACTTGTGTCCTGGAGCTTCCTTGGATGCTCTAGAGTGGTCAGGAGCTAGGTGGGGGGCTGCATATAGAAATGAGAGAGAGAGGAGGAGTTGCCATGGGTAAACAGAGAGAGAAAGAGATGGATTTCACCCCCAAAATAATTGAGCTGTTGAAGGAGGAGAGTTACTGGAGGTAGGAGGTGACCTAGGGCAGCCGTGGTAAAAACATAGGGTCATGGAGATTAGTGGAAGTGGTCAAAAATGGAATTTTGGTAAAGTGGCAAAAGGTGTTTGATGCTTGTTTGGTTAAGCAAATGAACTCCATTTGGCATGACACTCCACAGGGTGGAATGGCACATATAATTAGGTCCTTCAACCAATTTTGAGCTCATTTGGCCAAAGTTGCCAATGCAGCTTTTGTAAACCCTAGAAATCAGCAGAAATGGATTTACCAAGATTTAGTCATGCAAATATATTCTCCTTGATGGACCACTTGGTGTAGTGTCATCATTTCAGGATTTGAACATGTCCACAAAAATTCAGATCAAAAGGACACACATGGAAATGTAGAGTTGTTCAAATTTGGTTCTGGACAAAAAGGGTTTTGGGGTACTTTGATCAAGATAACATTCTTTCCAACTTGTGCCATTTGGTCTAGATGCATTATTACACCATTTGAGCATGTGCACCAAGTTTGAGAGCATTTGGACATGTTTGGCAATGTAAAGTTGCTCAAACTTCAAAATGGACAGAAATGGCTTTGGGGAGATTTCATGGGGTTATACTATTCTCCATGACATGATACTTGGCAAGATCATCAAACATGTCATATGTGACATGCTATAATTTTCTTGGAATTGTTGGGGAATATTTCCTGTAGAAATATTTCAAATCCTTGAAATGGGCAGAAATGGTTTTTGAGGGATTTGACCAATATTTTGAACATGGCCATGTGTTGAAACTCTTATATATGGACAATATATGTCCATTGAGTTTCCATGATTTTTGTCAAATAGTTTTGAAACAATAAAATAAATTTTCCCTATTAAAGACCATTTCTGGCCTTAAGAAAAAGCTTTTAAATAAAATAGGAAAATAACTTTTAAAATTATATTTTTGTGGTTTATGGGAGTCCTATATCTAATAGGATTCAAATATACCTTTTGAAAGATTTTTCACACCCCAAATCAAGTACTTGCAGTGCAAACCTCAATTCAGGGGTTTTGGAAAACTAATTTTAGAAAATTCTTTTTGGCCAAAATATTTTTGCAAGAAACTGTTTTTATGTCCTATACACATGGAATTATCATTGGGCAAGGTTTTGGATCAAGGAGAAGGAGTATAGGAGTTGGAGGATTTATTTGATTTTTAGAGCACTTGCAAACAACAAACAAAATCCAATCAAGGCAAGGTCCAAAACACTCAAAAGTTTTTGTCAAACCACATTTTATCATGATTTATTAGCTTAAGTGTTGTGGCATGAAAATCAGGGTGTGACATTTTCTTATGCACAAGTTTTGGCTTACAAAACACGTATGGACAAGAGATAGAACTTATTTGTTTGGCTTGTCGGAGATTGCAGCGTTGGTTCATCTTTCCAGCTTCCTTGAGAGGCGAAGTTCTCGGCAGAACCTGCAGTTTTATGCAGATGGAAATGATGCCAGATGCGATCTTATATACATGAACTTGCGATGCTCATGAAATGCATGCAACTTGTGCCCCCCTAATGCTTCATTTATTTCTCTGTTGCTCAGGGTCTGCGCCTGGCTTTGTACAAGGGGTTACATCCAACTGAGGCAAGGCCTGTACAAAAGGTTGGCTGCCGTGCAGGGCCCGATAGCCGCACCTTATGGGTAGAACTTGTGGAGATGCTCAATATTCCATGAGTTTTGCAATTGAATGCCATCTTAGATATCCATACAGACTGCCCCAGGTCTGGTGACTCGTACTACCTGGTAAGGGCCTTCCCACTTCAGCATCAACTTGTTTGCACCATTGGCGGACTGAACGCGCCTAAGGACAAGGACGCCTTCCTCAAAACAATGGGCCTGAACCCTGCAGCTATGATAGCAACGCCGGGCTTGCTGGTAGCGTGTAGCACGCGTAGCAGCCCGGAGACGGTTTTCCTCGAGTAGCATAGCATCGTCACGCTGGTGCTAATCTTGCACTACTTCATCGCAGGCAAGCACTCGAGGCAACCCGTAAATGAGTTCCGTGGAGATAACTGCTTCTGCCCCATAGACTAGGGAGAAGGGAGTCTGCCCGGTAGCTCGATTTGTTGTCGTTCTGAGGGAGCAGAGAACTACCAGCAGCTAATCGATCCACCGCCTGCCGTACTTCTGCAGCGTATCAAATGTTCTCGTCTTGAGTCCTCGCAACACTTTAGTGTTCGCCCTCTCAGCTTGTCCATTGCTTCTGGGATGTGCAACAGAGGCAAATGAGAAATTACTTCCGAGGGCATGAATGTATTGCATGAAGTAGTGGCTCGTAAACTGGGTGTCGTTGTCGGTGATGATCCGGGTATGGACCGCGAAGCGGCACACCAATCCTTTCAAGAACTTGATAGCTGACTGAGCAGTCACCTTTCTCACGACATCTGCTTCCAGCCACATTGTAAACTTGTCGATGGCAACGAACAAGAATTCAAAGCCCCCGGCACCTCGGGGGAAAGGGCCTAGGATATCAAGCCCCCTAACCGAAAACGGCCATGAAAAAGCAATTGTCTAAAGAGCTTGTGCAGGCAGGTGGATGTTCTCGGAATGGAACTGGTAGGGTTCACATTTGGTGACTAGCTCGACTGCATCTTGGAGGGCTGTGGGCCAATAGAATCCTTGTTGGAATGCTTTCTCAAGTAATTCCTTTGAGCCAATGTGGGAACCTCACATGGCTTTGTGTATTTCTGCCAGCAGTTCATTTCCCTCTTCCTAGCAGATACACTTCAATTTCACGCCATTGGGCCTCCTTCCGTACAGAGTTTCTTCGACAAAATGATACATAATGTGTCGGATTACGGGTTCCGGCAAAACCCTTGAGGTTCAAACTCCAGGGTGCGCACAAAGATGTCTCTCCCCCTAGCTCACACTCTTACCACGATCTCAAAGCCTAGCTCGCCGAACCCGAGGAACAAGAGACACAAGAGTTTATACTGGTTGTGGCCACCATTGCGGTGTTATACCCTACTCCATGATGACGTTCTCGTGGGCTCCATGATGACCACCGTCCTGCTGGTCTTGGTCTCGTTGCACCGATACGGAAACCTTTGCCTGATGCCTCGGGACTCCTTGTCTGCACCTGCCTCCTTACCACCAAAGACGCAACTGGTACTCTGCGCCCGCCTGGCCTTGGTTGTCATGGCTCACGTCATGAAACCTCACGTGGTGCCCCTCGCCTTGATCTCTCCGTTCCTCGCGAGCCAGCCTAGTGAGGCTTCCCTTGAGGAGGTCTTGTGTCTTCCACCACGTGAGGCTTGGCCCCTCGCAAGGGTCTTGAGTGGTTGTTGATGAAGATGGGCCATACCAGGCGGCTGGATGAGCCACGCCCTGGGTCACAGGTAGGCAAGTCTGGGTACCCCCATTCACAGGACGCCGACAGTAGCCCCCGGGCCCAAGGCGCGCTCGTGCTCGGCTTCGCGGCGAAGCAAAGGGTCAAGTGTGGAGCGTCGCGGGCCCTAACAGCCTGCGGCCTTGATTGACATGTGGCGATTGATGGGACGTGGGTGTCTCCGCTTCCCCATGCTGTCTCGACAACTGCCTGACTTAATGGGTCCTTGTTGCATGCTGAAAAAGGTCATCATTACCTTAGATTGTGGAGGCCAGCGGTTGGCCTCCCCTTGGCTATAAATGGGAAGGGGAGCAGAACCCCTGTCACCCATCTCTTCCTCCGATCCTCCTGCTTCTTATTCTTCCTCCTTGATTCGCTGTCGCATCATCCATGGCGCCGATACGGAGGTTCTCTGCCACTGAGAAGGGAAAAGCCCCCCGCGAAGAACTTGGGACTCTCCCGCCGAAGAAGACGCTGGCTCGCTCGCGTGATGTCGTTGTGAGGACCGAGGTGACGAGGCCTTGGCACGAATAGCCTCCCTCCGACTATCCGCTACCTTTGTACGCTCAGGCAGAGGGCTCCGGAGGAGGAGGCAGGGACCAACGCCCCTCGCACCACGACCGCAGTGGCCGTGCAGTGGTGGCGCGCACTGCCGCCTCGCAACCCATGCTGAGGGTTCCTCTCCTGAACTCGTGGTGTGGGCGGTGATACCACCACGCACGTGGATCCGGTTCCCGCTGTTCTTCACCGAAGAGATGCTGCCGAGGGGGCCACTAGAGTTGTGGCTGCAGCACGCCGGGTGCGACACCACGGCGGCGGGGGCGGAGGTTCAGGTCGTCACCCCAAGCAAAGTCTTCATGACCCGCGGATGGGGTGAGTTCGCTCGCGTCTGCCACGTGGAGGGAGCGCTCGCCATCTATTTCATGTACGACGGCGCCTCCACGCTGTTCTCCAAGGTCTTCGACGAGGAGGGCAATTGCGAGGAATGCTGCCCTAGAGGGGGCCCTCAGGACGGTGCGGCGGCAGGCGCTCAACCCACCCTTGAACCTGCTGACAGCTCTTCCAGCAGCAGCGGCGTCTCCTAGGGATCCAACGACTCTCCCGAGCCCGACGAGACTCCGAAGACGAGCGACGACAGCTACGTGCCCCCGAGCTCGTGCCATGCCCGGAACGCAGAAACGGCGACCGCTCGTCGCCGCCGTTGATCTGGATGGGGTTGGTGTTGGCGTCCCATGGCCCACTGTTGATGATGGCGTCGGCGATGACGCCTGTAGATAGGGCTCCTAGAAACCTTCTTCTTTTGTTCCCTGCAAGGAGTCGAGATGAACCCTATGGGGGCGTGTAAAGGATTTGTAGTGTCTTTTGTTAGTAGTTTCCTTATTATGAAGATCTATGACTGCGCGTCTTGTTTCGGCTCAGTCCCCCCTTTCCAACCTCGCGGTAGCTTGGTGCTCTACGCCAATAGGTCCCGGTCCCCAGGCAGGCTACAGCCGTCGCTGGTATGCCAGGTCGCGATGCCGTGGTCAAGGCCAGGAGGTGAGCGGCCCGAGGTCCAGTAAGAGCTCCTGAGGCGTGATGCTCAAGAGGTCCCCTTTAGCATGCAAGCACGTAACTAAAGGTAGGAAAGGAAGGCGGCTTTGTCGTAGAAGGGCTGCAAGAGATGGGAATCTTGTGTCGTAACGCTTGGCTGATCCGAGTGCGAGACTTATCTTAGCGGTCCGAAGTCGATTCTTTGTGTCTTGCTAGCTTCGTGCGTCAGTTGGGTCATGCTCACACGAGCTTCCCTTTCCTTTCACGTCCTTCTATGTGCTCTGCGTCCTCAGGTCTCGGCCCTCGAGCGAGCTCAGTCGCCGCTGGTATACCAGGTCACGATGCCATGGTCAAGGCTAGGGGTGCGGGCTGGAGAGCCAGTAAGAGTTCCTGAGTCACAACGCTCAGGAGCCCCCCTTTAATGTGCAAGCGAATTATGTGAAAAAAGAAGGAGCCCGCGGTGCTGCCCGCCTTCAGCCTCTAGAGGTTCCTGTAGATTAGCTCGAGGGAGGAATACAGGTTGCAACCACGCTTGCCGGTCTGCCACTGGTCGTTCTACAGGAAGATGGCGGCACTGAGGGCCTGGTGAGGTGACGTGCGCGGGGCGTGCCGCGAGGTAGAGCTCGGCCGCTCAGATTTGTCAGCGTTGCAGGGACGGACCCGAGCACAAGCGCCGTGCAAGCATGAGTAGCCCCCGTTGCGGCATGAGCATGGGGGCGATGGGCAGCGCAGGTGGCTGCGATGGATAATAGGAAAGCCGGTGATAATCATGAAATGACTCAAGCAGAGAGGCAAGTTAGCTCAGATAGATACAAGAATGATACATGCCACTAGGACGGACCCGAGCGGCATGGGGATGATGCAGCCCGAGGGGCGCCCACAATAGGGTAAGCTAAAGATGCAAAAAGGATACACGTCGCAAGGGCAGACCCGTGCGACTTGGGGATAATGCTGCTCGAGGGGCGCCCCCAACTGAATGAACTGGAAAGAGTCACTGATAACGCCGCTGGGCTGATGTTGGTGTAGCCGATGATGCATGCCGAAGAGTTGTTCCTCACGAGCCGCCAGGGTCCTGACCCTCGGGAGGCTCCGCTGGCCCTGGTGGCTCCTGGAGAACCATCGCGATCATCTCTAGGACGGTGTGATGCCTGGCCTCCTGATCCGTCAGGATGCTCCGCAGATGGCGCTGGTAGGTGATAGTCGCGTTCGGCAAGCCAAATGGCATGCAGACATAACTGTGAGGTGGACCCTTGCACCGACTAATGCGCGAAGGCCGGAAGCGCTCCTGAGATGCAGCCCTGTTGAGCCTAGAATGTTGACGCAGACGCATAGCCCGCCGTCCTCGCCGGGATGGGGAGCTACACCGGGTGGTGGGTGGCGGTCGCCACGTATGGCCCTTGCCTCTTGAAGCTCCTGGGTCGCCTTGACGATGAACTCCTGAGCACCGGGCGCTCCTCGCCCCGTGCCCTCCTGAGGGAAACGTGCGGTGAAGCACGCCTCCACATGGTGCCCGAGCGCCTCCCTTATGATGTTGGCTAGGTCTGAGGCCCTCCAGAAGAGAGCCCCCGAGCTTTGCCTGAGGAGGGCGCCGGGCGCACCTTCCTATGCGAGGGAGGGAGGCTCCCGAGCTTTGGGCGCAGGTCCTGAGGTGGTGCCGCTGGAGACGCCGCTCTCCTTAGGCCCTAGGTGGAGTAGCTACTTCTTCTTATTGGGGATGGCCTCAGGAGGGTACGTGGTGCCTTCATTGTTGGGGTCTTCAATCGTAGTGGCTTGGAAGGCGCGCTCAAGGGAGCACACTGCATCTTTTTCTTCGCAGGAGACCATGATGACTTCGCCACTCCCTGGCATCTTTAGGACGTTGTAGCCGTGGTGGGTCACTGCCATAAACTTGGCCAAGGCTAGATACCGAAAGATGGCACTGTACGGCAGACGGATGTGGGCAACGTCGAAGTCGATGAGCTCTGTGTGGTAGTTGTTACGCTGGCCGAAGGTTACAGGGATGCGGACCTTCCCTATCGGGGTGGTGGAGCTGTCGGTCACTCATGAGAAAGGCTTGGTAGGCTGTAGTTGATCATATGGCACTTGGAGGCTATCGAACGTCTCGACAGACAGGATATTGAGCCCTGCGCCGCCGTCGGTGAGGGTCTTGGTGAGTTGGACGTTGCTGATGACGGGTGAACAAAGCATCGGAAGGACGCCGACGGTCACCGCACACTTGAGCTAGTCCGCCAAGCTGAAGATGATGGTGCACTTGGACCACCTGAGAGGGCGAGTGGCCTCGAGGCTGGGAAGGGCCGCATTCACCTCATGAGCAAACTGCTTGAAGATGCACTGGGAAGCTGGGGCCTGAGCACCGCCCAAGATGAAGGCGATAGTGCGTGGCTCCTGGAAGCCCCCAGGCCCCTCGTCCCGACAGTGGTCGTCGTTCCTCCTTGGTGATGGCGGCAGCAGAGGGAGGCCAGCATTTCCCTGAGGATGGTCCTCATGGGGCTGGTCCCTCCAGGCGCCCTCGCGAGGCTGGTCGCGCCACTCCTGACGGGGGCCGCGGTCATCCTAGCGTCCCATACTTCATCCTCCTCCTCGGCCGTAGCCCCGGTCGTTGCGCTCGGGGCGCCGACTGAAGTGTCCATCTCGAATGGCCCTGACCTCTTGGTAGTCGTTGGTGTTGTGGTTGTGTACATTTTGGAAGACGCAGAATGGACGACTACTCTTAGACGACTCGGGGTGGTCCCGGCCGCGCTTCGAGTCTGGCTCCGCCGCCAGCACGGCTACTCCCTTGCGCTTCACGTCCTTGGCCTTGTCTTTCTTCTCTTCTGGGTCGGCAGCAGGGAGCTCGAGGAGGGAGAGGCGCCCCTCCTCAGCTCTTGCGCACTTGGTCGCCATGTTGAACATCTCCACGACCGAGCATAGCTCCTCGTGGATGGCAAGCTCCTCGTTCATCTTGACGTCATGGACGCCATCGGAGAACGCGGAGATGATGACCTCATCTGTCACCTTGCAGATCTTGAGGCGGACGTTGTTGAAGCGCTGGATGTACTTTTGCAGGGTTTCCCTTGGTTGCTGCTTGATGCGCCGCAGGTCGCCTACGGCTGGCGGGTGGTCGCGAGTACCCTGGAAGTTGGTGACGAACGCTCGCGCATCTCGCCCCAAGAGGAGATCGATCCCACGGGCAGGTTCAGGAGCCACGAGCGAGCACCATCCTTGAGAGCCATGGGAAAACAGTTCGCCATGACTTTCTCATAGCCGTTGGCCGCCTCGATGCTCAGCTCGTAGAGCTGCAAGAACTCCGCAGGGTCGGCGGTGCTGTCATAGCGCAAAGGCAGGTCCGGCTTGAACTTGCCTGGCCAGACGATGATGCGCAGCTCAGGAGTAAAGGCTCGTTAGCCTACTGTGGTCACCGGAGCCCGTCGTGCTGGTGGAGCCTGGTCTTCGTACCCACGCACCGCCATCCCTGGCGGTGCACGGTCTTGACGTGGTGGAGCGGGGAGTGCAGGAGCATTTTCTTCCGGTCGAGGGACCTCCTGGCATCTTCCTTCTTCGTGCGCGGACACACGGCGCGACGGATCAGGCCGCGGGACCACATGTCTTGGGGCGAGGAGACCGTCTTGATGCGGAGGAGGCAGGGCGCTCCGTAAGCCGCCCGTCTCGGTGCGAGGGCACCATATTGATGCAGAGGCGGTGAAGGCGCTCCGTGAGCTACGTCGCCCATGGCTGGGGGAGGGCGAGGCAGCGAGAGGGATGGTGCAGGAGAGCCGCAAGCGGCGCTGACGTGCTCGGCGATGCGGTCCAGCCAGTCCTCATAGAGGTCGTCGACCGGGTGGTAACACAGGAGCTCGCGTGCCATGAGCGGCGCGGCCAGCGTGTCCGTGGGCGCGGGACGAGCGTCGGATGATGAGCCGGCCAGAGTCAGCGACGGGGTGGCCGTGCGTACGTTCCACCGCATTGAGGGGTGCAGTGATGACGCTTGTTGCTTGTTCGTTGTCGGGCCAGTGCCGGTGTTGGCAGCGGGTGATGGAGAACGACAGGGAGGTCCACCAATGGGCACCGTCTGAGCGACGCGGGCGGCGAGGGCGGCGCGGCGCTCAGCACGGGCTCGGCGAGCGTCAGACATGGATGCAATGGAGCAGTGGAACGCGGATCGACGGAAGAAAAGCTTCAGCGCACCCCTACCTGGCGCGCCAAATGTTGGATTACGGGTTCCGGAAAAACCCTTGAGGTTCGAACTCTGGTTTGCGCATGAAGATATCTGTCCCCCTAGCTCACACTCTCACCACGATCTCAAAGCCTAGCTCACCGAACCCGAGGAACAAGAGACACAAGAGTTTATACTGGTTCGGTCCATCGTTGCGGTGTAATACCCTACTCCAGTGTGGTGTGGTGGACTGCCTTCTAGGCTGGGGATGACCAAGTACAAGGGAAGAACAACCTCCTAAGGAGAGGTGTTCTTGAGCTCGATGAGCTTGTGTGTGTCTGGAGGGTCTGAATGATCTGTCCAGATTCGATCAGATCAGATCCCCTCCTATGGTGGTGGCTAGTCCTATTTATAGAGGCCCGGGTCCTCTTCCCAAATATTAGGCAGAAGGGATGCGACAACGGCAAATTTGAAGGGGGACAGCTAGTACAAGCTATCATGACAAAATGTGGTCTTCGTCTGCCAAAGGCTCTAGTGGTGACGTCGTTGTGGGCTCCGTGATGACCTCCATCTTGCCGTCATGCTGGTCTTGGTCTCGTTGCACCAATATAGAAACCTTTTCTTGGTGCCCCAGGACTCCTCGTTTGCACCTGCCTCTTTAGTGGCAAAGAGGCAACTGGTACTCTGCGCCCGCTGGCGCCTGCCTTGCCTTGGTCGTCATGCCTCACGTCACGGAAACCTCACGAGGTGCCCCTCGCCTTGATCTCTCCGCTCCTTGCGAGCCAGCCTAGTGAGGCTGCCCCTAAGGAGGTCTTGTATCATCCACCTCGTGAGGCTTGGCCCCTCGTGAGGATCTTGAGTGGTTGTTGATGATGATGGGCCGTACCATGTTGCTGGATGAGCCATGCCCTGGGCCGCAGGCAGGCAAGTCTGGGTACCCCCATTCCTAGGACGCCGACATACTGGCCCTCCGGACTACTCCTTTAGCTTCCTCTTGCTCATCGGGAAGTTCTCTGGTTTGGAGGAAATGGACTATGTGCCTTACCCAAGTTGGAGCCTAGGGCTCAGCAACAGGGACTAGCGGCACCTCCTCAATTTCGGGAGTGCATTCCTTGACTACGGGGACCAGTGGCCCGATAGGAGGGCGCAACGCAGCAATCGATGGAGAGTTGTTTCCGACAGGGTCCCTACTAGGAGCCCCGGGAGGCTCTACCGAGAGAGGCTTACCACAGTCCAACTTCCTCCTCTTTGGGGCCATTGCTGGGATACGAAGGGCTGAAAGATGGAGAACAAAAGTTCCTAGTTCCACAGGAACTTTTACACAACACACTTTGGCAGATTATCATCTATGCTATTTTCCGCATGGGGTACGTGCTTTGTTTGCAATTCATCAAAGTGGTCATCTAATCTCCTCACTTCCTCAACGTATGCCTCCATCAATGGACTTTGGTAATCCTTGTTGACTTGTGTCACCACAAGTTGTGAATCTCCACGAATGATCAACTTCTTGATTCCTAGTTATGTGGCAAGCCTAGCCCGGCAAGGAGCCCTTTAGACTCTGTTGTATTGTTGGTTTCCTCCTCCCGGGGAAAGTGCATCTAGATGACGTACTTTAAGTGCTCCCTAGTGAGACCAATGAGAGGCACGCCAGCTCCTGGACCTTGCAGGGAGAAAGCACCATCAA
This sequence comes from Triticum dicoccoides, assembly GCF_002162155.2. NCBI lineage: Eukaryota > Viridiplantae > Streptophyta > Magnoliopsida > Poales > Poaceae > Triticum > Triticum dicoccoides. Next base: position 362,222,299 of record NC_041384.1, on the reverse strand, counting down.
AATACATAATCCATTCTTGGGGCGCTTCCTTGCCAGCGCTAACTGTTTCCAGTACTTCTTCATCAGTGGTTGGCATCCATTCTACAATAAACTCTGCCAATGCCCTGCTCTGAATTATTGATGTGCTCTCAAACTTTAGGCCAAAGCTGGATAACTCCAAAGCCCACTCCACTATTCTGCCGGTAGCCTCAGGGTTTTGGAGTATCCTTTGCAGCAGGAAGCGGGTGACAACTGTAATCTCATGGGTTTGGAAGTAGCAGCGCAGTTTCCTTGAGGCCACGATGAGGCCAAAAATTAACTTTTTTGCACACCAGAGTACCTCGACCTAGCCCCCTGCAATAGGGAACTGATGAAATATACTGGGCGCTGCACCACTTTCTTCCTTGCCGCATCCTTGGGGTTGCACCTGATGTCGTTCTCTTCTTTGTCCTGATCCTCATCTGGTCCTGCCTGGGTTTTCTTACTCTATGTCTCCTCCACTTCCCAGTGTGCCACTAGGGCTACACTAACCACTTGATTATTTTCCACTAAGTATAGCAACAACGACTCTTTTGGTTTGGTGGCAACCTGGGTGGGCACAGAGGACAAGTAGGTCTTCAAATCTTGTAAGGCTATGTATGCTTCTGGTGTCCACTCCATGGGCCCTGCCTTCTTCAAAATTTTGAAGAACGGCAGGGCGCGCTCGGCAGACTTGGAGATGAATCTGCTAAGTGAGGCAAGGCACCCTATCAGATGTCTCACATATTTGACTGTCCTGGGTGCTTGGATCTGCTCGATAGCCTTGATCTTGTCAGGGTTGGCTTTGATCCCACAATGGGACACGAAGAACCCAAGTAGCTTGCCAGAGGGAACGCCAAACACACACTTCTTCGAATTTAGCTTCAAGTTGATCTTGCGCAGATTAGCAAATATCTCCTCCAAATCCTGTATGACGGTTGCTTTGTCCTTGGTTTTGACCACAATATCATCCATACAAGCCTCAATGTTTTTGTGCAACTGTGGCTGAAAACCAATCTGGACTGCTCTTGCAAAAGTGGACCCGACACTCTTTAACCCAAAAGGCATGCGCACAAAGCAGTACGTACCACATGGGGTGATGAATGAGGTCTTCTCTTTGTCTTCCTTGGACATGAAGATCTGATGATAGCCAGAGTATGCATCCAGAAAGGAGAGCAAATCACAACCCGAAGTGCGGTCCACAATCTGGTCGATGCATAGCAAGGGAAGTGGGTCCTTCGGGCAACCTTTGTTGAGATCTGTGAAATCTATGCAAAGTCTCCATTTCCCGTTAGCCTTGCGTACGACCACTGGGTTTGCTAACCACGTTGTATGCAGTACTCCTCTGACCAGACCTACTGCCTCAAGCTTCTTAATCTCCTTGACAATGAACTGCTGCCTCTCTAAAGTCTGCTTCTGAACCTTCTGCTTGACGGGTCGGGCATGTGGGCAGATAGCAAGGTCGTGCTTGATTACCTCCCTGGGAACACCGGGGATATCAGATGGTTGCCACACAAACACATCGATATTTGCCCACAAGAAGGCAACGAGCGTGCTTTCCTATTTTTCATCAAGGATGGCGTTGATAGTGAAGGTACCATCAATGCCAGCCAACCCTGCTAGGACCTTTTTTACATGCGGTGCAACGACCTTGGATTTCTTGTTGTTGGAACTCTACGGCAAGTCCTCAACAGGCGCAGGACACTCCATAGAGGTATACTTCCTGGATTCATTGCTGGTGTCCCTACTATCCTTCTTCTTTCCTTTGTTTTCCTTGGCGGGAACTGTCGCTGCCATGGCCTCTTCCGTGAGTGCATCCTGTTACATCTTATCTACACAAATGATTGTGTCTTTCTCATATGATAGAATGGAAATGACTCTTAGTGGCCGTGGCATCTTAAAAGTGTTGTAGGCATAGTGCGATGCCGCCATGAATTTTGCCAGAGCTAGCCGTCCAAGGATCCCATTGTACAACAGGGGGAGGTCAACCACATCAAACACAATTTTCTCAGTCCTGTAGTTCAATTCTCCCCCAAATGTCACTCGCAATGTGATCTTTCCCTTAGGATGACTCCTGCCGGGATTAACTCCTTTAAACGTGCCCGTGACCTTTCGTTCTTCCTCTACTATCTGAAGCTTGCTGATTACCTTTGGGGAAATCAGGTTCAACTTAGCCCCACCGTTAACCAACATCTTCATGACTTTGAGGTTGCGAATTGTTGGAGAGACCAACAACTGCAAAAACCCTACCGCGGTGGTGCAGTCAGGATGGTCCTCTTCGTCGAAGATGATGGGCGTGTGTGACCATTTGAGCGGCCTCCGAGACTCTGCCACTAGCTCCACAACATTGACCTCACGCCCCCATCGTTTAAGTTGGCAGTGAGAGGACTGCAAAGATGCACCCCCACCAATGCAGAGGACGTCAGTGGCCTTCTGGAATTCCTGCTCCTTGGTTTCCTCTTCATCCCCTCCATCACTCTCATCATTGCAACCTTCCTTTTCTAAGCCCCTGGCAGGTTTTCCTTGGTTCCGAAGGGCCTTGCCGGGGTGATTTGCTTCACCGCCTCGGCCCTTCCCGCCAGCGCCATTCTGACCCTTTTCCCTATCACGCTTCTCATATTCAGCCCTCTGCTTCTTGACGAGTTGCTCTACCTAATGACACTCTTGGAGATCATGGACTTTGGTCTGATGAATCTTGCAATACGGCCTATCGTCTTTCCACACCTTCTCCGCAGCCGTAGCCTCCTGGCAGTTAGTGCACGTGGTAACTTCCTTGCCGGGGGCTTCCGCCTTAGCCTTCTTGCTGGTACTAGGTGCACCCGATCCTTCGGTGGTCATCACTGCCTTATCCTTGCGCCTCTTGTTGTGCTTCTTGTTCTTCTTTTTTGACTAGTGGATTCATCGTCATCCTCTGAGTCGATGTCAACGCAATCCTCCTATCCAGGGAGTTTCCTTCCTTCCTCCACTCGAGCACACTTGTCCACAAGGTGTAAAGCTCCTTAACAGTCATGGGCAACCGCACGTTCATCTTGCAACGTACCATGCGGTTGCGCATGTTGGATTGGAAGGCAACTATCACAGTTGTCGGGTGAATATCTGGGATATTTCTGTGGACTCTGTTGAAACTCTGCAAATACTTCCACAGAGTCTCTCCTTCTTTCTTTGGAGAAGCTGCAAGTCGCTGGGTCGTCCTGGTTCTTGATGGCCGCTCGTGAAGGCACCAATGAACTCATGGCACAGGCCAGCCCATGACGAAATGGAGTTCTCTGGCAGGTGCATCATCCAAGACCTCACATTGGACTTGAGTGCAAAAGGGAAGTAGTCGGCGAACACCTTCTCATCTCTTCCCTCGGCAGCTTGAACAACTATGGTGTAAATGCTCAAAAACTCTGTCGGGTTCAGCCTCCCGTCACTCAATGATGATGTGCGCCTCTCCCCTCTGTCGGTCCTTCGAGGCTCGTCGTTGGCCTGGACATGCTTGAGGGTCGGAAGAAGCCATCGAGAGGTCATCGGGTTCTTGATTCCGCGGCTCGCACGCTGACTGCCACGGTGGGGCTGCACAGAGGGGATGGACCCTTTTGTACAGCCAGAAGCGCGGGCCGTTGTCGTCCCTTGGGGAGGTTGTGGCGGGCCAGCTCGTTGTGAGCCTCCAGCCTTGGCAAAGCCAATCATACTTTGAATGGTGGCTCTCCATTCATCCATCTGATCGGCCGGCGGCGGGAACCTCAACAGCACCTGGGCCCGCGCCATGGCCTCTGTAGCGGTGCTTGGCATCCTCGATGATGATGATGACCGCATCGTCGTCCGGGTTATGATAGTGCCGATGGTGACCGCAATGCGCCCTCGCTGTTGCGAACCAGCCCCTTGGACGGCATGGTGACGCGGTCGAGGCGCTTGAGGACTAGCGGCTCCATTGGGCACAGTGGCGGGGTTGACCTGTTCCGAGGGAGGCACATGCCCTATGGTCGCGCCCGTGACGCCGCGGACGAAGGGTGGCGATTCACCCCAAACCAAGTGCCACTGCTGTGGCTATGCCCTTCGGTGAGGAGAAGGGATACGGATGGAATAACCCCTTCGTTCGTACCTTGTGGAGCATGGCCACTGGGATGTTGCTGATGCTGCTCTCCTCCGGTGCCTCCCTCTCCTGCTTCGGCCACGGGGAGGTGGTGACAACGCCGCCTTCACCGACCATGTCCCCTGCATCCTCGTGCGCCCCTGCGTTCCCCGCGGTGTCAACGACCATGGGCGGCGGAACCCTCGAGGTGGACGGGTGAGCTGCGACACTCGGCTTTTTCTTGGGCGCCATAGTCAATGGAGCCGTTGATGATGAAGATGGCGATGAAGATGACACACTTCTTACGCTTTCAGGTTCGTTCAAGTGATACCCCCTACCTGGCGTCCCAAAGATGTCATAGGAAACCAGAGACACCAATGGGACCGAGAGTCCCTTTCTGTTTCGGCAGGGGGATGGCACGTTGCACAAAGAGTTGAAGAACGTGGAACAGCATGGCAGAGATCATGCGGGCAATCTTTACCCAGGTTTGAGCCACCATGAGGCGTAAAACCCTACTCCTGCTTTAGTGGATTGATGGTGGAAAAATGGTGGTGAGTGTAGCGCGCTTGCCCGGCAGGGTTGCCTTGAGGCCGGAGCGGCTGCGCGTATGAATATGCTAGGGGTGGATGAGCTACCCAAGTGTCCAACCCCGTCTACGGTTGCCTTGGGCCTCCTTTAATAGATTAAAGGGTCACCAAAGTGGCAAATAAGTCATTATACACAGATTTGATAGCAAACACTCCTATCATACCTAACTCTACAGGATGATAGAGCGCATTAAATGCACCGCTCGACCTCACACCACAGCTTGTCTGGCAGGCCCTACCGGGCTGTTTTGCCAGCTCTGTGCCTGCTTGCTTGACACATCGTAGGACGGGTGTCGCTTGGAGGTATTTTCTAAAGGAAGTGGCTGCCAAATGCCAAAGAGCAGCCACTTAGTCACCTTAGAGCTTTACACCGCACTGATTAACGACTTGGGTCATGGTGAGGTGGAGTGGTGGTCTGGGATGCTCTAGAAGCTTGCTTCAGGGGTAACCCCTTCCTCACCAGGCCCGCCTACTGATAACCCACAAGAATAGGGGGTCAGTTGTAGCCTCTTTCGATAAGTAAGAGTGTTGAACCCAATGAGGAGCTAAAGGTAGAACAAATATTCCCTCAAGTTCTATCGATCACCGATACAACTCTACGCACACTTAACGTTCGCTTTACCTAGAACAAGTATGAAACTAGAAGTACTTTGTAGGTGTGATAGGATAGGTCTGCAAGATAATAAAGAGTGCGTAAATAAAAGCTAGGGGCTGTTTAGATAAAGAAACAACTAAGTTAGTATTAGTAGAGAGCTTTTTGTCACGAAAAAGTTATTTGTCCCTAGGCAATCAGTAACTAGACCGGTAATCGTTATTGCAATTTTATATGAGGGAGAGGCATACGCTAACATACTTTGTCTCCTTCGATCATATGCACTTATGATTGGAACTCTAGAAAACATCTGTAACTACTAAAGATCATTAAGGTAAAACCCGACCATAGCATTAAAATATCAAGTCCTCTTTACTCCCATACACAAACAACCTACTTACTCGGGTTCAAGCTTCTGTCACTCTAGCAACCCACCATAAGCAAATCATGAACATGTTGCAAACCCTACAACGGGGATCCCCCATGGTTGCGCGACATGGAGAGCACCATAGGATAGCAACTCAAACCAATCACAATCATCAATCAACCAATAGGACAAAACAGATCTACTCAAACATCATAGGATATCCATACACCATTGGGAAATAATATATAGCGTTGAGCACCATGTTTAAGTAGAGATTACAGTGGGGAGAAGAGGTGCTACACTGCTGCAAAGAGGGGGAGAGAGTTGGTGATGACGGCGGCGAAGTTGTTGGTGTAGATCGTCGTCACGATGATGGAACCAACAGCGTTCCGGCGCCACCGGGAGGGAGGGGAGAGAGACCCCCTCCTCCTTCTTCTTCTTCCTTGACATTCCCCTTAGATGGGAGAAGGGCTTCCCCTCTGGTCCATGGCCTCCATGGCGGCGGAGGGGCGGGAGCCCCTCCGAGATTGGATCTCTCTCTCTCTCTATTTGTGTGTGTGTGTGTGTGTGTGTGTGTGTGTGTGTGTGTGTGTGTGTGTGTGTGTTTCCTTCTGTTTCCGCACTCCCAGATTCTGGCCTTTCACCATTTCTGAAATTCCTAGAAATCCATAACTCCAATTGGGCTGAATTTTTAACATGATTTTTATACGGATATTAGCTTTCTTGTAGCGAAAGAAGAGCACCAATCGCCTTACGGGGTGACCACAAGGGCCCAGGGGGCGCCTTACCCCCTGGGGCGCTCCCCTCACCCTTGTGGGCCCCTCGGGCATCGTCTCATGTTGATTCCACTTCCCAAAAATCACACATATTCAAAAAAAATCTCTGTAAGTTTTTATCCCATTTGGGCTCCGTTTGATATGGATTTTTTGCAACACAAAAAACATGCAACAAACAGGAACTGGCATTAGGCACTGGATCAATATGTTAGTCCAAGAAAATCATATAAATTGATGCCAAAAGTATGTAAAAGTTGTAGAATATTAGCATGGAACAATCTAAAATTATAGATACGATGGAGACATATCAGCATCCCCAAGCTTAATTCCTGCTCGTCCTCGAGTAGGTAAATGATAAAAAAGATAATTTCTGATATGGAATGCTACCTAGCATAATCTTGATCATATAATCTAATCATGGCATGAATATTAAGACACAAGTGATTCAAAGCAATAATCTATCATTTTATATTAAGACAATAATACTTCAAGCATACTAATAAAACAATCATGTCTTCTCAAAATAACATGGCCAAAGAAAATTATCCCTACAAAATCATATAGTATGGCTATGCCCCATCTTCATCACACAAAGTATTTCATCATGCGCAACCCCGATGACAAGCCAAGCAATTGTTTCATACTTCTAATGTTCTCAAGCCTTTTCAACTTTCACGCAATACATGGGCGTGAGCCATGGATATAGCACTATAGGTGGAATAGAATATGATGGTGGGAGTTGTGCGGAGAAGACAAAAAGGAAGAAAGTCTCACATCGACGTGGCTAATCAACGGGCTATAGAGATGTCCATCAATTGATGTCAATGAGAGGAGTAGGGATTGTCATGCAACAGATGCACTAAGATCTATAAATGTATGAAATCTCAAACTGAAAACTAAGTGGGTGTGCATCCAACTTGCTTGCTCATGAAGACCTCGGGCATTTGAGGAAGCCCATCATCGGAATATACAAGCCATGTTCTATAATGAAAATTCCCACTAGTATATGAAAGATATAACTCAAGAGACTCTCCATATGAACACTGTGCATTGCCCCTTCTCTCTTTTTCTCTCGTTTTTTGTTATCACTTTTTTGGGGCTCTCTCTTTTTTTGCCTCTTTTTTTCATCCGGAGTCTCATCCAGAATTGTGGGGGAATCATAGTCTCCATCATCCTTTCCTCACTGGGACAATGCTCTCATAATGATAATCATCACACTTTTATTTACTTACAACTCAATATTACAACTCGATACTAGAACAAAGATATGACTCTATATGAATGCCTCTGGCAGTGTATCAGGATGTGCAATGATCTAGCATAGCAAAGATATCCAAAAATGGACAAGCCATGAAAATATCATGCTACCTATCTTACCATCATGCAAAGCAATATGACAATGAATGCTCAAGTCATGTATATGATGATGATGGAAGTTGCATGGCAATATATCTCGAAATGGCTATGGAAATGCCATGATAGGTATGTATGGTGGCTGTTTTGAGGAAGATATAAGGAGGCTTATGTGTGATAGGGCGTATCATATCGCAGGGTATGGATGCACCGGCGAAGTTTGCACCAACTCTTGAGGTGAGAAAGGGCAATACACAGTACCGAAGAGGCTAGCAATGATGGAAGGGTGAGAGTGAGTATAATCCATGGACTGAACATTAGTCATAAAGAACTCACATACTTATTGCAAAAATTTATTAGCCATAGAAACAAAGTACTACACGCATGCTCCTAGGGGGATGAATTGGTAGGAAAAGACCATCACTCGTCCCCGACCACCACTCATAAGGAAGACAATAAAAAACAAATCATGCTCCGACGTCATCACATAACGGTTCACCATACGTGCATGCTTCGGCAATAACAAACCTTAACACAAGTATTTCTACCAATCCATAATTACTCACTAGCATGACTCTAATATCACCATATTTATATTGCAAAACTATTGCAAGGAATCAAACATATCATATTCAATGATCTCCAAGTTTTATGTAGGATTTAATGACTAACCGTGTGAATGACCAATTCATGTTGACTCTCTAAATAGATATAAGAGAAGCATGAGAGTTTAGTTCTTTCTACAAAAGATATGCCCACCCTCTAACAAATATAAGTGAAGTAAAAGAGCATTCTAAAACTGGTGGTTTTCTATGCATTGAGAAACAGGCAACCCAAACTTCAAATGATATAAGCGAAGCACATGAAGCATTCTATAAAGCCATACTCAAAAGATATAAGTGAAGTGCATGAAGCATTCGATAAATCAACCAAGGACTATCTCATACTAGCATGGTGCATTATTCAAAGAAAAATAAAAAGCACACGACGCTCCAAGATTTAGGCATATCATGTGACGAATACAAATATAGCTCCAAGTAAAATTACTGATGATCGTTAGAAGAAAGAGGGGATGCCTTTCGTGTCATCCCCAAGTTTAGTTGCTTGGGAGTCCTTGAGTATTACCTTGGGGTGCCTCGGACATCCCGAAGCTTAGGCTCTTGCCACTCCTTATTCCTTCATCCATCGTGATCTCACCCAAAACTTGAAAACTTCAATCACACAAAACTTAACAAAACCCTCGTGAGATCCGTTAGTACAATAAAGAAAATCACCACTTCAAGTATTGTTGCAAACCCATTCGTATTTTGTTTTTGCATTGAAGTGGGAGTCCTTGAATATTAACTTGGGGTGCCTCGGGCATCCTTAAGCTTAGGCTCTTGCCACTCCTTATTCCTTCATCCATTGTGATCTCACCCAAAACTTGAAAACTTCAATCACACAAAACTTAACAAAACCCTCGCGAGATCCGTTAGTACAATAAAGCAAATCACCACTTCAAGTATTGTTGCAAACCCATTCATGTTCTATTTTTTCATTGTAGCTACTGTATTATAACTTCTCCATGGCTTACACCACCGATAAAATCGATAGTTTCATCAAAACTAGCAAAACAATGCATCAAAAATAGAATCTGTCTTAAACAGGACAGTCTGTAGCAATCTGAACATCTACCATACTTATGTAACTCAAAAAAATCCGAAAAGTCAGGGAAAAATAAAAAAATTGTATAGAAGTACTGTGCAAAACGTTTCAGCAACATTCGACGTTCCAGTAAAAAATAAAAATTCACGCACTACAGCCAAAGTTTTCATTTTTGCACTGCACAAACCAAACAAGCAATTTAATCATCCTAAAGGCAAATCTTTGCACATTATTTTTATAATACCATGGATTTGTACAAGGGAATAATTATTTTTCTTGAAAAGTTTCTATAATCAAGGTTTGCAAATTTTCCATGGGCATGAACAAAGTTCAAGGAGCTCCCCCACTTCAACGATGCTCGTCTTTCTTACTTTCACTTTTCTTTTCGAAAAAGTTTTTGGTTCTCCTCTTTTTTTAAAACTATATAAAAGCACACAACAGAATAAAATGACTCTCTAAAACTTCCGGGTTGTGTCCCTAGCAGCACTTCCTTTAAAGCCGTTAAGCTAGCCATAAGGTGCTCAAATAATGGATCCACCCGGATCCCAAGGTATATCAAAGCCAATTTTAATTAACAATGATTTGTGATTTAGTAGTGAGCACAAAGTAACATATATGGTGCAACATCGAAGTCTAACTCTCTTCCTATGCATCGACATGTCATAAAAGAACAATTTATGCACAGAATGTAAAGGCCAATACATAGCATAAACAGTTTCTTGCAATTTTATTGTATTGGAAACGTAGAGAGGCGGAGATGTAGTTCCTCTCTCATAATAATTGCAAGTAGGAGCAGCAAGCACATTCATATTATATCTATCAAAATCATCATGTGTAGTAGTGAAACACAACCCATCAATATAATCCTTAATAAGCGCAAACTTCTCCGATATAGTGTAGTTGGGAGAATTCAAAAAGATAATAGGACTATCATGTATGGGTGCAATAGCAAAAATTTCATTCTTAACATAAGGAACTATAGCAAGTTCATCTCCATAAGCATAATTCATATGACATCATGGCCACAAGCATAGCAAGCATCAAGTTCCTCAAAAAGCGGTGTTACAAATGAATCCAAGGGATCAAAGCAATTATCATAGCATTCATCCTTCGGTAATCACGAAGGGAAATTAAACAACGTATGAGTTGAAGAGTTACTCTCATAGAAGGTGGGCACGGGTAGCTAATCCCCTCTTCCTACTTTTGTTCTTCGCTCTCCTTGTCATCTTTTTCATCTAATGAGCTCAAAGTGTCATAAATTTCTTCTTCCATAGTTTCCTGCAAAATATCAGTCTCTTCTTGGACAGCGGAGACTTTCTCAATAAACACATACAAAAGATATAATACAGTATCACCACTTCAAGTATTGTTGCAAACCCATTCGTATTTTATTTTTGCATTGAAGTGGGAGTCCTTGAATATTAACTTGGGGTGCCTCGGGCATCCTTAAGCTTAGGCTCTTGCCACTCCTTATTCCTTCATCCATTGTGATCTCACCCAAAACTTGAAAACTTCAATCACACAAAACTTAACAAAACCCTCGTGAGATCCGTTAGTACAATAAAGCAAATCACCACTTCAAGTATTGTTGCAAACCCATTCGTGTTCTATTTTTTCATTGTAGCTACTGTATTATAACTTCTCGATGGCTTACACCACCGATAAAATCGATAGTTTCATCAAAACTAGCAAAACAATGCATCAAAAATAGAATCTGTCTTAAATAGGACAGTCTGTAGCAATCTGAACATCTACCATACTTATGTAACTCCAAAAAATCTGAAAAGTCAGGGACAAATAAAAAATTTGTATAGAAGTACTGTGCAAAACATTTCAGCAACATTCGACGTTCCAGTAAAAAATAAAAATTCACGCACTACAGCCAAAGTTTCCGTTTTTGCACTGCACAAACCAAACAAGCAATCTAATCATCCTAAAGGAAAATCTTTGCACATTATTTTTATAATACAATGGATTTGTACAAGGGAATAATTATTTTTCTTGAAAAGTTTCTATAATCAAGGTTTGCAAATTTTCCATGGGCATGAACAAAGTTCAAGGAGCTCCCCCACTTCAACGATGCTCGTCTTTCTTACTTTCACTTTTCTTTTCGAAAAAGTTTTTGGTTCCCCTCTTTTTTTTAAAACTATATAAAAGCACACAACAGAATAAAATGACTCTCTAAAACTTCCGGGTTGTGTCCCTGGCAGCACTTCCTTTAAAGCCGTTAAGCTAGCCATAAGGTGCTCAAATAATGGATCCACCCGGATCCCAAGGTATATCAAAGCCAATTTTAATTAACAATGATTTGTGATTTAGTAGTGAGCACAAAGTAACATATATGATGCAACATCGAAGTCTAACCCTCTTCCTATGCATCGACATGTCATAAAAGAACAATTTATGCACAGAATGTAAAGGCCAATACATAGCATAACCAGTTTCTTGCAATTTTATTGTATTGGAAACGTAGAGAGGCGGAGATGTAGTTCCTCCCTCATAATAATTGCAAGTAGGAGCAGCAAGCACATGCATATTATATCTATCAAAATCATCATGTGTAGTAGTGAAACACAACCCATCAATATAATCCTTAATAAGCGCAAACTTCTCCGATATAGTGTAGTTGGGAGAATTCGAAAAGATAATAGGACTATCATGTATGGGTGCAATAGCAAAAATTTCATTCTTAACATAAGGAACTATAGCAAGTTCATCTCCATAAGCATAATTCATATGACATCATGGCCACAAAGCATAGCAAGCATCAAGTTCCTCAAAAAGCGGTGTTACAAATGAATCCAAGGGATCAAAGCAATTATCATAGCATTCATCCTTCGGTAATCATGAAGGGAAATTAAACAACGTATGAGTTGAAGAGTTACTCTCATAGAAGGTGGGCACGGGTAGCTAATGCGCTCTTCCTCCTTTTGTTCTTCGCTCTCCTTGTCATCTTTTTCATCTAATGAGCTCAAAGTGTCATCAATTTCTTCTTCCATAGTTTCCTGCAAAATATCAGTCTCTTCTTGGACAGCGGAGACTTTATCAATAAACAAATCAATATCGGCATTATATCCATAATTCCCATAGCAATATTTAAGTATAGAAAAAATTTCAGGCCTATAAACATCATCATCAAAAGCTTCATACTTGTCAAACAAAGATTCAATTTCATAAGCACCCTTAAAAGCAATGAATTCTTCTATTCATTCCACATCATAGTAATCATATATACCATTAGCATAAGAAGCTAAGGTTTAATTATCATTAAATTTGCATAAAAAGGGAAGGTGTGGAGCCTTCATCCTATAGCAACAAGTATAATCATATCTCAAGCATAGTTGCCGAGCATACCAATGCGACATATGAATTTGATCCCATAAGAATTTCCCTTTTTGAGTCAAGGAATAATCCCTAAAGTATTCACGTTGATCCAATGTGTCTCCCATCATATAATTGAATGGTGTTTTCTCAGGATTATTAAAGTAGTGCTTAATATCTTTCACATAATGAGCATCGAGGGTTGTAGAAGGTTCCCATCTCCATGAGTAGCAAGTTCACCTATTTTTTTGGTATTTCGTGTTCCATATCCATAAATAAAGATAGAGAACAACTTAGAATAGAAAATGAAATCTACTTAGTGATAAAGAAAACAAGCACACATGATAATATTCACCCCATGTTATTGCTTCCCGGCAACGGTGCCAGAAAAAGGTCTTGATAACCCACAAGTATAAGGGATCAGTTGTAGGCTCTTTCGATAAGTAAGAGTGTCGAACCAAACGATGAGCTAAAGGTAGTATGAATATTCCCTCGGGTTCTATCGACCACCGATACAACTCTATGCACGCTTAACGTTCGCTTTACCTAGAAGAAGTATGAAACTAGAAGTACTTTGTAGGTGTGATAGGATAGGTTCGCAAGATAATAAAGAGCACATAAATAAAATATAGTGGCTGTTTAGATAAAGAAACAACTAAGTTAGTTTTAGTAGCGTGCTTTTTGTCACGAGAAAGTTATTTGTCCCTAGGCAATCGATAACTAGGCCGGTAATCGTTATTGCAATTTTATATGAGGGAGAGGTATAAGCTAACATACTTTCTCTCCTTGGATCATATACACTTATGACTGGAACTGTAGAAAACATCCGTCACTACTAAAGATCCTTAAGATAAAACCCAACCATAGCATGAAAGTATCAAGTCCTCTTTACTCCCATACATAAACAACCTACTTACTCGGGTTTAAGCTTATGTCACTCTAGCAACCCACCGTAAGAAAATCATGAACATATTGCAAACCCTACAGCGGGGATCCCTCACGCTTGCACGACACGGAGAGCATCATAGGATAGCACCAATAATAAAACATACAACTCAAGCCAACCATGATCATCAATCAACCCATCGGACAAAATGGATCTACTCAAACATCATAGGATAGCCATACATCATTGTGAAATAATATATAGCGTTAAGCACCATCTTTAAGTAGATATTAAAACGAGGAGAAGAGGTGTTACACTGCTGCATAGAGGGGGAGAGAGTTGGTGTTGACGGCGGCGAAGTTGTTGGTGTAGATCACTGTCATGATGATGGCCCCGGCGGCGTTCCAGCGCCACCGGGAGAGAGGGGGAGAGAGCCCCCGTCCTTCGTCTTCTTCCTTGACCTTCCCCCTAGATGGGAGAAGGGATTACCCTCTTGTACGTGGCCTCCATGACGGCGGAGGGGCGGGAGCCCCTCCGAGATTGGATCTCTCTCCCTGTTTCCTTCTGTTTCTACGCTCCCAGATTCTGGCCTTTCACCGTTTCTTAAATTCCCGGAGATACGTAACTCCGATTGGGCTGAAATTTTAAGACCATTTTATCCGGATATTAGCTTCCTTGCAGCAAAAAAAGAGCACCAACCGCCTTACGGGGTGATCACAAGGGCCAGGGCGCGCCCTACCTCCTGGGGCGCGCCCCTCACCCTTGTGGGCCCCTCGGGCATCATCTCCCATTGATTGCACTTCCCAAAATTCGCATATATTCCAAAAAAATCTCCATAAGTTTTTATCCTGTTTGGAGTCCATTTGATATGGATTTTCTGCAAAACAAAAAACATGCAACAAACAGGAACTAGCACTGGGCACTGGATCAATATGTTAGTCCAAGAAAATCATATAAGTTGTTGCCAAAATTATGTTAAAGTTGTAGAATATTAGCATGGAACAATCAAAAATTATAGATACGACTGAGACGTAGCACTTGCCCGGCAAGGGAGGCCTTTCCCTTAGCAAGGTCTCGCTTCTCTAGCTCTCCTTGGTCTTCTTGATCTGCACGTTGGTCCTTCGAAGAGCTGATCCCTCGTGCTTCAATCTAATCTTGGAGTTGTGGTCTTGTTCTCGTGCGTGTGCACTGTCTTGGCAACGGACCCAGGGTTTGTTGCACCAACACTATCCAGCCGCTTTGTTGGTCGAAAAGGGAAAAGGGGGTAACCCAATACACACATTTGCAAGGAACCGATCTCTTTGTTGAAAAAGGAAAGAAACTGGGGGTCGGATAGATTGTGCAGGACTAGATTTGCCGCCCTCACATAGGAAAAAGGTTCAAAGAGAACAAATATGGGACCAACACAGATATGCTACCTGGCAACATTCTCTGCATCACCCATTTATACGTGTGGATACTCATCTTGATTTCAGTGGAACTGCACAAAATGTTTAGATGGTTCGTGTCCTCCATAATACTTCATCATGCACAATACATGGAATGGTTCTCTAATCATTCGTCGTCACCCTGAGCCACCGGACTATCTACTTGAATGGAGCTGCCAACGTGTTCAACGCCTTCCAACATATAAATATGAAATCCAACATGCTACGCAAGACATTGTTTGATTTTAGTGGAACTGCACAAAAAGATGCGCTGGTTAACCCGGCTCCATGTGCCATTTCAATGTGCAAACTGATGACAAACCCTTCCCGTGACACAATCATAGGAATTGCATATTTTGAATGGGAAAAGCTTGTCAAAGTTCAATCATTGATGTTACCAAGAAGACATTAGTTTAATATATTGGAATTGGAAAACCTTGTCAAATTTTGCTCATTGATGTTACCCAGAAGACATGCATTTGATATTCTTGGAGTGGAACGCCCTTTGCTGTGAGTAGCGTCGATCGTTTTTTCGTTTTCCTGTGTTCAGTTCAGAAGTAAATATTTACTCTGCTGGGATGCATAGTCACATGAATGTTGACTTATGTAAGGTATTTTAAGAGTTTGTTCTGAATGTTGTCTATAAAATGCCAGGCCTTGTGAGTTTGATTGCAAAGTTGAGCTTGGAATGATGTGGCATGTGGCATCATGAGCTGTTCATCGTGCCTCATAATGCTCCATATTGTTTTGCATGTTAATCTAATGCCAGTGATTTGCATGTTAAGAATATCATCCTCTTATGTTGTTTCTGTGCTTAAGAAGTTCATCGTCTTATGTTTCACTCATAGCCTATACGACAACTCGGGTAGGTTAGAGGTGAAACCATATGATCTTACGACCAACTCATCATCTTAGGCCATGATTGGATCGTCGTTCCAACCAAAACAACTTGTAAAACTGACACTTGTAAATAAAAGCAGATGGTCTTGGGAGAAGCGCTTGGTTGGTCGATTTCGACTAGTAAAATATACACTGGTCTCTCAATTACACGCGTAACTCGCCAGTTTTCGTTACAGACCTCGGGCCGTTGGTTTCATTACGCCTGTATTTTAGGCATTGTTTCCAATGAAGAGTAAATTACACTTGTATCTTAATATAGGTGTGAAACAATCCAGAGCTCCAAAGAGCGGCCTTACCGTTTCATGCCGGCTCAGACTCTCGAAGGTGATCATAGGTGTCCGATGATCTTCACTTCCTGAATGAGCAGCGGGCGCTATATAAAACCATCCATAGGGCCCGTGAGACCCTCTCCATCGTCCTTTGAGTTGTTGCGCTCGTCGTGGCGTCGAGTGTTGTCAACATGGTCACTACCGCAGGATGCTGCTAATGCGACACTACGATCAGAGCCCCTTTGACGAAACTATGTGTGATGCATTAATCGCAAAACGGTGATGTAAAAAAGCCATCAAAAAAGATGCAAAACGTTTGTGATGGCAGAGCCATGAAACACGGTTCTGATTTTAGTTGTGTGTGAGATGTGGGGCACACAATTGATCCATCCGAACTGTTTGCGATGAGGCAGAACAACAGAAATGGGCAGCCATATCAATGTGTGTGTGATACACGGCATACAGTTCAATCTGATGAATTGTTTCCTATTAGGGAGTGCAACAGAAACGGTTAGCCAGATGAAGGTGTGTGCGATATATTGCATATGGTTCACTCAGACGAACTATTTTTGACTAGGGAAGACAACAAAAACGGTTCAACTTAACAAGATGTGTGTGATATGCGGCATACAGTTCACATAGATGAACTGTTTGCGATGAGCCAAAAGAACACAAATGAGTCGTGTAAACAAGATGTGTGTGATAGGCGGCAAATATCCGACTCGGATGAACTGTTTGCGATGAGAAATTACAACATAGACGGTTACTACAGTTAGTTCATGTGCGATTCTATGTGTACAAAAAACTTTGAAAAATGCAAACTAGTTTCTTGTAGTAGCTAGGAGTATCGCACACGATGCGTCTGTGAGTACTCGTGTGCGATTATTAGTAAGTTACACATATGTTTCCTTATGTTAACACGTGTGTGAATTTGCAATATGGACAGTTAATATGCAAATGCCTTCTGGACATCGGGCACACGCTTAAACTCAATGAAAACTATGTACAATACTAATACTTTCCATGAAAATTTAAGAACTTGGCTAACATCATTTGAGTAACATATATATAGTGGTTAGACTATTCGACAAAAAGGAGGATCTTTGTAACATGGTTTTGACAACCATATGGTCCATATCTACATACTTAACATAGTAACAACTATCACACTTTAAGAGGCTGAGGGCCAACAACCATACGGTCCATATCTACATACTGAACATAGTAACAGCTAGCACATTTTAGGAGGCTAAGGGACAACAACCACAACTATCCATTGGAAGCATCTTGATCACGGTGACTCGGCATCTTGTTAATGAAAAGGAAGAGCCCTCCTTTGCCTTGGTAGAGCATGAGTAGAACAATGTCTCCAATTTTCCAATATGGATGCATTGCCATGACAAGCAAAAACTTCTTAATTTGAATGGTTCCATTTCTGCGGGAAATGCAGTACCTTGCAATCACTTGGGCGTTATTAGCAGGCACAAGTGTAATTCGACCACGCTGGGAAACCGATGCAGGAACTACTACAGCAGGTAGTTTCTGTTGAAATGTAGGATAAAAACCAATTTTAACAAATCATTGAAGATATATATAGTTTATGAGCATCAACATTAAAATAAGACTTTTTACCGGAATCTTGTGCACATAATTGGTCTTGTTCAATGGGTGCACCATAGATATAATTAATCCCATCCAAAATCTATCGTTCATACGTTGTGCTATCTCTCTCAGATTATCAACAAACTTTATGACATGCTTCAAGTCCTTCTAGTGAAATTTGGTATGCTTAGTAACATACAGATCGTTCATTATGCATCCAACATATCTTGCTTAACCGTCATTGTAAATCCATGCTGGATTGTCAATACGACATCCATTGAGTCATAACCAAAGTAAAGCCCAAGATTTCCTTCTACTCCTGTTCTTGCAAAGCAAGGGATGTACTGCTTGAAATGAAAATTAAGATCCTAAATTAGATATATTGAAATAATAGAGCAAGATGCAAATATGGGAGTAACTCTGATAGAATAGATCAATATATAGATGAAAGCAAAGTACAAAAATATATAATTAAAAATAGATAATGTAACAAAGATTTGATGCAAATATGAGAGTAACTGAATGAATAATACATCATATATTTTCCTAATATAGGGGGGGTTGGCTTTGACATCTAGGCTGCACGTGGCACCGTACCTTTTATCCAAATGTAGCAACAGACGGTATATGTTCACAAATTTAGGCCATGCTGACCGTGGTAAGTTGAGATTGAACATATCGAGTACTCCCTGAAGTCATCCGGAATGGTGACATAGAACTTCTTTTTCAAATGGCCGCGACCACACTTGCCTGATTTGTGCTTGCACTGAGGACACATGAATGAACACCCACGAATCAGCTAGAACAAAAATGAATCCCGATGATTTCCGCCGGTTGATTAATAGCGACGGGCGAACTGCGATAAGAGATGAGTGAATATTTCGCTAAGTTGATTACCTTCTCCATGAGAAAAATCACCTACCCAATCCCGCAGAAAACCCCAATCAACCAGAGTGTAGAATGTCGGTGCAGGTAGGCGGTGGAAAGCTGTAGGGGAAAATCCTATGCCGTTTGGAACGCGGCCTCCTCCCGCCGACAATAGCCGTCGAGCTTAGGGTGGACGCCGTGATAGAAGTTGATGGGGTGCAGAGTTGCGAAGGAGTCTATGACGAGTGGGTGGGGACGAAGTGGGCGACGGTTTTCTTTTTCCTTTTGCATGTGTTGGTGAACACACACAGTTCGCAAAGCCGACGGAGATGAATTGTGTGCGATAGTAAATCACCGAGATTGAAGGGAAATCCAAATTTCCTTTGTCCTTTGTCCATGAGTTATTTTCTACGATAACATAAACCCTGCAAGTCACCGTGTTCAAATTTGGCACTTTTCCGGGTTCATTTACAATATTTAGGGGATTATGTGCATTTTCTAGGCATTAATGCACATAATTGAAATTCAAACAATCGGTGCATAAAAAGGTGCACGAGAACGGTCTAGAAAACCATGATCATGCTATTTAGTAAATTCTCATGCCTTTTACAAGGAATGGGCAGATATTTCAAGGAAATCTGTCACAATAGTCAACCATAAACATGTTATTTACTGGGTTAACAACTATACAAAAATGAAGTACATGCTTGGAAAACATGACGCTTATCGTGGTGCCATGGTATGGCCTCACCATGCCCTAGTAAAAATTTGAGAATGTTTGCCTTATGCCGTCATGCACGCCATTCATAAATCGAACCATCACCAAGGAAATTTCATGGTTTCAAGGGGGAAATCAACAAGATTGAAGGGGCCAGGAATCCAAATTTCCTTCCTAGCTTTTTGGTACGTCTCCAACGTATCTATAATTTTTTATTGTTCCATGGTATTATGTTATCTGTTTTGGATGTTTTATATGCATTAATATGCTATTATATGATTTTTGGGACTAACCTATTAACCTAGAGCCCAGTGCTAGTGCCAGTTTCTGTTTTTCCTTGTTTTAGAGTTTCGCAGAAAAGGAATACCAAACGGAGTCCAAACAGAATAAAACTTTTGCGATGATATTTCTCGGACCAGAAGACATTCAAAGGACTTGAAGTGGACGTCGGGGAAGCCACGAGGTAACCACATGGATGGAGGGCGCTCCCCTAACCCTTGTGGGACCCTCGTGTCTCCACCGACCTATTTCTTCCGCCTATATCCCAAAACAACCAAGGGAGCCACAAAAACACTTTTCCACCGCCGCAACATTCTGTACCCATGATATCCCATCTAGGGGCCTTTTCTGGCGTCCTTCCGGAGGGGGATTCGATCACGGAGGGCTTCTACATCAACACCATTGCCCTTTCGATGAAGCGTGAGTAGCTTACCACAAACCTACGGGTCCATAGCGAGTACCTAGATGGCTTCTTCTTTCTCTTAGATTCTCAATACCATTTTCTCCTTGACATTCTTGGAGATCTATTCGATGTAATACTTTTTTGCAGTGTGTTTGCCGGGATCCGGTGAATTGTGGATTTATGTTCAGCTTATGTATGAATATTATTTGAATCTCCTCTGAATTCTTATATGCATGATTTGATATCTTTGCAAGCCTCTTTGAACTATAGATTTGGTTTGGCCAACTAGATTGGTTTCTCTTGCAATGGGAGAAGTGCTTAGCTTTGGGTTCAATCTTTTGGTGTCCTTTCCCAGTGACGGTAGGGGCACCAAGGCGCATATTGTATTGTTGCCATCGAGGATAATAATATGGGGTTTACATCATATTGCTTGAGTTTATTCCTCTACATCATGTCATCTTACTTAATGTGTTACTCTGTTCTTCATGAAATTAATACTCTAGATGTAGGAAGGAGTCGGTCGATGTGTGGAGTAATAGTAGTAGATGCAGGCAGGAATCGGTCTACTTGACACGAACGTGATGCCTATATTCATGATGAGTGCCTTAGATATCGTCATAACTTTGCGCTTTTCTATGAATTGCTCGGCTGTAATCTGTTCACCCATCTAGTGAAACGTATGGCCCCCGGGTCTACTTTCCATCATATAATCTTCTAGTTTCCATCATATTAGTTTTCGATCTACTATTTTTCAATCTTTTACTTTCCGATCTATGAACCAAAAATACCAAAAATATTTACTTTACCGTTTATCTATTTCTATCAGATCTCACCTTTGCAAGTAACCGTGAAGGGATTGACAACCCCTTTATCGTGTTGGGTGCAAGTTGTTGTTTGTTTCTGCAGGTATTAGGTGACTTGCGCGTTGTCTCCTACTGGATTGATACTTTGGTTGTCAAAATTGAGGGAAATACTTACTCTACTTTGCTTCATCACCCTTTCCTATTCAATGGAAAAACCAACTCAAGCTCAAGAAGTAGCAGGAAGAATTTATCACGCCGTTGCCGGGGAGATCTATGCCAAGTCAAGACATACCAAGTACCCATCATAAACTCTCATCTGTTGCATTACATTATTCACCATTCACCTCTCGTTTTCCTCTCCCCCACTCTATAATGATTTTCGAAAAGATTTCCCTTTTATTCACTTCTCTTCTATTCGTCTTTTTACCGCTATGGCCGATTCTAGAAGGGCTAAGGGTTTTCACCCAGGTTTTAATGCTTTGAATAACCCTCCGTCCTTTCTAAGCTCATACATAATGATGCTATGTAAAGACTTAATGGGGTGGTTAAAGAATATTTCAATAATTTTACGAAGATGATCCCGGAATTTTTCGTTTTGCTTGATGAATCTTTGAAAGATGCTTGGGATAGGATGTTGGGGATTCGAGCTAGCTGTGTGCCCCAATACCAGATTGAGATATATTTAAAAAGCTTTTATATTGGCCTACCTCCTTCTTTTAAGCAAGTTTTGGATTCTATTTTTGAAAATGGCTTCTCTTGGAGGGGATGTCATCGACACTTATGTGAAGATGAAAACCATATTTGGGCATCCCAAGGAAAAAATGTTGAATCAACTCCTATTATGTGTTTCTATCAAAATTAAATAATCAAAGAGATGAAGGCTAGTTTAGATGCAAATTTTCATAATGTGCTTAATCTTTCTTCTACTATTAATGGCCATGTGCTTTCACAAAATAGAAAGATTAATGCCATGGATAAGAAATTCTCTCTTTGCTTCCCAAAAGGGGGAGATGATAATAGTTAGATCTATTCGTATTTTATGCCTAGCTAAGGGCGTTAAACAATAGCGTTTGTTGGGAGGCAACCCAATTTTATTTTTGTCTTTGCTTTTTAGGTTCTGTTTTGTATTAAATAATTTATCTAGCCTCTGGTTACAAGTAGTTGTTTGTGTTTTAGTTACTATTTGTGCCATGTAAGACCTTTGGGATAGCTTATTGTGATAGTTGATTTGATCTTGCTGAAAAATAGAAACTTTTGCGTCCAGGATATTAATTTTCATTTCTAGAAGAAGCGCGATAAAATACTGACTCTCTTTGCAGAAGATTATTAAACAAATTTCTTAGGTTGTCCTAATTTTTCAGAATTTTTGGAGTTACAGAAGTATTAAAAATGTCCATATTTCTACAAACAGTTCTGTTTTCGACATATTCTGTTTTCTTTGTGTTGTTTGCTTATTTTGATGTATCTATGGCTAGAATCGCGGGGGTATGAACCAAGGAAAAGTTGGAATACAGTAGATATTACACCACTATAAATAAATAATGAGTTCACAACAGTACCAAAAGTGGTGATTTATTATCTTATAGTAACGGAGCTTATGAGATTTTCTTTAGAGTTTTGTGTTGTGATTTTTCAAATTTTGGGTAACGATTTAATGTACTATGGAATAAGGAGTGGAAAAAGCCTAATCTTGTGGATTCCCAAGGCTCCCCAAGGTAATATTCAAGGAAAACCAAGAGCCTAAGCTTGGGGATGCCCCGGAAGGCATCCCCTCTTTCGTCTTCGTCTATCGGTAACTTTACTTGATGCTATATTTTTATTCACCACATGATATGTGTTTTGCTTGGAGCGTCTTGTATGATTTGAGTCGTTGCTTTTTAGTTTGCCACAATAATCCTTGCTGTACACACCTTTTGAGAGAGACACACATGAATCGTGGTTTATTAGAATACTCTATGTGCTTCACTTATATCTTTTGAGCTAGGCAATTTTGCTCTAGTGCTTCACTTATATATTTTTTGAGTGCGGTGGTAGTTTTTTTTATAGAAAGTGATGAACTATCGTGCTTCACTTATATTATTTTGAGAGTCTCTAAAAAGCATGGTAATTTTCTTTGGTTATAAATTTAGCCCTAATATGATAGGCATCCAAAAGGGATATAATAAAAAACTTTCATATAAAGTGCATTGAATACTATGAGAAGTTTGACTTGTGTAATTGTGAATTAGAGTCATGCTAGTAAGTAATTGTGAATTTGAGAAATACTTGTGTTGAAGTTTGTGATTCCCGTAGCATGCACATATGGTGAACTGTTATGTGATGAAGTCGGAGCATCATTTATTTATTTATTGTCTTCCTTATGAGTGGAGGTAGGGGACGAGCGATGGTCTTTTCCTACCTATCTATTCCCCTAGGAGCATGTGTGTAGTACTTCGTTTTGATAACTAATAGATTTTTTCAATAAGTATATGAGTTTTTTATGACTAAAGTTGAGTCCATGGATTATATGCACTCTCACCATCCACCGTTGCTAGCCTCTATAGTGCCGCACAACTTTCATCGTTACCATAAACCCACCACATACCTTCCTCAAAACAGCCACCATACCTACCTATTATGGCATTTCCATAGCCATTCCGAGATATATTTCCATGCAATATCCACTGTTTCGTTTATTATGACACGCTCCATCATTGTCATATTGCTTTGCATGATCATGTATTTGACATCATATTTGTGGCAAAGACCACCGTTCATAATTCTTTAATACATGTCACTCTTGACTCATTGCACATCCCGGTACACCGCCGGAGGCATTCACATGGAGTCATTTTTTTTCTAAGTTTCGAGTTGTAATTCTTGAGTTGTAAGTAAATGAAAGTGTGATGATCTTTATTATTAGAGCATTGTCCCATGTGAGGAAAGGATGATGGAGACTGTGATTCCCCCACAAGTCGGGAAGAGACTCCAGACTAAAAAAAGAGGCCAAAAAAATGAGAGAATGCCCGAATAAAAAAATAAATGAGAGAAAAGAGAGAAGGGGCAATGCTACTATCCTTCTACCACACTTGTGCTTCAAAGTAGCACCATGATCTTCATGATAGAGAGTCTCCTATATTGTCATTTTTATTATAGAACTTGGTGTATATATTTCAATGATGGGCTTCCTCAAATTGCCCTGGGTCTTCGTGAGCAAGCAAGTTGGATGCACCCCGACTTAGATTCTTTTTGAAATTTCATGAACTTATAGCTCTAGTGCATCTGTTGCATGGCAATCCCTACTCACTCACATTGATATCAATTAATGGTCATCTCCATAGCCCGTTGATAAGCCTAGTTGATGTGAGACTACCTCCTTCTTTTTCTCTTCTCCACAACCACCATCTATTCCACCTATAGTGCTATGTCCATGGCTCACGCTCATGTATTGCGTGAAAGTTGAAAAAGTTTGAGAGCATCAAAAGTATGAAACAATTGCTTGGCTTGTCATCAGGGTTGTGCATGATTTAAATATTTTGTGTGATGAAGATGGAGTATAGCCAAACTATATGATTTTGTAAGGATAAGATTTCTGTGGCCATGTTATTTTAAGAAGACATAATAGCCTTGTTAGTATGCTTGAAGTATTATTGTTTGTATGTCAATATTAAACTTTTCTTTTGAACCATACGGATCTGAACATTCATGCCACAATAAATAAATTACATGGATAAATATGTTAGGTAGCATTCCACATCAAAAATACTATTTTTATCATTTACCTACTCGAGGACGAGCAGGAATTAAGCTTGGGCATGCGTGTTACGTCTCCAATGCATCAATAATTTTTGACTGTTCCATGCTATTATATTATCTGTTTTGGATGTTTTATATGCATTAATATGCTATTTTTTATGATTTGGGGGACTAACCTATTAACCTAGAGCCCAGTGCCAGTTTCTGTTTTTTCCTTGTTTTAGAGTTTCGCAGAAAAGGAATACCAAACGAAGTCCAAACAGAATAAAACTTTCGTGATGATTTTTCTTGGACCAGAAGACATCCAGAGGACTTGGAGTGCATGTCAGGGAAGCCACGAGGCATCCACAAGGACGGAGGGCGTGCCCCCACCCTTGTGGACCCCTCGTGACTCCACTAACCTATTTCTTCTGCCTATATATTCCCATATATCCCAAAAACAATCAGGGGAGCGACGAAAACACTTTTCCACTGCTGCAACCTTCTGTACCCGTGAGATCCCATCTATGGGCCTTTTCCGGCGTCCTGCCAGAGGGGGATTCGATCATGGAAGGCTTCTGCATCAACACCATTGCCCTTCCAACGAAGCATGAGTAGTTTACCACAGACCTATGGGTCCATAGCTAGTAGCTAGATGGCTTCTTCTCTCTCTTTGATTCTCAATACCATGTTCTACTCGATGTCCTTGGATATCCATTCGATGTAATACTTTTTTGCGATGTGTTTGCTGAGATCTGATGAATAGTGGATTTATGATCATCTTATCTATGAATATTATTTGAATCTCCTCTAAATTCTTATATGCATGATTTGATATCTTTGCAAGTCTCTTCGAACTATTGATTTGGTTTGGCCAACTAGATTTGTTTTTCTTGCAATGGGAGAAGTGCTTAGCTTTTGGTTCAATCTTGCGGTGTCCTTTCCCAGTGACAGTAGGGGCAGTAAGGCATATATTGTATTTTTGCCATCGAGGATAAAAAGATGGGCTTTACATCATATTGCTTGAGTTTATTTCTCTACATCATGTCATCTTACTTAATGTGTTACTCTATTCTTCATGAACTCAATACTCTAGATGCAGGCAGGAGTTAGTCGATGTGTGGAGTAATAGTAGTAGATGCAGGCAGGAGTCGGTCTACTTGACATGGACGTGATGCCTATATTCCTGATCATTGCCTTAGATATCATCATAACTTTGCGCTTTTCTATCAATTGCTCGACAGTAATTTGTTCACCCACCGTAATATTTTCTATCTTGAGAGAAGCCTCTAGTGAAACCTATGGCCCCCGGGTCTATTTTCCATCATGTAATATTCTAGTTTCCATCATATTAGTTTCAGACCTACTTTTTTGCAATCTTTTACTTTCCGATCTGTAAACAAAAAATACCAAAAATATTTACTTTATCGTTTATCTATCTCTATCAGATCTCACGTTTGCAAGTAACCGTGAAGGGATTGACAACCCCTTTATCGCGTCGTGTGCAAGTTGTTGTTTATTTGTGCAGATATTCGGTAACTGGATTGATACCTTGGTTCTCAAAACTGAGGGAAATACTTACTCTACTTTACTGCATCACCCTTTCCTCTTTGATGGAAAAAGCAACGCAAGCTTAAGAAGTAGCACTTGTCATTCGGTTTTTTCTACAATCAACATACCCCCTCGAATGCAACGTGTTCAAATTTGGCATTTTTCCGGGCTCATTTACCATACTAGTGGATTATGTGCATTTTCTAGGCATTAATCCACATCATTCAAATTTGAACAATCGGTGCATGAAAAGGTGCACAAGAACGGTCAAGAAAAACCATACTCATGGTATTTAGTAAATTCTAAGCCTTTCACAAGGAATAGGCAAAGATTTCAAGGGAATGTGTGGCAATAGTCAACCACAAACGCGTCATTTACTGGGTTATCAACTATACAAAAATGAAATATGTGCTTGAAAAACATGATGCCTGGCATGGTGCCGTGGTACGGCCTCACCATGCCCTGGTGCAAAGCCGAGACGGTTTGATTTATGTCATCATGCACGCCCTTCATAAATCGAACCATCACCGAGGAAGTTCCATATTCGAGAGGGAAATCACCAAGCTTGAAGGGGAATCCAAATTTCCGTCCTAGTTTGTCATTCAGTTTTTTTCCAACAATCAACATACCGTCTGAAATGCAACGTGTTAAAATTTGACATTTTTCCGGGCTCATTTACCATATTTAGGGGATTATTTCCATTTTCTAGGCGTTAATGCACATAATTCAAATTCGAACAATCAGTGGATGAAAAGGTGCACAAGAACAGTCTGGAAAACCATGCTCGTGCTATTTAGTACATCCTCATGCCTTTTACAAGGAATGGGCAGATATTTCAAGGAAATATGTGGCAATAGTCAACCATAAACATGTCGTTTACTGGGTTGACAACTATACAAAAGTGAAATGCATGCTTGGAAAACATGATGCCGGACGTGGTGCCATGGTATGGCCTCACCGTGTCCTGGTTAAAATTTGAGAATGTTTGGCTTATGTCGTCATGCACGCCTTTCATAAATCGAACCATCACCGAGGAAGTATCATAGTTTGGGGGGATCACCAAAATTGAAGGGGGATCCAAATTTCCTTTGTCCTTTGTCCATGAGTTTTTTTCTACGATGAACATACACCCTGCAAATCACCGTGTTCAAATTTGGCACTTTTTCGGGTTCATTTACCATATTTAGGGGATTATGTGCATTTTCTAGGCATTAATGCACATAATTCAAGTTCAGACAATCGATGCAAGAAAGAGTGCACAAGAACGGCCTGGAAAACAATGCTCATGCCATTTAGTAAATTCTCATGCCTTTTACAAGGAATGGGCAGATATTTCGATGAAATGTGTGGCAATAGTCAACCACAAACGTTTGTTTATTGGGTTTTCAATTATAGAAAAAATGAAAAAAAATGCTTGAAAAACATGATGCCTGGCATGGTGCCATGGTATGGCCTCACCATGCCTTGGTAAAAATTTGAGAAGGTTTGGCTTATGTCGTCATGTACGCCCTTCATAAATCCAACCATCACGGAGGAAGTTCCAAGCTTTCGAGAGGGAAATCACCAAGATTCAAGGGGAATCCAAATTTTCTTCATTCTTTGCCCTGAAGTTTTTTCTACGACGAACATACACCCAGCAAATCACCGTGTTCAAATTTGGCAATTTTTCCGGGCTCATTTACCATATGTAGGGGATTGCGTGCATTTTCTATGCATTTTGCGCATATAAATCCAATCCAACTACAGCTGCATGGGTGTGATGTGAGTTACGTGGATTGCCGTTTGACCGTGGCGCATCCTACAGTGCACACGCGGGATCCGCGTTGCCGGGGTTCCGGCCAATCATAAGACAACACACAATAGGCTCAGCACACACTGTTTCTGGAGGCGACGAAGATGAACCGTGTGCAATAATGAACGAGCAAAATTGTAAGGGAAGCCAAATTTCCTTTGTCGTTTGTCGTTGAGCTCTTAAAAACCACCGCACTATACGGCTGCCTGGCCCCTCCATTCCAGAGCTCTCTCCAAGCGTCGTTCATGGCACCGCGATGCACAGTAGCTGGTAAGGAAGCGATGGCGTCCCGCCCCACCGCGTTCCTCGTCGCCCGCGACCGCACACATGGCAAGGAAGCGATGGCATCTCGCCGCGCCAAGTTCATCGTCGCCGCCGGCCACACAGTTACGTGGGCGGACTTTGAGGCTGCCATGGCCGAATGGGCGGTGGATCTAGAGGCGGCCAAAGCCGCATAGAAGGAGCAGAAAAGGCAGAAATAGTCAAGAAAAGAGAGTCCCGCCGCTGCAAGAAAGAAGAGGCCGCATGCCATGCTGAGGAGAGCTTGGCGGAGATCGAAGCACGGTGGGGTGTCGCCTACCAGGCCGGGAAGGAGAAGGCCGGCATTTGGCCAGCATGCCCCGATGGCAGCATGTAAGAAGTAGTTAGTGCGTGTGTCCTGCGTAGTCTTGGAGAAAATTACCGGTAGTACTTTAAGTTTGTACTATCTTATTATGAACGTACAATGTCGGTAAGCGCATCCTTTGAGGGCTTTGAGTGTTGATTAGCATGTGTTCAATGAAGTTTTGTAGCCGCACCCTAGCCCCAAATACTACTGAAATATCCGCCCGCAGCCACCAGAGGAGACTAGAGCTAGCCGCAACTGGTTTTTAGTCCGACCTCGCCGCACGAGTTGCCCGTGCACCTGCTTAAGTTGTTGCGCCGACGGATGGCAGTAAGCTTCTCTCTTGTTGCATAGGATCAAATCTGGCTACACGAGCGAGGCAGGTTGACACTTGATTGCATTTCATGAACCGATGATTTCTCATCGGGTGTCACATTGCCTCGTTCATGTACATTGAATAATCCTGATACAATGAAAGATATTTTTGAAATTAGGTGCGGTTGGAGATGTTGATAGATATAAGAATTATTAGAAGATCACAAAACACACTGTTTCTATGGCATACCTGTGTGCATTTTTTGTGTGTTAATGATCCATAAGTTAGTTACCTGTGCGATGTTTCCTAATAAACTAAGCTTACCATTGACTGAAAAAATCAACTACACGTGTACATTTTTTGGAGACGGGATCTGCCAATTTTCTCTTTTCGCACACACGAGTATTTTATGGGCTTCATCTGCGTTGTGTGTTTCCCCCGCCCAAGTTTCAAGTTTCGCAGCAAAATTTTCATTAGGCGCGCGATTTCAGAATTTATTCCTCCAACCACATCCCCACCCATCAAATCTCCTCAGTATCTCCACCTCCCCCCTCCTCCCCTACTAGCACCACAAACCGCCGCCACCACAACCACAACTTCAACCACATCTACATTCTCCTTGGATCCAGTGAGGTAACCCACCGATCTCTATCATGGCCCCTGCGAAACATCCTCATGCTTCCAAATCCCCATAGCCCCTACCTCCAGAGCATCGCCGTGCAAGCCCATCCACATATCACGTGGTGGTCGAGGAGCTGATGGCGGTCCATGGCGCGATGGTCGCTATGCGCGTTGGCCCGGAGGAACACCTCGCCACCACCACCACCGACATGGTGCAGGCTCTGGCCCAGGTTAAGTGCCCCAGCGACTACCCCCTAGGACTTAACAGGTATGATCTGGCTAGCTAATCTTACCAATACCACTTTGTAACACCCTCGATGCGGCTATATCGCCTACGTGTCCAAGCACGACTTAGAGGCATAACCGCATTGAAAGCAATGTCGCAAGTAAGGCAATCTTCACAACATCCCATGTAATATAGCTAATAAAGGGAAAGGTACATAGCTGGATTACACTCGCCACGTCAAACAAAGTACATAAATAGCGTTACATCATCCAATCACTCATGGCCCGACTACGGTGCCAAAATAAAAGATCAACCCAACATGCGACACGGTCCCGATCGCCCCAACTGGGCACCACTACTGACCATCAGGGAAAGACACATAGTAACGGCGTGAGTCTTCGTCGAACTCCCACTTGAGCTCAAGTGCGTCATCTGGAACAGAGTCATCAGGCCCTGCATCTGGTTTGGAAGTAATCTGTGAGCCACAGGGACTCAGCAATCTCGCACCCTCGTGATCAACACTATTTAAGCTTATAGGAAAGGCAAGGTAATATGAGGAGCTGCAGCAAGCGACTAGCATATATGGTGGCTAACCTGTTCGCAAAAGGGAGCGAGAAGAGAAGGCAAAGCACGAACGAATAACTAGAGAACAACCTGCGGCAAGCATTACTCCAAAACCGTGTTCACTTCCCGGACTCCGCCGAGAAGAGACCATCACGGTAACACACACAGTTGATTTATTTTAATTGAGTTAAGGTTCAAGTTATCTACAACCAGACATTAACAAATTCCCATCTTCCCATAACCATGGGCACGGATTTCGAAAGTTCAAATCCCTGCAGGGGAGTCCCAACTTAGCCCATCACAAGCTCTCACGGTCAACGAAGGATATTCCTTCTAGCGGGAAGACCCGATCAAACTCGGAATCCCGGTTACAAGACATTTCGACAATGGTAAAACAAGTCCAGCAACACCGCCCGACTGTGCCGACAAATTCCGATAGGAGCTGCACATATCTCGTTCTTAGGGCACACTCAGATGAGACTAGCTATGAGTAAAACCAAACCTCAAGTTTCCCCGAGGTGGCCCCGCAGGCAGCTCGGTCGGACCAACACTCAGAGGAGCACTGGCCCAGGGGGGTTTAAATAAGATGACCGTCAGGAGCGCGACTCCCAAGGGAAAAGAAAAGGCTAGGTGGCAAATGGTAAAACCAATGTTGGGCATTGCTGGAGGAGTTTTATTCAAGGCGAACTATCAAGGGGTTCCCGTAATAGCCCAACCGCGTAAGGAACACAAAATCCGGGAACATAACACTGATATGACGGAAACTAGGGTGGCAAGAGTGGAACAAAACACTAGGCATAAGGCCGAGCCTTCCACCCTTTACCAAGTATATAGATGTATTAATTAAATAAGAGATATTGTGATATCCCAACAAGTAAATATGTTCCAACAAGGAACAACATCTCCATGTTCCAACAAGGAACAAACATCAATCTTCACCTGCAACTAACAACGCTATAAGAGGGGCTGAGCAAAGCGGTAACATAGCCAAACAACGGTTTGCTAGGACAAGGTGGGTTAGAGGCTTGGTACAACAATACTGGAGGCATGATAAGCAAGTGGTAGGTATCGTAGCATAGACATAGCAAAAGAGCGAGCAACTAGCAAGCAAAGATAGAAGTGATTTCGAGGGTATGGTCATCTTGCCTGAGATCCGCAAGGAAGAAGAACGAGTCCATGAAGAAGACCAAAGGACGAAGTCGAACGGATCCTCACAAACGCGATGTTATCGAAACAAACCCGAAGAAGCAACACCGGAAAGAAGCACACAACATAGTAAACAACCACCACATAAGCATGGCATGATGCACAACCAAGTATGATGCATGTCCGGTTTAAATATGCATGGCATGGCAAGGGGCACAAACAACACTACAAGTTAAGTGGAGCTCAATATGCATCGGGATGCATATTGACAAAACACCACATTCCATTATTTAGTTCACTCCCGGTTAGGTACTCAACAATATTAAATGTTGTTAAACATGGCAAGAAGTGAGGCATAACAAAACTACACTATCTAAACAATTTAAATGGGGTCGGATATAACAAACAACAAATCCAGAAAATCCCCATATGCATTTAGCAAATTAATGCAAACAACAATTTAAACCATCTTAATGTTGTTAACATGATGCGGATGCCATGTTCAAGTTTATGCAATTTTTTGAAAATGTTGGCATGAGCATATTATGAAGCATTTGTCAAAGTGGCAGAAAACGAAAGGGGTGCCACGACAACGAATCCGAAAATGATGCCACGGCAACATCTCGGTTTCCGGTAACTCGATTGAGATGCCGGTGCAAAAGGAAGTGTGACGGGAGCGTGTCGTGCAAGATGGTGGGGTGATCCCGGTAACCGGGTTCCCCACGAATTGGCGGCAGAAGAGGAGAACCGAGCAAGTGACAACTCAGGCACGGTGCAAACATAGGGTGCAACTCATACAACACATGCAAACGTTCTCGGACGGTCATCTTGGGGTTATACCTTCGAAGTGTATCGGTTCGGTGCAAAGTAGAGGAAGTAGACATTCTCGCCACGTTCGTAGTGGTAGTAGTTGTACTCATGCCGTAGTGGAAGTAGTGGTTTGCGTCGATGGTAGTGGTACATAGCAATCGTGGACGAACTTTAGGGTCATCGTTAGACGTTCACGGTTCTTCGGCGATGGTGGTGGTACACGTTCCGTAGATGTTTGGGCAGCAGTAGTGGTATACGTTTCGAAGGCGTTCGAGCCATCGGTAGCGGTACTTGGTGAATCCCGAAACGGTCTTGGCATCTTCGCGCATAGGGGTACTTGGCGTTTTCGTGTAGTCGAACTTGAGGGGTCTCGACATCGTCGTACTTGGCACAATCCGCATAGTTGTGCACTTGTCAGAGAGGATCTTGGTGTCTCCAAAGCGAAGCAGGAAAAAAAGGCCTCGGGTCTTGGCATGGCTGACAGCAGGCCGTGTGGCCCATGTGCGAACAACAAGGGTGAGGAGGCAGCCCTAGGCACGGTCGATGCGGGCGTCCTTGCTACGCTCCTGTACCTGTTCGATGCAGAGAGCTTCGGGAAGGCACCTGCAGCAACTGGAGGTCGATGGCGGAGCAACAGCAAGACGAAGAGCTCGGCGGCCTGGACTCGCCGGTCGGAGATGGGACGCGCGCAACAGGGAGCTCAGCGGCCGGAGCTAATGATCAACGCAGCCGCAGGGTCGTGGGCACGAGGGCTCGGTGACGGTCCTGTTGCCGCTCACGACGAAGAAGGGAGGACCATGGGCGCGCGAGGGGGCACTGCCTCATGGCTGGATGGACTTGGTGCTGCGGAGTTCGGCAGCGGCAGCGGTGGCCATCGAACTTGGAGCTCCGGGCGAGGCGGAGAAGCGGTGGCGCGGGCGCGGTCCACGAGATGGTGCGGGGCAGCGGCCTGGTTCTGCGGGATCCATAGCTGCGTCGCCGGATCCCGTCCAATGCTGCCATGGATCCCGCAGAACCAGGCCGCGGCCCCACACCATCTCGTGGACCGTGCCCGCGCCACCGCTTCTCCGCCTTGCACGGAGCTCCAAGTTCGCCGGCCACCGTTGCCACTGCCAACCTCCGCAGTAGCAAGTCCATCCAGCCGCGAGGCAGTGCCCCCTCACGCGCCCATGGTCCTCCCTTCTTCGTCGTGAGCGGCAACAGGAGCGTCGCGGAGCCCTCGTGCCCGCGACCCTGTGGCTGCGTTGACCATCAGCTCCGGCCGCTGAGCTCCCTGCTGCGCGCGTCCCATCTTCGACCGACGAGTCCAGGCCGCCAAGCTCTTCGTCTTGCTGTTGCTCCGCCATCGAGCTCCAGTTGCTGCAGGCGCCGTCCCGAAGCTCTCTGCATCGAACAGGTATAGGAGCGTAGCAAGGACGCAAGCATCGACCGCGCCTAGGGCTGCCTCCTCGCCCTTGTTGTTTGCACGTGGGACACACGGCCTACTGTCAGCCACGCCAAGACCCGAGGCCTTTTTTTGCTGCTTCGCTTTGGAAACACCAAGATCCTCTCCGACAAGTGCACGACTATGCGGATTGTGCCAAGTACCACGATGTCGAGACCCCTCAAGTTCGACTACACGAAAACGCCAAGTACCCCTACGCGCGAAGATGCCAAGACCGTTTCGGGATTCACCAAGTACCGCTAACGATGGCTCGAACGCCTTCGAAACATATACCACTACTGCCGCCCGAAGATCTACGGAACGTGTACCACAACCATCACCGAAGAACCGTGACCGTCTAACGATGACCCTCAAGTTCGTCCACGATTGCTATGTACCACTACCATCGACGCGAACCACTACTTCCACTACGGCATGAGTACAACTACTACCACTACGAACGTGGCGAGAATGTCTACTTCCTCTACTTTGCACCGAACCGATACGCTTCGAAGGTATAACCCCAAGATGACCATCCGAGAACGTTTGCATGTGTTGTATGAGTTGCACCCTATGTTTGCACCATGCCCGAGTTGTCACTTGCTCGGTCCTCCTCTTCTACCACCAATTCGTGGGGAACCCGGTTACCGGGATCACCCCACCATCTTGCACGACACGCTCCCGTCACACTTCCTTTTGCACCGGCATCTCAATCGAGTTATCGGAAACCGAGATGTTGTCGTGGCATCATTTTCGGATTCATTGTCGTGGCACCCCTTTTGTTTTCCGCCACTTTGACAAATGCTTCATAATATGCTCATGCCAACAGTTTCAAAAAAATGCATAAACTTGAACATGGCATCCGCATCATGTTAACAACATTAAGATGGTTTAAATTGTTGTTTGCATTAATTTGCTAAATGCATATGGGGATTTTCCGGATTTGTTGTTTGTTATATCCGGCCCCATTTAAATTGTTTAGATAGTGTAGTTTTGTTATGCCTCACTTCTTGCCATGTTTAACAACATTTAATATTGTTGAGTACCTGACCGGGAGTGAACTAAATAATGGAATGTGGTGTTTTGTCAATATGCATCCCGATGCATATTGAGCTCCACTTAACTTGCAGTGTTGTTTGTGCCCCTTGCCATGCCATGCATATTTAAACCGGACATGCATCATACTTGGTTGTGCATCATGCCATGCTTATGTGGTGGTTGTTTACTATGTTGTGTGCTTCTTTCCGGTGTTGCTTCTTCGGGTTGGTTCCGATAACGTCGCGTTTGTGAGGATCCGTTCGACTTCGTCCTTTTGTCTTCTTCATGGACTCGTTCTTCTTCCTTGCGGATCTCAGGCAAGATGACCATACCCTCGAAATCACTTCTATCTTTGCTTGCTAGTTGCTCGCTCTTTTTCTATGCCTATGCTATGATACCTCCCACTTGCTTATCATGCCTCCCATATTGTTGTACCAAGCCTCTAACCCACCTTGTCCTAGAAAACCGTTGTTTGGCTATGTTACCGCTTTGCTCAGCCCCTCTTATAGCGTTGTTAGTTGCAGGTGAAGATTGAAGTTTGTTCCTTGTTGGAACATGGAGATGTTGTTCCTTGTTGGAACATATTTACTTGTTGGGATATCACAATATCTCTTATTTAATTAATACATCTCTATACTTGGTAAAGGGTGGAAGGCTCGGCCTTATGCCTGGTGTTTTGTTCCACTCTTGCCGCCCTAGTTTCCGTCATATCGGTGTTATGTTCCTGGATTTTGCATTCCTTACGCGGTTGGGCTATTATGGGAACCCCTTGACAGTTCGTCTTGAATAAAACTCCTCCAGCAATGCCCAACATTGGTTTTACCATTTGCCACCTAGCCTTTTATTTTCCCTTGGGAGTCGTGCTCCTGAGGGTCATCTTATTTAAACCCCCCTGGGCCAGTGCTCCTCTGAGTGTTGGTCCGACCGAGCTGCCTGCGGGGCCACCTCGGGGAAACTTGAGGTTTGGTTTTACTCGTAGCTAGTCTCATCTGAGTGTGCCCTAAGAACGAGATATGTGCAGCTCCTATCGGGATTTGTTGGCACATTCGGGCGGTGTTGCTGGACTTATTTTACCATTGTCGAAATGTCTTGTAACTGGGATTCTGAGTTTGATCGGGTCTTCCCGCTAGAAGGAATATCCTTCATTGACTGTGAGAGCTTGTGATGGGCTAAGTTGGGACTCCCCTGCAGGGATTTGAACTTTCGAAAGCCGTGCCCACGATTATGGGCAGATGGGAATTTGTTAATGTTCGGTTGTAGATAACTTGAACCTTAACTCAATTAAAATAAATCAACTGTATGTGTTACCGTGATGGTCTCTTCTCGGCGGATTCCGGGAAGTGAACATGGTGTTGGAGTAATGCTTGCCGCAGGTTGTTCTCTAGTTATTCGTTCGTGCTTTGCCTTCTCTTCTCGCTCTCTTTTGCGAACAGGTTAGCCACGATATATGCTAGTCTCTTGCTGCAACTCCTCATATTACCTTGCCTTTCCTATAAGCTTAAATAGTCTTGATCGCGAGGGTGCGAGATTGCTGAGTCCCTGTGGCTCACAGATTACTTCCAAACCAGATGCAGGGCCTAATGACTCTGTTCCAGATGACGCGCTTGAGCTCAAGTGGGAGTTCGACGAAGACTCACGCCGTTACTATGTGTCTTTCCCTGATGATCAGTAGTGGTGCCCAGTTGGGGCGATCGGGACCGTGTCGCATGTTGGGTTGATCTTTTATTTTGGCACCGTAGTCGGGCCATGAGTGATTGGATGATGTAATGCTATTTATGTACTTTGTTTAACGTGGCGAGTGTAAGCCAACTATGTACCTTTCCCTTTATTATCTATATTACATGGGATGTTGTGAAGATTGCCTTACTTGCGACATTGCTTTCAATGCGGTTATGCCTCTAAGTCGTGCTTCGACACGTAGGAGATATAGCCGCATCGAGGGCGTTACACACTTGCAATGGCTATGTTTTGTATGGTTGATGTATTAAGCATGTTTGTGCCTTGTTTATTTTAGTACTGCACACTGTGTGATGTTCAAGTATTAACTGTCCAGCTCAATTTCACACATACCAAGAACAAACTTACAATACATGACTCAGGATATCGCTAGAGATGCTGCCAATTTGCTATTTTTGGTGGATGCTAACCCTGTTGTACTTAACATGCCTGTCCATGTACTTACGCAGGGTCATAACAGCCGATGTTGTTGTTTCTTGTCGAGATTAGCTGCGTCCCATGTCTTACAGTATTTCACATCATTCGTGCAATTGGAGTTTAACTTCTACCATTTATTAGTTGCCTGTAGGTACACATGTCAGTGGAACTAATCCACGCTTCGACCCAGAGGAAGAGCTCGCCTCCGCCGCCACTGACTTTGGGCGGGCGCTGGCCAAGATGAAGTGCCCCAGCAACTACCTCCCATGACTTACCAAGTATGAACTCACCAGTTCAATCTTACCAATACTAGTTGCAATTATTGGCTATGTTTTGTACGGTCGATGTATTAAGCATGTTGTAGTAGGACTCCCCTTTTTCCTATTAGGAGTAGGAGAGGGAAGGAAGAGGAAGGAGGGAGGAAGGAAAGGGGGGGCCGGCACCCCTCCCAATTCGGATTGGGCTTGCGGGGCGCGCCCCCTCACTTGCTCCATTCCCCTCCTTTCCACTAAGGCCCAATAAGGCCCATATACCTCCCGGGGGGTTCCGATAACCTCCCGGTGATCCGGTATTGTCCCAATCTTACCCAGAACCTTTCCGGTGTCCAAATATAGTCGTCCAATATATCGATCTTTATGTCTCGACCATTTCGAGACTCCTCGTCAAGTCCGTGATCACATCCGGGACTCCAAACAACCTTCGGTACATCAAAATCTATAAACTCATAATGAAACTGTCATCGTAACGTTAAGCGTGCGGACCCTATGGGTTCGAGAACAATGTAGACATGACCGAGACACGTCTCCGGCCAATAACCAATAGCGGAACCTGGATGCTCATATTGGCTCCTACATATTCTATGAAGATCTTTATCGGTCAGACCGCATAACAACATACGTTGTTCCCTTTGTCATCGGTATGTTACTTGCCCGAGATTCGATCATCGGTATCTTAATACCTAGTTCAATCTCGTTACCGGCAAGTCTCTTTACTCGTTCCATAATACATCATCTCGCAACTAACTCATTAGTTGCATTGCTTGCAAGGCTTAAGTGATGTGCATTACCGAGAGGGACCAGAGATACCTCTTCGACAATCGGAGTGACAAATCCTAATCTCGAAATATGCCAACCCAACATGTACCTTTGGAGACACCTGTAGAGCACCTTTATAATCACCCAGTTACATTGTGACATTTGGTAGCACACAAAGTGTTCCTCTGGTAAACGGGAGTTGCATAATCTCATAGTCACAGGAACATGTATAAGTCATGAAGAAAGCAATAGCAACATACTAAACAATCGGGTGCTAAGCTAATGGAATGGGTCATGTCAATCACATCATTCTCCTAATGATGTGATCCCGTTAATCAAATGACAACACATGTCGATGGTTAGGAAACATAACCATCTTCGATTAACAAGCTAGTCAAGTAGAGGCATACTAGTGACGTTTAGTTTGTCTATGTATTCACACAAGTATTATGTTTCCGGTTAATACAATTCTAGCATGAATAATAAACATTTATCATGATATAAGGAAATAAATAATAACTTTATTATTGCCTCTAGGGCATATTTCCTTCACTCTCCCACTTGCACTAGAGTCAATAATCTAGTTCACATCGCCATGTGATTTAATATCAATAGTTCACATTATCATGTGATTAAGACCCATAGTTCACATCGACATGTGACCAACACCAAAAGGGTTTACTAGAGTCAATAATCTAGTTCACATTGCTATGTGAAACACCCAAAGAGTAGTAAGGTGTGATTATGTTTTGCTTGTGAGAGAAGTTTAGTCAATGGGTCTGCCACATTTAGATTCGTAAGTATTTTGCAAATTTCTATGTCAGCAATGCTCTGCACTAAGCTACTCTAGCTAATTGCTCCTACTTTCAATATGTATCCAGATTGAGATTTTGAGTCATCTGGACCAGTGTCAAAACTTGCATCGACGTAACCTTTTACGACGAACCTTTTGTCACCTCCATAATCGAGAAACATATCCTTATTCCACTAAGGATTATTTTGACCAATGTCCAGTGATCTACTCTTAGATCACTATTGTACTCCCTTTGCCAATGTCACATCCCTAGTTCTGACAATGCCTAGTGCATGCATTAGAGTGTTACATCATGTTTAAATTTCATTTAAACCTGAGATGGGGATTGACTAAGCCCTAGCACCAAATGAATTCAACTAGGGTCAAAATAAAACCTTTTTCATTGAACTCAAAATGTCCTCTAAAAATGTTCAACATTTCTGGGTTGAGGTGGAAGCATCTACCAAAAATGGTTTATATTTTTGCAGGACATATTTGGTCACTGAATTAAATCATATAGTATTTTCATTTGTGCATTTAAATGCTATTAAATATTACAAATGCTCAAATAATCATAAACTAAAATGTTTACTGTTGGATATATTCTAAACAGTAGCCATGTTTAGTTTCATGATTTTTGAAAGTGTCTGAGTATTTTTTTAATAAAGCCCTAAATTTACAGAATAATAGAAAACTGAGATAATTTGAAAAAGAGAGAGAGAGAAAGACCCGTACCTGGGCCACTTACCTGTAGCCGGCCCAGCTTCTGCGCGGCCCGTTACTGTGCAGCCCAGCTGCCAGTCATCTTCCTCCCCCTCGCCCCGAAGCAGCTGCGTGCTGGACGCACGCGCGCTGACGCCGGCCACCTCCTGCTTCGCCGTGGCAGCCTCCCCGACTTCCTCGCGATGCCACGGAGACGTCCCCGACCCCCTCTCACTTCTTCCTCGCTCTCGGGACCTCCCTCCCCCTCGCTCCTCTGTTTCCCCTGCCGCGACCGAGCGGAGCTTGCCGTCATCGTCGCCGTACCCATGGCCACCGGCCACCCCTAGCCTCGCCGATGCACCCAGGAGCTCCGCCTCGACCCCCTCTTCCTCCCCACCGATCCACAGCCCTCCGGAAGCCCTGCATCGCTGCCATCGCCGTCGTCTTCTACCTCGGACCCGCCGGCCATCTTCGTCAAATTCGCCGGCTCCGGACCGTCCCCGACCTCGCCGAGCGTCCCCTCGTCATCGCCGTGAGTCACTGACCCTCTCCCCTAACTCAGCATGCTCCCCTCCGTGCCGTAGCGCCGTTCCCCACGAGCACCGAAGCCACCGTCCGCCATTGCTGCTGCACGCATAGCCCCCGTGCTCCCCTGGCCTCACTGAGCTGCTCTTAGTGCTCCCCATGTCTAGCAGGTGCTGCCCAGCCTCTCCATTTGCTCACTGATGCACCGTAGCGACGCGCCCGAGCACCACCGAACACCATCGCCGCCAAAGCTCGTCGCCGGCATGAGTTCCGGTGACCCCACAATCTCCCACTTGGTCCTTTGGATGCGCGAGAGCAAGGGCCATCCCCTGGTGCCCTCAGCGCGCCAAGTTGACGCCTCTAGCGCAAGTCCGGCGTGCCCCGCCGTGTCCTGTGGTCGCCGCCGGCTGGTCTCCGGTGACGCCGACGTGGCGCACTTACTTAGTCGCTAATGACCCTACTAACAGCCCTATCTCTCACTGACATATGGGCCCCACGCCCTTAACTAACCACGGTTAACCCCTGTTTAGTTTAAGTTAACCACAGTGGCCCCACCCGTCAGTTTTGACCGCGCTGACGTGGCCGTTGACTGGGCCCACATGTCAGCGACACAAACCAGTCTGAGACACTGACGTGTGGACCCCACTGGCCAGGTTTGACCTGGACTAGCCATGTTGACCTGCTGATGTCACTAATACGTCATGCTGACGCCGTATTTGCTTCTGGAATTAAAATAAATCAAAATGATTTATAAATTTCAGAAAATGTCCTAAACTTCAATAAATCATAGAAAATTAACCGTAACTCCAAATTAAATAATTTATATATGAAAAATTATCAGAAAAATTCAAGGAATCCATCTGTACCATTTTCATGCATGTTAGAACAACTTATAGCTGCTGTTTAGCACAAATCAATTAAATGGCATTTGAATAATCACATATGGAGTTTGAATTTGAATCTTGTATTCAAACCAACTTCATTTAATCTGTTGCTAGTTGCATTAGCCCAAAACACATTCATTTTGCCATGTCATGATCATGCATCATATTGTGCATTGCATTGATTGTGTTCCCTTCTGTGTTGCCGGTATTTGTCCCCTCTCGATAGACGTGATACCGATGATGTGATCGTTGACACTAATGAAGACTCAATGTTATCTTCAGAAGTGCCAGGCAAGCAAAACCCCCTTGTTCATTCCGATAAAATCCCACTCTCTCGCTCCTGCTCTCTTTTACTGCATTAGGACAACATCGATTCATCTGTTACTTGCTGCGGTAGCTGAACCCCTTTATCCTCTGCATGACCTGTCATTCCACAGTAATTAGATGAAACCCACTAGCATGAGTAGGAGTTGTTTGAGCCCTGTTGTGCCTACTCCTTCATGTTTGTTTGTCATGCCTGCTACTGCTTAGAGTTGAGTCAGGTCTGATTCATCGGGGATGAATCAGAGGCGTGTGAACATGTCCTACTGTGTGTGAGCTAAGTGTGTGAACACGATTTGGTAAAGGTAGCGGTGAGAGGCCATGTAGGAGTACATGGTGGGTTGTCTCATTGCAGCCGTCCTCAGGAACTGAGTTCTGTGTTTGTGATCCATGATTCAGCTACTACCACGCATTGGGCCCGAAACCAATGGACCCTCTCGGCTTCTTGATCACCCTTGTCCTCTGTCCAGGAGTTGCAAGTAGTTTCTGGTGTTTGTAGCTTACTGGAGGCCGTGGACAGCGCTGACCGTAGGGGTGGGCTGTGATGCGGTAGGTACGTGGCACGGTGTACCGGATGCCCGTTTGGTATCTCGGGAACCCTGTTCACATCGTTTGGGGCTGTGAGCGAAACTCCGGCCGGATCTCCTCATGGATGGAACCCGAATAGGCGATAAACCTGGACTAGAGACTCGAGTGTTTAGGCAGGCCGTGGCCGACACCCACGTTGGGCTTCCGCTTGAAGGTTGCCGAGTACATGTCGTGTAAACGGCGGTAAGTGGTGAGAGCGTGTGTGAAGAAGTACACCCCTGCAGGGTTAACATCATCTATTCGAATAGCCGTGTCCGCGGAAAAGGACTTCTGGGTTGCTTATATCAGTTCATAGACAAGTGAAAGTGGATACTCTAAAATACGCAAGATAAGCGTGAGTGCTATGGATGGCGTTCTCGTAGGGAGACGGGAGCGGATCCATAGTGGTGTATTGGTTGGTGAATATGTGGACTCGTGTGCGCCACCTCAAAAGAGTTACATTGCAGTCGTAGTTCAGGATAGCCACCGAGTCAAAGCTGGCTTGCTGCAGTTAAACCCCACCATCCCTTTGTTGATAATGATGCATATGTAGTTAGTTCTGATGTAAGTCTTGCTGGGTACATTTGTACTCACGTTTGCCTATTTTATGTTTTTGCAGAGAGACTTCAGTCTCACTAGTAATTCCGCGTGGTCTTCGACGTTTAGCTTGTTACCTCAGCTACGATCTTGTGCCCTCGGCTGGATCTGGTAGATAGTTAGGCTTCTCAGCCCTTTTTCATTTATAGATGTCTGTACCCAGACATGATAGCTTCCGCTTGTGCTTTGACTTGTATGCTCTGAGTGTTGGGTCATGAGACCCATGTTTGTAATATCTCGCTCCTCGGAGCCTATTGATAAATTACTCGAGTCATAGAGTCATGTTGTGATGCCATGTTGTATTTGCATATATCGAGCATATTGTGTGTATGTTATTGAAATGCTTGGTATGTGTGGGATCTGACTATCTAGTTGTTTATCTTTAGTAGCCTCTCTTACCGGGAAATGTCTCCTAGTGTTTCCACCGAGCCATGGTAGCTTGCTACTGCTCCGAAACACTTAGGCTGGCCGGCATGTGTCCTTCTTCGTTCCTGTGTCTGTCCCTTCGGGGAAATGTCACGTGATGAATACCGGAGTCCTGTTAGCCTGCTACAGCCCGGTTCACCGGAGTCCTGCTAGCCCAGTGCTACAGCCTGGATTCACTCGCTGATGACCGACACGTTCGATGCTGGGTCATGGATGCCTGTCCCTGTAAGTCTGTGCCACTTTGGGTTTACGACTAGCCATGTCAGCCCGGGCTCCTTATCATATGGATGCTAGCGACACCGTCATATACGTGTGCAAAAAGGCGCAAACGGTCCCGGGCTAAGGTAAGGCGACACCCGTGGGAATACCGTGCGTGAGGCCGCAAAGTGATATGAGGTGTTACATGCTAGATCGATGTGGCATTGAGTCTGGGTCCTGATAGCGTTGGTATCAGAGCTTGACTGCCTGTAGGTTACCAAGCCAAACTGGTCGAAGTTGAGTCTAGAAATTCTTTAGTTATATAAGGGAATTGATTGTGGGATGGAACGTAAGGCTCTTTTTACTCCTTATACCTCATGCCCTTCTGATCTGAGTCATCTTATCTTTCCTACGGGGATTAAGAACTAAGCTATCTCTTCTTTCTATCAGGATCACGTGTTACTAATCCGTAGACTTATAGATTGTTGGATTTAAGCCTCGGTTCAGTTCCTACTACTTCCGTATGATAATTCTTGATCTCGGAACCTTGATTTTGTGCTTCTGAGTGGCTATGCCACCATTGTTGTAGCATGTCTCCAATCTTTTGAGCATTTACAGTCGTTATGCTGTCCGAGTCATCCCAGGTTTCTAAATAGTCTGAAGCATTTGCAAAATCCCTTCCTCCCGTTCCGATGTTCCTTTGGGCCAGATTAACCACACTAATCGGTGAGTTGAGGTACTTTGTTACCTCGGCGTATATGTTGGAGATATTATTATGACCCTAGGTGTCTTAGGGGATCATCTAGTAATTTAGCCATGATTTGTGTTCCCAGTGTGATGATTCTGGCCATCATTCTCGAAAGCATCCCTGATGTTATTAGTTAGTAGGCATTCTATTTCTGGGTTTTGAACCCGAGATTCACTCTACTTACTTCATGTTGATAGTGTTTGCTAGTTCCTTCAGGATATCAGAAACTTTGCGATAGTCCTCGAGGTCCGTGGTATTTCCTTCTTTCAAATACTATGAACCGCTTATGGCAGATGTTTATTGGATCAAAAGATCACAATTAGAGTACTCTTGAGGAGTTCTCCATTCATAAATCGTGACTCTGCCAGTCCTACCTCTCTGCATGGGTTATCCGGAAGAAACATGTTGAACTTGGTTCGGCATACTAATCTATGCATCCACAACTCAGAAAATTATATGTTCCTTTGAGTTGTCTCTCTTTAGTTGCATTCTGACCCTCGTCTATCAATTGATAGTCAAGAGTATGCGTGCATTCATTCATCGATGCCTGTTACTCTTGTGGTTCGTCAAGCCATTCTATTCCAGAGAGTGACTTGGAGAAAACAAACTCCAGTACCTCATCCATATTTAGGATTGGGTCAAAGTAGTTGTGTTCCGCAGATCAAGTTACAATCCAGCTTCTGGTCTGCTCTACCCTGAAGCATTACCTTCTTTATAACAGGAATTTCATGAGAATTGCACCACCTTTTGTGAATTCTTGACATAGTGATACTTCACGCCATCCTTTTTCATTCCTCGGTTCCGTGTTGTTGCAGCCGGAATACCGACAAATGAATTGTGATGTGTGAAATCAATACTCCCAGCAACCTCGTTGCTTGGTAGTTAAAGGATAACAATTTCATTCTTAGCATGTTGGTTTTTGAATCATCCTTCTAAGACTTATCGTGCTACCTAGTTCTTATTTCGGTGCACCCTTCGATTGATGAGTTAGGATCTTGTCAAGTCCTCACTCATTTGATTATATCGTCTTGCCCTCAAAAGCGAGATTGTTCTCGAGCTTAGTAACATACCGGTGGTTCGTGATTTTCTGAATGTCTTCTCGGAAGTATCACCAGGTCATCACCTGACCGTTATGTTGAGCCCGTGATCAAGTTGGTTTCTTA
Source organism: Triticum dicoccoides (assembly GCF_002162155.2). NCBI lineage: Eukaryota > Viridiplantae > Streptophyta > Magnoliopsida > Poales > Poaceae > Triticum > Triticum dicoccoides. Next base: position 362,177,537 of record NC_041384.1, on the reverse strand, counting down.
TGAACCACCTTCTTTCCAAGAATCGGTGTTAGATATCCCTGAGCTAGTTGGTTAAGCTGGACAACAACTTGGAGAATTGGAAGATAAAAGCTTGCCTAACTTAGCTTGTTCCAAAGGAATATTCTTGTGTAGTGTGTGTTGAAGAAAGATGATATCTTCATCGATTGGTCCCTGTGATCAGTTGCTGGACCTATTGTCTTATCAATCCTTTGATTTGAGTGTGGGCTATCGTCAAATCAAATCAGTACCAACGATGCTCGTAATGTTGTCTTATTCGTGGTTGATCCCTCGAGCATACACCATTACATCTTTGGTCTGACCAATGCTATCACCATGTTCACTTAACTATGGAATTCCTTTTAAAAGGAAACCTAGATGAATTGTTGTTGAGCCCATTGACAACATCCTTATCTCCTCCATGATTTTGTTGAACACTAAGCTAGTGTTGCAAATTTTTGAAAGCATTTGTTCATGCTAGCTCATGAAGCATATGTTTGGATGAAGGTAGTGACTTCCTTTAATTCATGTGCATCTGATGCAAGTTGCCGCCGTGGATTCGAGAAAGTCAATGTTGCTTTCTTTGGAATCATTCCAAATCAGTCATGCACACGTGCGAAGAATGCTGTGGTTTGAAGACTTGCAACCTTCAATCTATATGTATCCCTAGCACACCAAGCCACTGGTTGATTTGTTCAAGGAGAAGGAGTTCCTTCATAAGAGCTAATCCGGACTTATGAAAGAACTTCGATATCCTCGCTGATGGCTCCCAATCAGAACTCGGTAGTGTTTTATTGTAATTCTACCATGTGGGCATGCTTGTCTGGGACAACGTGTTCACATGTTTGTAGCAGAACCAGCTCATGTTTTGGAGCTTGCTATCGTAGTTCATCTCCCGAGAATCCCGCAACGTCATCTCATCGATTTGTGTTGCAAACTTTCATTTTTCTTCCTAGACTCGATGGGTCTGGAATATTCTGACACCAAGCAGATCTGAATCTCAGGCAGATATGATGGTTGGAACATTTCTCCAAGAACTATAATATTGGTTCCTCGATAACTGGTAAAGTGGATGTCGTGGCCAGCACCACCCAGCCGAAAGACCTATTATTGTAGTATCTTGATTGAAGAAGTTGGCCACCTCCCCATAAGGATTTCGTAGGATTTACCTCCGTAACTGTTCCTTATGGATTCTATTGCTCCCGAAGTCCGACCTTTTACTTGATGTTCTAGTTATCAAACCATATCTATGAATGGGATACACTAGCACATCAAGGAGAACATTAGAAGCGGAGTGCTAAATGTCTCTCGGTCGATCATCCAGATTTTATTTCCTTGGCCTCGCTAAGGTGAAATCTGAGAAAGTGTTATCTTTCTTTGCATCTGCATCATCCATCATCATTCATCATAGTAGCAAGTTGTGTTGCCAGGATCCTTGACACGGATGTTGGTAAAACCTTGATGAATATGGAAATGCTCAAGTTCTTGAGAGCACGCACAAGCGCTAGGTATTATCGCCGGCACTAACCGGGATTGCTCCTAGTCTCTTCGGTTATGCTATGACCTATTCAAACAGTGAATTCACTCTCTATTGTTGGGTTCTTCCCTAGTTACCAGAATCATTCCCAGCATTTGCATTTTGTTCCCAGCTTGCACCGCCAATGTGTCATTCTACCATGGGTCTCTTCCATTTCCGGTGATAAGCAAATTCATCCATTACGTTGTCTTCAACAAGGTAATCCACATCATCCAAGTTTGAGTATGCCATTCTACCGAACCCCTCTAAATGATCGATTATGATTTGCCTTAAGCTGGTTTAAAGAGTTTCAATGATCTCTGAATCAAAGGTAATTCTTTTTGCCACTTAAGGGGAGATATCTACGAGTCACGGTTCCGAAGGTGTCTCGTTGTGGTATCATAGCAACTCAACTCCTCGCTACGTTGACAACCGTTCGCCACCTTCTTAGGTGTGGAATTGTTGTCTACCTAGTGAACCTTCGTCATCTGCCTCACTCCATTCTTATGGATGTGTGCTTGGTCCCTCAGCTCGAGAGATGTTGCTATGTCCCATTCCGTGAGTTAATCCTGAGTTGTTCAACCTTCGAGAAGAACGATTCTTTTATGGTCTTTCCTTTCCTCTCGTTGTCATGTTAGTTGGAGTTCTCAGAACAAGACGACAAGACAAAGATGGTGATCGAATCAACGTTCCTATGAAGTGCAACCTGGATCGTGAAGATTATATTAGTCTGCGTTACCCTTCACCTTACCCTACGCTTGAATCTCGAGACGAGATTCTTGTTTAGTGGGGGTGAGTTGTCACATCCCTAGTTCTGACAATGCCTAGTGCATGCATTAGAGTGTTACATCATGTTTAAATTTCATTTAAACCTGAGATGGGGATTGACTAAGCCCTAGCACCAAATGAATTCAACTAGGGTCAAAATAAAACCTTTTTCATTGAACTCAAAATATCCTCTAAAAATGTTCAACATTTCTGGGTTGAGGTGGAAGCATCTACCAAAAATGGTTTGTATTTTTGCAGGACATATTTGGTCACTGAATTAAATCATATAGTATTTTCATTTGGGCATTTAAATGCTATTAAATATTACAAATGCTCAAATAATCATAAACTAAAATGTTTACTGTTGGATATATTCTAAACAATAGCCATGTTTACAGAATAATAGAAAACTGAGATAATTAGAAAAAGAGAGAGAGAGAAAGACCCGTACCTGGGCCACTTACCTGTAGCCGGCCCAGCTTCTGCGCGGCCCGTTACTGTGCAGCCCAGCTGCCAGTCATCTTCCTCCCCCTCGCCTCGAAGCAGCTGCGTGCTGGACGCACGCGCGCCGACGCCGGCCACCTCCTGCTTCGCCGTGGCAGCCTCCCCGACTTCCTCGCGACGCCACGGAGACGTCCCCGACCCCCTCTCACTTCTTCCTCGCTCTCGGGACCTCCCTCCCCCTCGCTCCTCTGTTTCCCCTCCCGCGACCGAGCGGAGCTCGCCGTCATCGTCGCCGTACCCATGGCCACCGACCACCCCTAGCCTCGCCGATGCACCCAGGAGCTCCGCCTCGACCCCCTCTTCCTCCCCACCGATCCACAGCCCTCCGGAAGCCCTGCATCGCCGCCATTGCCGTCGTCTTCTACCTCGGACCCGCCGGCCATCTTCGTCAAATTCGCCGGCTCCGGACCGTCCCCGACCTCGCCGAGCGTCCCCTCGTCATCGCCGTGAGTCACTGACCCTCTCCCCTAACTCAGCATGCTCCCCTCCGTGCCGTAGCGCCGTTCCCCACGAGCACCGAAGCCACCATCTGCCATTGCTGCTGCATGCATAGCCCCCGTGCTCCCCTGGCCTCACTGAGCTGCTCTTAGTGCTCCCCATGTCTAGCAGGTGCTGCCCAGCCTCTCCATTTGCTCACTGATGCACCGTAGCGACGCGCCCGAGCACCACCGAACACCATCGCCGCCAAAGCTCGTCGCCGGCATGAGTTCCGGCGACCCCACGATCTCCCACTTGGTCCTATGGATGCGCGAGAGCAAGGGCCATCCCCTGGTGCCCTCAGCGCGCCAAGCTGACGCCTCTAGCGCAAGTCCGGCGTGCCCCGCCGTGTCCTGTGGTCGCCGCCGGCTGGTCTCCGGTGACGCCGACGTGGCGCACTTACTTAGTCGCTAATGACCCTGCTAACAGCCCTATCTCTCACTAACATATGGGCCCCACGCCCTTAACTAACCACGGTTAACCCCTGTTTAGTTTAAGTTAACCACAGTGGCCCCACGCGTCAGTTTTGACCGCGCTGACGTGGCCGTTGACTGGGCCCACATGTCAGCGACACAAACCAGTCTGAGACACTGACGTGTGGACCCCACTGGCCAGGTTTGACCTGGACCAGCCACGTTGACCTGCTGACGTCACTAATACGTCATGCTGACGCAGTATTTGCTTCTGGAATTAAAATAAATCAAAATGATTTATAAATTTCAGAAAATGTCCTAAACTTCAATAAATCATAGAAAATTAACCGTAACTCCAAATTAAATAATTTATATATGAAAAATTATCAGAAAAATTCAAGGAATCCATCTGTACCATTTTCATGCATGTTAGAACAACTTATAGCTGCTGTTTAGCACAAATCAATTAAATGGCATTTGAATAATCACATATGGAGTTTGAATTTGAATCTTGTATTCAAACCAACTTCATTTAATCTGTTGCTAGTTGCATTAGCCCAAAACACATTCATTTTGCCATGTCATGATCATGCATCATATTGTGCATTGCATTGATTGTGTTCCCTTCTGTGTTGCTGGTATTTGTCCCCTCTCGATAGACGTGATACCGATGATGTGATCGTTGACACTGATGAAGACTCAATGTTATCTTCAGAAGTGCCAGGCAAGCAAAACCCCCTTGTTCATTCCGATACAATCCCACTCTCTCGCTCCTGCTCTCTTTTACTGCATTAGGACAACAACGATTCATCTGTTACTTGCTGCGGTAGCTGAACCCCTTTATCCTTTGCATGACCTGTCATTCCACAGTAAATAGATGAAACCCACTAGCATGGGTAGGAGTTGTTTGAGCCCTGTTGTGCCTACTCATTCTTGCTTGTTTGTCATGCCTGCTACTGCTTAGAGTTGAGTCAGGTCTGATTTATCGGGGATGAATCAGAGGCGTGTGAACATGTCCTACTGTGTGTGAGCTAAGTGTGTGAACACGTTTTGGTAAAGGTAGCGGTGAGAGGCCATGTAGGAGTACATGGTGGGTTGTCTCATTGCAGCCGTCCTCAGGAACTGAGTTCTGTGTTTGTGATCCATGATTCAGCTACTACCACGCATTGGGCCCGAAACCAATGGACCCTCTCGGCTTCTTGATCACCCTTGTCCTCTGTCCAGGAGTTGCAAGTAGTTTCTGGTGTTTGTAGTATGCTGGAGGCCGTGGGCAGCGCTGACCGTAGGGGTGGGCTGTGATGCGGTAGGCACGTGGCACGGTGTACCGGGCACCCGTTTGGTGTCTCGGGAACCCTGTTCACATCGTTTGGGGCTGTGAGCGAAACTCCGGCCGGATCTCCTCATGGATGGAACCCGAATAGGCGATAAACCTGGACTAGAGACTCGAGTGTTTAGGTAGGCTGTGGCCGACACCCACGTTGGGCTTCCGCTTGAAGGTTGCCGAGTACATGTCGTGTAAACGGCGGTAAGTGGTGAGAGCGTGTGTGAAGAAGTACACCCCTGCAGGGTTAACATCATCTATTCGAATAGCCGTGTCCGCGGAAAAGGACTTCTGGGTTGCTTATATCAGTTCATAGACAAGTGAAAGTGGATACTCTAAAATACGCAAGATAAGCGTGAGTGCTATGGATGGCGTTCTCGTAGGGAGACGGGAGCGGATCCATAGTGGTGTATTGGTTGGTGAATATGTGGACTCGTGTGCGCCACCTCAAAAGAGTTACATTGCAGTCGTAGTTCAGGATAGCCACCGAGTCAAAGCTGGCTTGCTGCAGTTAAACCCCACCATCCCTTTGTTGATAATGATGCATATGTAGTTAGTTCTGATGTAAGTCTTGCTGGGTACATTTGTACTCACGTTTGCCTATTTTATGTTTTTGCAGAGAGACTTCAGTCTCACTAGTAATTCCGCGTGGTCTTCGACGTTTAGCTTGTTACCTCAGCTACGATCTTGTGCCCTCGGCTGGATCTGGTAGATAGTTAGGCTTCTCAGCCCTTTTTCATTTATAGATGTCTGTACCCAGACATGATAGCTTCCGCTTGTGCTTTGACTTGTATGCTCTGAGTGTTGGGTCATGAGACCCATGTTTGTAATATCTCGCTCCTCGGAGCCTATTGATAAATTACTCGAGTCATAGAGTCATGTTGTGATGCCATGTTGTATTTGCATATATCGAGCATATTGTGTGTATGTTATTGAAATGCTTGGTATGTGTGGGATCTGACTATCTAGTTGTTTATCTTTAGTAGCCTCTCTTACCGGGAAATGTCTCCTAGTGTTTCCACCGAGCCATGGTAGCTTGCTACTGCTCCGAAACACTTAGGCTGGCCGGCATGTGTCCTTCTTCGTTCCTGTGTCTGTCCCTTCGGGGAAATGTCACGCGATGAATACCGGAGTCCTGTTAGCCTGCTACAGCCCGGTTCACCGGAGTCCTGCTAGCCCAGTCCTACAGCCTGGATTCACTCGCTGATGACCGACATGTTCGATGCTGGGTCATGGATGCCTGTCCCTGTAAGTCTGTGCCACTTTGGGTTTACGACTAGCCATGTCAGCCCGGGCTCCTTATCATATGGATGCTAGCGACACCGTCATATACGTGTGCCAAAAGGCGCAAACGGTCCCGGGCTAAGGTAAGGCGACACCCGTGGGAATACCGTGCGTGAGGCCGCAAAGTGATATGAGGTGTTACATGCTAGATCGATGTGGCATTGAGTCGGGGTCCTGACAGCCAAACACAGGGCAGGGTATACAATAGGTCTGGTACACAGCATGGCATACTTTATAGAACCTATGGCTGAGGCATAGGGAATGACTTTCATTCTCTCTCTATCTTCTGCCGTGGTCGGGTTTTGAGTCTTACTCAACTTCACACCTTGTAACACAGGCAAGAACTCCTTCTTTGACTGTTCCATTTTGAACTACTTCAAAATCTTGTCAAGGTATGTACTCATTGAAAAAACTTATCAAGCGTCTTGATCTATCTCTTTAGATCTTGATGCTCAATATGTAAGCAGCTTCACCGAGGTCTTTCTTTGAAAAAACTCCTTTCAAACATTCCTTTATGCTTTGCAGAATAATTCTACATTATCTCCGATCAACAATATGTCATACACATATACTTATTAGAAATGTTGTAGTGCTCCCACTCACTTTCTTGTAAATACAGGCTTCACCGCAAGTCTGTATAAAACTATATGCTTTGATCAACTTATCAAAGCGTATATTCCAACTCCGAGATGCTTGCACGAGTCCATAGATGGATCGCCAGAGCTTGCATATTTTGTTAATACCTTTAGGATTGACAAAACCTTCTGGTTGCATCATATGCAACTCTTCTTTAATAAATCCATTAAGGAATGAGGTTTTGTTTATCCGTTTGCCAGATTTCATAAAATGTGGCAATTGCTAACATGATTCGGACAGACTTAAGCATAGATACGAGTGAGAAACTCTCGTCGTAGTCAACACCTTGAACTTGTCGAAAACCTTTTGTGACAATTCTAGCTTTGTAGATAGTAACACTACTATCAACATCCGTCTTCCTCTTGAAGATCCATTTAATCTCAATGGCTCGCCAATCTTTGGGCAAGTCAATCAAAGTCCATACTTTGTTCTTATACATGGATCTCATCTCAGATTTCATGGCCTCAAGCCATTTCGTGGAATCTAGGCTCATCATCGCTTCCTTATAGTTCATAGGCTTGTCATGGTCAAGTAACATGACCTCCAGAACAGGATTACCGTACCACTCTGGTGCGGATCTTACTCTGGTTTACCTACGAGGTTCGGTAGTAACTTGATCTGAAGTTACATGATCATCATCATTAGCTTCCTCACTAATCGGTGTAGTAGTCACAGGAACAGATTTCTGTGATGAACTACTTTCCAATAAAGGAGCAGGTACAGTTACCTCATCAAGTTCTACTTTCCTCCCACTCACTTCTTTCGAGAGAAACTCCTTTTCTAGAAAGGATCCATTCAAAGCAACGAATATATTGCCTTCGGATCTGTGATAGAAGGTGTACCCAACATTTTCTTTTGGGTATCCTATGAAGACGCACTTCTCCGATTTGGGTTAGAGCTTATCAGGTTGAAACTTTTTCACATAAGCATTGCAACCTCAAACTCTAAGAAATGACATCTTAGGTTTCTTGCCAAACCATAGTTCATACGGTGTCGTCTCAACGGATTTAGATGGTGCCCTATTTAATGTGAATGCAGCTGTCTCTAATGCATAACCCCAAAACGATAGTGGTAGATCGGTAAGAGACATCATAGATCGCACCATATCTAATAAAGTACGGTTATGACGTTCGGACACACCATTATGCTGTGGTGTTCCAGGTGGCGTGAGTAGTGAAACTATTTCACATTGTTTTTAACTGAAGGCCAAACTCGTAACTCAAATATTTTACTTCTGCGATCATATCGTAGAAACTTTTATTTTTGTTACGATGATTCTCCACTTCACTCTGAAATTCTTTGAACTTTTCAAATGTTTCAGACTTGTGTTTCATCAAGTAGATATACTCATATCTGCTCCAATCATCCGTGAAATCAGAAAATAATGATACCTGCCATGAGCCTCAATATTCATCGGACCACATACATCAGTATGTATGATTTCCAACAAATCTGTTGCTCGCTCCATTGTTCCGGAGAACGGAGTCTTAGTCATCTTGCCCATGAGGCATGGTTCGCAAGCATCAACTGATTCATAATCACGTGATTCCAAAAGCCCATCAGCATGGATTTTCTTCATGCGCTTTACACCAATATGACCTAAACGGCAGTGCCACAAATAAATTGCACCATCATTATTAACTTTGCATCTTTTGATTTCAATATTATGAATATGTGTATCACTACGATCGAGATCCAACGAACCATTTTAATTGGGTGTGTAACCATATAAGGTTTTATTCATGTAAACAGAACAACAATTTATTCTCTTACTTAAATGAATAACCGTATTGCAATAAACATGATCAAATCATATTCATGCTCAACGCAAACACCAAATAACACTTATTTAGGTTCAACACTAATCCCAAAAGTATAGGGAGTGTGCGATGATGATCATATCAATCTTGGAACCACTTCCAACACACATCGTCACTTCACCCTTAACTAGTCTATGTTCATTCTGCAACTCCCGTTTCGAGTTACTACTCTTAGCAACTGAACCAGCATCAAATACCGAGGGGTTGCTATGAACACTAGTAAAATACACATCAATAATCTGTATATCAAATATACCTTTGTTCACTTTGCCATCCTTCTTATCCGCCAAATACTTGGGGCAGCTCCGCTTCCAGTGACCAGTCCCTTTGCAGTAGAAGCACTTAGTCTCAGGCTTAGGACCAGACTTGGGCTTCTTCACTTGAGCAGCAACTTGCTTGCCATTCTTTCTTGAAGTTCCCCTTCTTCCCTTTGCCCTTTTCTTGAAACTAGTGGTCTTGTCTACCATCAACACTTGATATTTTTCTTGATTTCTACCTTCGTCGATTTCAGCATTACGAAGAGCTTGGGAATCGTTTCCGTTATCCCTTGCATATCATAGTTCATCACGAAGTTCTACTAACTTGGTGATGGTGACTAGAAAATTCTTTCAATCACTATTTTATCTGGAAGATTAACTTCCACTTGATTCAAGCGATTGTAGTACCCAGACAATCTGAGCACATGCTCACTGCTTGAGCTATTCTCCTCCATCTTTTAGCTATAGAACTTGTTAGAGACTTCATATCTCTCAACTTGGGTATTTGCTTGAAATATTAACTTCAACTCCTGGAACATCTCATACGGTCCATGACGTTCAAAACGTCTTTGAAGTCTTGATTCTAAGCCGTTTAAGCATGGTGCACTAAACTATCAAGTAGTCATCATATTGAGCTAGCCAAACGTTCATAACATCTGCATCTGCTCCTGCAATAGGTTTGTCACCTAGCGATGCATCAAGGACATAATTCTTCTATGCAGCAATGAGGATAAACCTCGGATCATGGATCCAATCCGCATCATTGCTACTAACATTTTTCAACTTAGTTTTCTCTAGGAACATATAAAAAAATTAAACCGGGAGCAACATCGCGAGCTATTGGTCTACAACATAGATATGCTAATACTACCAGGACTAAGTTCATGATAAACTAAAGTTCAATTAATCATATTACTTAAGAACTCCCACTTAGAAAGACATCCCTCTAATCTTCTAAGTGATCACGTGATCCAAATCAACTAAACCATAACCGATCATCACGTGAAATGGAGTAGTTTTCAATGGTGAACATCACTATGTTGATCATATCTACTATATGATTCACGCTCGACCTTTCGGTCTCAGTGTTCCGAGGCCATATCTGCATATGCTAGGCTCATCAAGTTTAACTGAGTATTCTGCGTGTGCAAAACTGGCTTGCACCCGTTGTAGATGGACGTAGAGCTTATCACACCCGATCATCACGTGGTGTCTGGGCACGACGAACATTGGCAACGGTGCATACTCAGGGAGAACACTTTTATCTTGAAATTTAGTGAGAGATCATCTTATAATGCTACCGTCAATCAAAGCAAGATAAGATGCATAAAACATAAACATCACATCATAGCATCGTTGTCGTCTCGCCAAACTTATGCTTCTACGACTATCGCTACCGCTTAGTGATAAAGTAAAGCATTACAGGGCGATTGCATTGCATACAATAAAGCGACAACCATATGGCTCCTGTCAGTTGCCGATAACTCGGTTACAAAACATGATCATCTCATACAATAAAATTTAGCATCATGTCTTGACCACATCACATCACAACATGCCCTGTAAAAACAAGTTAGACGTCCTCTACTTTGTTTGTTGCAAGTTTTACGTGGCTGCTACGGGCTTAAGCAAGAACCAATCTTACCTACGCATCAAAACCACAACGATAGTTTGTCAAGTTGGTGTTGTTTTAACCTTCGCAAGGACCAGACATAGCCACACTCGGTTCAACTAAAGTTGGAGAAACTGACACCCGCCAGCCACCTGTGTGCAAAGCACGTCGGTAGAACCAGTCTCGCATAAGCGTACGCATAATGTCGGTCTGGGCCGCTTCATCCAACAATACCGCCAAATCAAAGTATGGCATGCTGGTAAGCAGTATGACTTATATCGCCCACAACTCACTTGTGTTCTACTCGTGCATATAACATCAACACATAAAACCTCGGCTCGGATGCCACTGTTGGGGAACGTAGTAATTTTAAAAAAAATCCTATGCACACGCAAGATCATGGTGATGCATAGCAACGAGAGGGGAGAGTGTTGTCCACGTACCCTCGTAGACCGAAAGCGGAAGCGTTATGACAACGCGGTTGATGTAGTCATACGTCTTCACGGCCCGACCGATCAAGCACCGAAACTACGACACCTCTGAGTTTTTGCACACGTTCAGCTCGATGACGATCCCCGGACTCCGATCCAGCAAAGTGTCGGGGATGAGTTCCGTCAGCACGACGGCGTGGTGACTATCTTGATGTTCTACCGTCGCAGGGCTTCGCCTAAGCACCACTACAATATTATCGAGGATTATGGTGGAGGGGGGCACCGCACATGGCTAAGAGATCAATGATCAATTGTTGTGTCTCTGGGGTGCCCCCTGCCCCCGTATATAAAGGAGTGGAGGAGGAGGCCGGCCAAGGAGGGTGGCGCACCCAAGGGGGGTAGTCCAACTCCCACGGGGAGTAGGACTCCCCATTTTCCTATTAGGAGTAGGAGAGGGAAGGACGAGGAAGGTGGGAGGAAGGAAAGGGGGGCCGGCCCCCCTCCCAATTCGGATTGGGCTTGGGGGGGCACCCCTCCCTTGCTCCTTTCCCCTCCTTTCCACTAAGGCCCAATAAGGCCCATATAACCTCCCGGTGATCCGGTATTGTCCCAATCTTACCCGGAACCTTTCCGGTGACCAAATATAGTCGTCCAATATATCTATCTTTATGTCTCGACCATTTCGAGACTCCTCGTCAAGTCCGTGATCACATCCGGGACTCCAAACAACCTTAGGTACATCAAAATATATAAACTCATAATGAAACTGTCATCGTAACATTAAGCGTGCGGACCCTACGGGTTCGAGAACAATGTAGACATGACCGAGACACGTCTCCGGTCAATAACCAATAGCGGAACCTGGATGCTCATATTGGCTCCTACATATTCTATGATGATCTTTATCGGCTAGACCGCATAACAACATACGTTGTTCCCTTTGTCATCGGTATGTTACTTGCCCGAGATTCGATCGTCGGTATCTTAATACCTAGTTCAATCTTTTTACCGGCAAGTCTCTTTACTCGTTCCGTAATACATCATCTCGCAACTAACTCATTAGTTGCATTGCTTGCAAGGCTTAAGTGATGTGCATTACCGAGAGGGCCTAGAGATACCTCTCCGGCAATCGGAGTGACAAATCCTAATCTCGAAATATGCTAACCCAACATGTAACTTTGGAGACACTTGTAGAGCACCTTTATAATCTCCCAGTTACGTTGTGACGTTTGGTAGCACACAAAGTGTTCCTCCGGTAAACGGGAGTTGCATAATCTCATAGTCACAAGAACATGTATAAGTCATGAAGAAAGTAATAGCAACATACTAAACGATCGGGTGCTAAGCTAATGGAATGGGTCATGTCAATCACATCATTCTCCTAATGATGTGATCCCGTTAATCAAATGACAACACATGTCTATGGTTAGGAAACATAACCATCTTCAATTAATGAGCTAGTCAAGTAGAGGTATACTAGTGACGTTTAGTTTGTCTATGTATTCACACAAGTATTATGTTTCCGGTTAATACAATTCTAGCATGAATAATAAACATTTATCATGATATAAGGAAATAAATAATAACTTTATTATTGCCTCTAGGGCATATTTCCTTCAGATTGGCCTCGAGGGGCTTGCGAAAGAACTAGTACAATGGAAGAAAAACCTCATGAGGAGAGGTGTTCTTGTGCTCGATGAGCTGGTGGGTGAGAGGATGATCTCAATGATCCGTCCCCCTCTATGGTGTTGGCTAAGTCCTATTTATAGTGGCCTTGGTCCTCTTCCCAACTGCCATGCGGGGAGGGATTCCACAACGGCCAAATTTGAAGGGAGACAACTAGTACACGCTATCCTGACAAAAGTAGTCTTCACCTGCAAAAGCTCCTAGCCATGATGCCGCGGTGGGCTCCGCGATGACCTCCGTCCTATTGTCCTGGTGGTCTTGGTCTTGTTGCACCAGAATGGAAACCTTTAGCTGATTCCTCAGGACTCCGCACCCGCGCTTGCCTCCTTACAACCAAAGAGGAAACTGGTATACAGCGCCTGCTGGCGCCCGCCTGGCGTTGGTCATCATGGCTCACGTCATCCGAACCTCGCGAGGTGCACCTTGCATAAATATCTCCACTCCTCAGGAGCCTGCCTGGGGAAGCCGCCCCTAGGGAGGTCATGGTGTCGTGCGCTTCGCGAGGCTTGGCCCCTCGCGAGGGTCTTGGGTTGTCGATGTTGAAGCTGGGCCGTACCGGGCCATCGAGAGAGCAACACCGTGGGCCATAGGTAGGCAAGTCAGCGTACCCCCATTCCCAGAATGGTGACAGTAGCCCTCGGGATGAAGACGCACTCGAACTTGGCTTCGAGCCGAAGTCGAAGGGCAAGTGCGGAGCACCGCGGGCCCTAACCTCTTGCGGCATTGGTCGGCGTTTGGTGATTGATGGGACGTGGGCGCCTTTGCTTCCCCACCCTGCCTTGGCAACCATTTGACTTGATGAGACCCTGCTTCTTGCAGAGAGACCATCATTGCGTTAGATCGTAGAGGCTGGCGGTTGGCCTTCCTCTGGCTATAAATGAGGGGAGGGGCAAAGCCCCCTTTGCTCATCTCCGTCTTCTTGCCACTCGCTCCTTCATCTTCCTTCTTGCCTCTCCATCTTGTCATAGCACCCATGGCGTCAACGAGGAAGTTCTTCACTGCCGAGAAGGGGAAGCTGCCCAAGGAGGGGCCTGGCTCGCCGCCACCCAAGAGAGGGCAAGGTCGCCCCCGCAAGCACATCACGACACCTATGGTGGCTCCTCGGGGGCGCGGGCGCGCCTCGAGTGGCTGCGGCGGCTCTTCTTCTCGCGGCGGGAGCCTCCAGGGGCGAGATAGCCCTTGCGATGGAGGTAGGTGCGCCATGATTGTCTGGCCTCCTCGGTCGCGCTTCCATTCGGCAGAGGTGCTTCTGGAGTTTGTTGTGTGCTTGGAGAGGCCGACCAGCACCTGGCTCCCGCTCCCTCGCTTCTTCGTGAGAGAGCTGCCCATCGCGGGCCTTGAAGGCCTCTGGCTGCAGGCTGACGGCTGCTGCAGCAAGGCTTCATGGTTCGGGGTTAAAGTCTCCGCCGCCGGGAACGTGTCCTTGGCCCGCGGCTGGCAGGCGTTTGCCCGCGCTCGTGGCCTCAGCGGGAGGTGCACCCTCCACTTCAAGTACGACGGCATCGCGCCCCTCTATATGAGGTTGTTTGGGAAAGACAGCCGTCGCGCAGGATACTGCCCGAAAGACGGCGGCGGCGACAATGAGCTTGGCCTTGACGACAGCCGGGACGACGCTGAGGGTGAGCTTGCCCTCGGCGACGGCGGCGGCTTGTTCAGCAGCGGCGGCTCCTGCTCTAGCGAGAGTACAAGCAGCATCGGCTATGACCAGCCGCCACGTCACCGGGCTCACTTCGAGGAAGGTGGCGGATCATCTCGTCGCCACGCTCCGGTGAAGCGGAGGAAGGCTCGGGCTGAGCCCAGGAGGCCTCTGGAGCCCGGCCTGAGGAGCTGCTGTGGTCGCTCTGGCCATTTTTGTTTAGCCTTTCCTTTTTCCTGCATTTTGAAAAAAGTCGAAGGCCCTCTTGGGGCGTGTAACAAACAATGGCACTTGTGCCACTATGCTATGCTTATTATTTTGGTGTTATGCCGCGACACCCTCTGTTTCAAGTCAGTGAGGTAGGATGACTTAGCTTGATACGCTCGTGGTAGTTTCCTATCTCACGAGGGCACGCCTCTTGGCATCTAGTGAAGCCCCCTTGCTACTGACTTTAGGAGCCGTTAACCTCAGGAGGCATCATAAAGATGCAGAGTTGTTAGAAAGCTTGGCGGGGCGCCTTGCTCTTCCTTCCGCGAGCCCTCAGGCATGAGCTAGCTGCGGCTTAGTGCACCATGTTGCGCTGCCCGAGGGCACAGACTAAAGGGGAGGCGCATGTCCACAAGCTCGTTCGAGAGTGTCTCGCGAGGAAAGAAAAAGACAAGGCCCTGGGAGGATAGGGCTATGGAAAAGTGTGTTTGTGGCGTCGGGCAGGCCCAACACGCACGCAGACACTTGCCCAGCCCCCGTGAGCGAGACGCATAGCAAAGAGCGACGGGCAACTGCCGCTCCTCCTGGGCCAAGATTGAAGGGCAAGAGAGAAGACGAAGGAGAAATCCAACTTGGCAATCGAAAATGCGAAAACTACAAATTCCATTAAAAGGAGAGCAAACCATCTACAGAAAGCAAGCAAATGAATAGCCGCGTCCAGCACCTAGACTAGTCTTCTCACCAGCGCGGAGCTAAGTGTTGCCACTAGGACATGGCACGGGGCCCCCGAGGCCCGAGGGCGGCACTCCGGAGACTCCGAGGCGTGTACAGCCCCACTCATTATTACGTGAGAGTGTCATGAGCAGAGACCTTCACAGGCACCGGGCCTTGCTTCATGGGTAGAACTTCCGAAGGTACTGGATGTTCCAGGCATACTGGATGGGGATCCCGTCCTGCGTCTCCAGGCATGCGGCGCCAGGCCTGGAGACACGGGCGACCCTGTACGGGCCCTCCCACATGGGTGAGAGCTTATACAGCCCTTTCCTAGAGAGCACCCGCCATAGGATGAGATCACCCACCTCGAGCATCATTGAGCAGACACTGCAGCAGTGGTACCGCCGTAGCACCTACTAGTACCTTGCCGCCTGGAGCGAGGCTTGGCGGAGGCGTTCCTCCCCCAGCACAATGTCCATCCCCTGCGATCCGTCCTGGTGTGCCTCGTCAAACACCAAGATCCGCGTGGAGTGTTTCTTGACCTCATGTGGGAGAACCGCTTCGGCTCCGTAGACGAGGAAGAAAGGTGTCTCGCCGGTCGGCTTGGTCGCGGTGGTGCAGATGGACCACGACACGGACTGGAGCTCGTCCAGCTAACCCCTGTCGCAGGCCTCAAGATTCTTCTTGAAAGTTCTTGCCTTGAGGCCCCTCAGAACCTCCGCGTTGGCACGCTCGGCTTGGCCTTCTCTCCTAGGGTGCGCCACGGAAGCGCAGCATATCTGCGTTCCATGGTTAGTACAATATGTTTTGAAGAGGTTACTAGTGAACTGTGAGCAGTTGTCGGTAATGATATGATTGAGGACCCCGAACCAGCTCACGAGGCCCTCGACGAACTTGACTGCCGAGCCAGCTGGGATGGTGTGGATGGGCTCCACCTCCGCCAACTTGGTGAACTTGTCGATGACGACGTCAAGGTAGCGGTAGCCTCCGGGTGCTCGGGGGAATGGGCCCAAGATGTCAAGCCCCAAGACCGCAAACTCCATGAGAGTGGGATGGTCTCGAGGCCCTGAGAAGGTTGGTGGATTTGCTTGACATGGAACTGCCAGGCTTCACAGGTTCTCTCCAGCTCGGCAGCGTCACTGAGTGCCGTGGGCCAGTAGAATCCGCTGTGGAACGCCTTGCCCACCAAGGTGCGTGATGATGAGTGGTGCCCGCAGTCTCCACCGTGTATGTCAGCTAATATATCACACCCTTGCTCCCTGGAGATGCATCACAAGGAAACATCATTCGGTCATTTTCGGTAGAGCTCACCATCCTGAATGCAGTAGGCAGTAGCCTGTCGAGCCACATGCTCCCCGTCTTCCTCCTTCTCCGGCAGGGTTCCCTGAAGCAGATACACTTTGAGCTCTTCGGTCTAGCACCCCTCCTGAGGCTCGAGCATGAGGAGCAGACGCGCTCCCGAGTTTGGGCCACAAGAGGGGGCTCCTAAGAGGGGTGCTGGGGGGAGCTCCTCCTGGGGCGATGTTGGACCCGTAGCAGGAGGGGCAACTGAGGACTTGAAGAGCCGCTCCTTGAAGACACCAGGCTCCTGAGGCAGGCGTCAGGACGCCCCTCTTGGTGATGTCGTCCACTTCCTTGTTCGTGCCACGTGGCACGTGCTGTAGTTCCAGACCCAAGAATTGCTTCTCGATTTTGTATACCTGTGCCAGGTATGCCTCCATGTGTTCATCCTTCCGCTCATATACTTTGTTGGAGAAGTTGACGAGGAGCTGGGAGTCGCCCTTGATGGTGAGGTGCTTCACGCCCAAAGGTGGCCGCAGCCTTAAGACCGGCAATCAAGCTTTCGTACTCCACGATGTTGTTGGAGACCTTTTCGCCATGTTGGAAGCAGAGCTCCACAGCGTAATAGAGCTTGTCCTGAGTGGGCGAGATGAGCACGGCTCCAGCCACCGCTCCCTAACATGCGAAGGCGCCGTCAAAGTACATGACCCAGTTGTCTGGTGCCTCGCTTCCTGGTGAGATGGATCGGCCCTCACCTGCTTCGGGCCCTAGAGCGTCGGTCCATTCCTCCATGAAACCGGCGAGTGTCGCCCCCTTGATGACCCTGGTGGTGCTGAACACCAATTGGAATGCCTGCAACTCGATGTTCCATTCAGCGACTCTCCCTGCGGCGTTGGGACTCTAGAGCACTCTTTCCAGGGGGTAAGCTGAGACGAGCTTGATGGGGTGGCTTTGGTAGTAGTGGGCAGCTTGCGGGAGGCGACGAGGAGCGCGAGCGAGAGCTTCTGCAGCATGGGGTAGCTTGCCCGTGCATCATGCAGTACCGTGCTGACAAAGTACACCGGGTGCTCGACGAGGGCGTAAGTGTTGGTGGAGTATTGCACCTCCTGAGGTTGTGGGACCTTAGGAGCTTGGTCGCTTGTTGGGGCAGCCTCGGCATCAGGAGCATCGTCTTGTGGGGCTTGGTCGTTTGTTGGCGTCGTCGAGGCTTCAGCGGTGTGATAACCCACAAGTATAGGGGATCACAACAGTTTTCGATAAGTAAGAGTGTTGAACCCAACGAGGATCTAAAGGTAGAACAAATATTCACTCAAGTTCTATCGACCACTGATACAACTCTACGCACGCTTGACGTTCGCTTTACCTAGAACAAGTATGAAACTAGAAATACTTCGTAGGTGTTGTTGGATAGGTTTGCAAGATAATAAAGATTACGTAAATAAAAATTAGGGGCTGTTTAGATAAATAAACAATAAAGTAAGTATAGCGAGTGTGGAAAAGTGGTGGTAGGAGTTGTGAAATTGCTCCTAAGCAATTGACTACTTTACTAGACCGATAGCAAGTATTATGTGGGAGAGGCCACAACTAGCATGTCATCCCTGACTTGGAATTCTATGCACTTATGATTGGAACTATTAGCAAGCATCCGCAACTACTAACGTTCATAAGGTAAAACCCAACCATAGCATTAAGATATATTGGTCCCCCTTCAATCCCGTATGCATCAATTTCTATGCTAGGTTGAAGCTTCTGTCACTCTTGCCCTCCAATACATAGTACTATCAACATACAACTAACCCTATGGTGTGATCCACGCACATGATCATATGATGGGCACCAAAGGATAGCAACATACCACAAGCAAATTAAATCAATCATAACAATTCATCAAACACCGATAGGACAACAAAAATCTACTCAGACATCATAGGATGGCAACACGTCATTGGATAATAATATGAAGCATAAAGCACCATGTTCAAGTAGAGGGTACAACGGGTTGCGGGAGAGTGGACCGATGTAGATAGAGGGGGGAAGGTGATGGAGATGTTGGTGAAGATGGCGGAGGTGTTGTTGTAGATCGCGGTGATGATGATGGCCCCCGGTGGCACTCTGGTGCCACCGGAAGCAAGGGGGGAGAGAGCCCCCCTCCTTCTTCTTCTTACTTGACCTCCTCCCTAGATGGGAGAAGGGTTTCCCCTCTGGTCCTTGGCCTCCATGGCACGGGAGGTGCGAGAGCCCCTCCGAGAGTGGATCTGTCTCTCTATCTCTCTCTGTTTCTGCGTCCTCAGATTCTTCCCTTTCACCGTTTCTTATATTCCAGGAGATCCGTAACTCCGATTGGGATGAAATTTTGACACGATCTCTACCCGGATATTAGCTTTCTTGCGGCGAAAGAAGGGCATCAACCGCCTTACGGGTGGCCCACGAGGGTCAGGGGCGCGCCCAGGGGGCAGGCGCACCCCCTGCCTCGTGCCCACCTCGGGCACCGTCTCGCCTGGATTTTTCTTCCCAAAAATCATATATATTCCAAAAAAATCTCTGTCAGTTTTTGTCCCGTTCGGACTCCGTTTGGTATGGATATTCTGCGAAACAAAAAACATGCAACAAACAGGAACTGGCACTGGGCACTGGATCAATATGTTAGTCCCAAAAATAGTATAAAAAGTTGCCAAAAGTATATGAAAATTCAATAATATTGGCATGGAACAATCAAAAATTATAGATACGACGGAGATGTATCAGCATACCCAAGCTTAATTCCTGCTTGTCCTCGAGTAGGTAAATGATAAAAAAGATAATTTTTGATGTGGAATGCTACCTAGCATAATCTTGATCACATATCTAATCATGGCATGAATATTAAGACACGAGTGATTCAAAGCAATAGTCTATCATTTGACAGAAAAACAATAATACTTCAAGCCTACTAATAAAGCAATCATATCTTTTCAAAATAACATGGTCAAAGAAAGTTATCCCTACAAAATCATATAGTCTGGTTATGCTCCATCGTCACCACACAAAATACTCACATCATGCACAACTCTAATGACAAGCCAAGCAATTGGTTCATACTTTTTAATGCGCTTCAGAATTTTCAACCTTCACGCAATACATGAGCGTGAGCCATGGACATAGCACTATAGGTGGAATAGAATGGTGGTTGTGGAGAAGACAAAAAGGAGAAGATAGTCTCACATCAACTAGGCATATCAACGGGCTATGGAGATGCCCATCAATAGATATCAATGTGAGTGAGTAGGGATTGCCATGCAACGGATGCACTAGAGCTATAAGTATATGAAATCTCAAACTGAAACTAAGTGGGTGTGCATCCAACTTGCTTGCTCATGAAGACCTAGGGCATTTGAGGAAGCCCATCGTTGGAATATACAAGCCAAGTTCTGTAATGAAAATTCCCACTAGTATATGAAAGTGATAACTCAAGAGACTCTCTATATGAAGTACATGGTGCTACTTTGAAGCACAAGTGTGGTAAAAGGATAGTAACATTGCCCCTTCTCTCTTTTTCTCTCATTTTTTTATTTTTTCTTTTTTTTTCTTTTTTGTAGGCTTCTTTGGCCTCTCTCTTTTTTTGGGGGGGGGGCTTCTTTGGCCACTTTTATTTTGATAACCTCACGTGGGACAATGTTCTAATAATGATGATCATCACACTTTTATTTACTTACAACTCAATATTACAACTCGATATCTAGAACAAAGATATGACTCTATATGAATGCCTCCGGCGGTGTACCGGGATGTGCAATGATCTAGCATAGCAATGACATAAAAAAACGAACAAGCCATGAAAACATCATGCTAGCTATCTTATGATCATGCAAAGCAATATGACAATGAATGCTCAAGTGATGTATATGATGATGATGAAAGTTGCATGGCAATATACTCGGAATGGCTATGGAAATGCCATAATAGGTGGGTATGGTGGCTGTTTTGAGGAAGGTATATGGTGGTTTTATGGTACCGGCGAAAGTTGCACGATACTAGAGAGGCTAGCAATGGTGGAAGGGTGAGAGTGCGTATAATCCATGGACTCAACATTAGTCATAAAGAACTCACATACTTATTGCAAGAGTTTATTAGACCTCGAAGCAAAGTACTACTATGCATGCCCCTAGGGGGATAGATTGGTAGTAAAAGACCATCGCTCGTCCCAGACCGCCACTCATAAGGAAGACAATCAATAAATACCTCATGCTCCAACTTCGTTACATAATGGTTCACCATACATGCATGCTACGAGAATCACAAACCTCAACACAAGTATTTCTACTAATCCACAACTACCCACTAGCATGACTCTAATATCACCATATTTATACCGCAAAACTATTGCAAGGAATCAAACATATCATATTCAGTGATCTACAAGTTTTATGTAGGATTTTATGACTAACCATGTGAATGACCAATTCCTGTCATCTCTCTAAACAAATATAAATGAAGAAAGAGAGTTTAATTCTTTCTACAAAAGATATGCCCACGCTCTAACAAATATAAGTGAAGCAAAAGAGCATTCTACAAATGGCGGTTGTCTATGTAAAGAGAAACAGGCAAGCCAAACTTCAAATGATATAAGCGGAGCATATGAAGCATTCTATAAATCCATACTCAAAAGATATAAGTGAAGTGCAATGAGAATTCTATGAATCAACCAAGGACTATCTCATACCAGCATGGTGCATAAAATAAAAACGAAAACTAAATGCAAAAGACGCTCCAAGCTTGCACATATCGCATGAACGAAATGAATCCCGAAACATACCGATACTTGTTGAAGAAAGAGGGGATGCCTTCCGGGGCATCCCCAAGCTTAGTTTCTTGAATCTCCTTGAATATTTACTTGGGGCGCCTCGGGCATCCCCAAGCTTGAGCTCTTGCCTCTCTTCCTTCTCCTCACATCGAGACCTTCTCGATCATCGAACACTCGGTAAGATCTGTTAGTATAATAAAGCAAATCACTACTCTAAGTAATGTTGCAAACCAATTCATATTTTGTTTTTGCATTGTGTCTACTTCAATATAACTTTTTCATGGCTTAATCCACTGATATGAATCGATAGTTTCATCAAAACAAGCAAACTATGCATCAAAAACAAAATCTGTCTAAAACAGAATAGTCTGTAATAATATGAACATTCACCATACTTCTGATACTTGAAAAATTATACAAAAATTAGGAAAAATAAAATATTTGTATAGGAAGACAGTTCAAAAAGAATCATAACTAGTTGGTGTTCCAAAAAAAAAATTTAAAATCGCGCACTACAGCCAAAGTTTCTGTCTTGCACCGTACAAACCATCAAGCAAATGTAAACATCCTAAAGGCAAACCTTAGCACATTATTTTTATAATAGAAGGAATTGTGCAAGGGGATAATTATTTTTATTGAAAAGTTTCTGTAATCAAGATTCACAAAGTTTCCGTGAGCATGAACAAAGTTCAAGGCTAGCTCCCACTTCAACAATGCTTGTCTTTCTCACTTTCGCTTTTCTTTTTGAAAAAGTTTTGGGTTCCCCTCTTTATTTTTGTTGTTTTTAAACTATATAAAAGCACTCAACAGAAATAAATGACTCTCTAAAACTTCCGGCTTGTCTCCCTCGTAGCGCTTTCTTTAAATCAATTAAGCTAGGTATATAGTGCTCAATTAATGGATCCACCCGGATCCCAAGGTATGTCAAAGACAATTTTAATTAACAATGATTTGTAATTTAGTGGTGAGCACAGGGTAACATATATAATGTAATGACGAAGTTTAACTCTCTTCCTATGCATAGGCATGTCATAAAAGAATAATTCATGCACACAAAGTAAAGGCCAATGCATAGTATAAACAGTTTCTTGCAATTTTATCATATTGGAAACATAGAGAGGTGGAGATCTAGTTCCTCTCTCATAATAATTGCAAGTAGGAGCAGCAAGCACATGCATATTATATTCATCAAAATCATCATGTGCAGTGGTAAAAGGCAACCCATCAATATAATCCTTGATAAGTGCAAACTTCTTCGATATAGTGTAGTTCGGAGAATTCAAAAAGATAATAGGACTATCATGCGTGGGTGCAATAGCAACAATTTCATGTTTAACATAAGGAACTATAGCAAGTTCATCTCCATAAGGATAATTCATATTGGCATCTTGGCCACAAGCATAGCAAGCATCATCAAAAAGGGATATTTCAAAAGAATCAACGGGATCATAACAATCATCATAACAATCATCCTCTAGTAAGCATGAAGGGAAATTAAACAATGTATGAGTTGAAGAGTTACTCTCATTAGAAGGTGGGCACGGGTAGCTAATCCGCTCTTCCTCCTTTTGTTCTTCGCTCTCCTCCTCATCTTTTTCATCCAATGAGCTCACAGTTTCATTAATTTCTTCTTCCATAGACTCCTGCAAAATATTAGTCTCTTCTTGGATAGCGGAGTAGTACTCAATATATGGTTCAACATATGCATTAGAAGCATAATTAGCATAGCAATATTTAAGTATGGCAAATTTTTCAGATTTGTAAAGAGTAGCATCATACTTTTCAATCAAAGAAGCAATTTCGTAAGCACCCTTAAAAGCAACAAATTCTTCAATTTGTTGAACATCATAGTAACTATAAACACCCTTAGCATAAGAGGGTACGATTCCATTATCACTAAACAAACATTGGTAGGGAAGGTGTTTCTTAGGGTCTTCAGAACAACAAGTATAATCACATATTTCACATAAATTCCAAGCATACAATTGCAAACGATGAATTTGATCTAGTAAAGTTTTCCCTTTTCAGATATTCGGTGTCGCAAAAAACAAGCATGCTCATCTAAAGATTTGCCCTCAACTAAGCTAGTTAGGGTTTCAGCACGAGCACATAGGGATCGAAGATGATCCAAGTAATAAGCTTCAGTAGTGTGATAGATTTTGAGTGGTTCTTCAACCATTGGTTTAGTAGGTACAACTAATTTTTTTGGTATTTTGCATTTCCTACCCATAACTAAAGATAAAGAAAAACTAAGAACAACAAATAAAAATTATTTAGTGATAAAGCAAACAAGCACACACGAGAATATTCACCCCACGCTATTGCTCCCCGGCAACGACGCCAGAATAAGGTCTTGATAACCCACAAGTATAGGGGATCGCAACAGTTTTCGATAAGTAAGAGTGTCGAACCCAACGAGGAGCTAAAGGTAGAACAAATATTCCCTCAAGTTCTATCGACCACCGATACAACTCTACACACGCTTGACGTTCGCTTTACCTAGAACAAGTATGAAACTATAAATACTTCGTAGGTGTTGTTGGATAGGTTTGCAAGATAATAAAGATTACGTAAATAAAAAGTATGCATCACTGCTAGCATGTCATCCCTGACTTGGAATTCTATTCACTTATGATTGGAACTATTAGCAAGCATCCGCAACTACTAACGTTCATTAAGGTAAAACCGAACCATAGCATTAAGATATATTGGTCCCCCTTCAATCCCGTATGCATCAATCTCTATGCTATGTTGAAGCTTCTGTCACTCTTGCCCTCCAATACATAGTCCTATCAACATACAACTAACCTATGGTGTGATCCACGTGCGCGATCATATGATGGGCACCAAAGGACAGCAACATAACCACAAGAAAATTAAATCAATCCTAGCAATTCATCAACCACCGATAGGACAACGAAAATCTACTCAGACATCATAGGATGGCAACACATCATTAGATAATAATATGAAGCATAAAGCACCATGTTCAAGTAGAGGGTACATCGGGTCGCGGGAGAGTGGACCGCTGTAGATAGAGGGGGAAGGTGATGGATATGTTGGTGAAGATGGCAGAGGTGTTGGTGTAGATCGCGGTGATGATAATGGCCCCCGGTGGCACTCCGGTGCCACCGGAAGCAAGGGGGAGAGAGCTCCCCTCCTCCTTCTTCCTTGACCTCCTCCCTAGATGGGAGAAGGGTTTCCCCTCGGCTCCATGGCCTCCATGGCACAGGAGGGGCGAGAGCCCCTCCAAGATTGGATCTGTCTCTCTGTCTCTCTCTGTTTCTGCGTCCTCAGATTCTTCCCTTTCACCGTTTCTTATATTCCGGGAGATTCGTAACTCCGATTGGGCTAAAATTTTGACACGATATCTATCCTGATATTAGCTTTCTTGCGGAGGAAGAAGGGCATCAACCGCCTTACGGGTGGCCTACGAGGGTCAGGGGAATGCCTAGGGGGCAGGCGCGCCACCCTGCCTCGTGGCCACCTCGGGCACCGTCTCACGTGGATTTTTCTTCCCAAAAATCATATATATTCCGAAAAAATCTCCGTCCGTTTTTATCCCGTTTGGACTCCGTTTGATATGGATATTCTGTGAAACAAAAAACATGCAACAAACAGGAAATAGCACTGGGCACTGGATCAATATGTTAGTCCCAAAAATAGTATAAAAAGTTGCCAAAAGTATATGAAAGTTGAATAATATTGGCATGGAACAATAAAAAATTATAGATACGACGGAGACGTATCATGGTGCCGTCCTAGAGCCGTGTCGTCTTGGCGGGGGACGCGGCGTCGCTCAGCGGGCCCTCGTGCTAGCACCCTTCTCGGACAGCCACCAGTGCCGCGCTGGCTGAGTGAGGCGTGGTGGCCAGGTATAACACCAGGGGCTTGAGAGGACGCGGTGCTACCATCACCTGCGGACTGGTGAGGTATTTATTGAGATCTTGGAACGTTGTGTCAGCCTCCGGAGTCCACTCAAATGGGCCCTTCTTTTTCATCATCTTGAAGAACGGGAGGGCGCGCTCCCCCAGCTTGGAGATGAAGCGCCCCAGCGAGGTTACACAGCCCGCCAGTTTTTGCATTTTCCTTGAGAGTCTATGATGGGATCATCTCTTCTATAGCCTTGACCTTCTCTGGATTTGCCTCAATTCCCCCGTGCTACATGAGAAAACCCAGGAACTTACCGGAGTGGACGCCAAACACACATTTCTCCGGGTTGAGCCGCAGGTCCACCTTGCGTAGGCTGCCAAATGTTTCTTCCAGGTCCTGGATAAGGGTCCTAGCTTCCCGAGACTTTACCACTATGTCGTCGACGTAGGCCTCAGCGTTCCTCCTGAGCTACCGGCCCAGAGCGATGTGCATCAGCCGCTGGAAGGTCGCTCCGGCGTTGCGCAACCCAAAAGGCACGCAGGTGTAGCAATACACCCCGCATGGCATCAAGAAAGTTGTCTTCTTTACGTCCTACATCACCATCTTGATTTGGTGGTAACCTAAGAAGGTGTCCAGAAAATAGAGCAAGTCACACTCGACGGTGTAGTCGACGATAAGATCAATGCACGGGAGTGGGAATGGATCTTGAGGGCAAGCCTTGTTAAGGTTGGTGAGGTTGACGCACATGCGTTCCTTCCTGCCTTTCTTGGGTACAACGACCAGGTTCGCCAGCCATTCCGGGTACCGCACCTCTCGAATGACACCAGCTTCTTGTAGTTTACGGGTTTCCTGGACAATGAAAGACTGCTTCTTCGTGGATTGCCGCCACGCCTTCTGCTTCATGGGGCGCACATTGGGGCACACCCTCAAGTGGTGCTCGATTACCCCCCTCAGGATCCCGACCAGATCCTTGGGTTCCCAGGCGAACACCTCCTTGTCCTTGTGCAGGAAGTTCACCAGCGCCTCCTCTTGACCCAGGGGGAGGCCGGCGCCTATGGAGAAGGTTGCGCCCGACGCCCCGCCCTCGTCTACCATCACCTGCTTTGTCTCAGCGCGATCTTGGGAGAACAACTGCTTCTTCTTTGCTGGCGCAGCCCCTGGAGCCCCTAGAGCTCCTTCCTCCTTTGGCTGTGCAGCGGCCCTGAAGGCGAGCTTGAGGGCCGCCAGCGCCTTCTTGGTATCCCCGGCCACGATGAGGACACCGCTGCTCCCTGGCATCTTCATGAGGTTGTAGGCAGGATGAGTTGCCACCATGAAGTTGGCCAAGGCTGGGTACCTGAGGATGGTGTTGTACAGGAGACCGATGCGGGCGACGTCAAAGTCAATGAGCTCGGTGCGGTAGTTGTCGTGGGTGCCGAAGGTGACGGGGAGGCGGATCTGCCCTAGGGGGAAGGTGGAGTTGTCGACGACTCCAGAGAAGGGCTTGGTGGGGCGGAGCCGGCATTGTGGCACTTCAAGCAAGCCGAAAGCTTCCACGGAGAGCACGTTGATGCCAGCCCTGCCTTTGATGAGGGTCTTGGTGACTGCCACGTGAAACATGGTGGGGGTGCAGAGCGTCGGCAGCGCGCCGGCGCCCGCGGTTGTCGCCGGGTGGTCTCTTGAGTCAAAGGTGGGGTCAGCCTTGGGTGCCGCCCATCCTAGACGAGCTCCCTGATGCACGTGAGCAGCGCCCACCTGGCGGAAGAACTCCTTGACATGGCGGTCCGGGGGCAGCGCCAGCGAGCCACCGAGGAGAGCTGCAACAGCATGGGGTGCTAGTGCCGCAAAGCGCAGGATGAAGAGGATGCCGCAGAAGACCCCGGCAAGTTGAGAAGCCAGGCTTGTGGTGCGCCCACCAAGGCCATGGGGAGCCAGTTCGCCATGACCTTGTTGTCGCCACCGGCCGCCCAGACAGCCTCTTCTTATGGTTGGAGAAAGCCTGTAGGAGCCGCCACGCCGCCGTATCCGGGCAGCAAGTCCGGCCAGAACTTGGGCGGCCACTTCACCCGCCGGAGGGCGGGGGTGAAGATTCGGAGGCCCTCGGCTCCTCCGAGGGCATGCGTCGGTCCCGTCGATGGAGAAGCATCCGCCATGAGAGCTGAAACAGCAGAGCGTGGCGGATGGAGTGGAGGATCTCTGACGCACCCCTACCTGGCGCGCCAAATGTCGGATTCGGGGTTCCGCAGACCCTTGAGAGGTTCGAGCTCTGTGGTGCATGCGAAGAACTCGTCCTCCCCAGTCTGCCTGCCCACCGATCCCACGGCCTAGCTCGACCAACCTAATAGACAAGAGACACAACAGTTTACCTAGCTTCGGGCCACCTTGCGGTGTAAAACCCTACTTCTGCTTTGTGGTGGATTGGCCTCGAGGGGCTTGTAAAAGAACTAGTACAATGGAAGAACAACCTCAGGAGGAGAGATGTTCCTGTGCTCGATGAGCTGGTGGGTGAGAGGATGATCTCAATGATCCGTCTCCCTCTATGGTGGTGGCTAAGTCCTATTTATAGTGGCCTTGGTCCTCTTCCCAAATGCCAGGCGGGAAGGGATTCCACAACGGCCAAATTTTAAGGGAGACAACTAGTCACGCTATCCTGACATAAGTAGTCTTCGCCTGCAAAAGCTCCTAGTTGTGACGCCCCGATGGGCTCCGCGATGACCTCCGTCCTGCCGTCCTGGCGGTCTTGGTCTTATTGCACCAGAATGGAAACCTTTAGCTGATTCCTCGGGAGTCTCTGCCTGCGCTTGCCTCCTTAGCACCAAAGAGGAAACTGGTACACTACGCCCACTGGCCCTCGCCTGACCTTGGTCGTCATGGCTCACATCATCCGAACCTCACGACATGCAGCTTGCATAGATATCTCCGCTCCTCGTGAGCAAGCCTGGGAAGCCGCCCTAGGGAGATCTTGGTGTCGTCCGCCTCGCGAGGCTTGGCCCCTCGTGAGGGTCTTGAGTTCTCGATGTTGAAATTGGGCCGTACTGAGCCGTCGACAGAGCCACATCGTGGGCCGCAGGAAGGCAAGTCTAGGTACCCCCGTTCCCAGAATGCCGACAGCTTGTAGGTACATATATGAGTGGTACTGATCCACACTTCGATCCCTTTTGCGTATGGGGCAATGAGATATTCATGAACAAGCGTCAAGTGAGGAAACTAAGAAGGATTGCCAGGCGAAAGAAATGGGTGATGGGAATTAGGCTCTTTATTTACACTTTGTCCAAGACAACAGTGAACTTTGGGATGGTAAGTAATGTGTTGCCTTTTCCCCTATCCACAACAAGTTACTCTATTAGACCTCAATATATGATATTTTTCTCTTTTTAGTGGTTTCTGAAGCTTTTTACTGATGATTACCTTGCAAACTACATGACCGGAGTGGAGGCAACTAAGGTTAAAGTATATAAGTCATGCTACCATGAAATGCTCTAGCAGTCTTCCTGAAGGCCGTGAAGGATGAACGGGTGATCGTCACAAGGGGTTGGACAAAAGTTGTTCGTGCCTATGGCGTGCAAGAAGGAACATTTTGGGCATTCCGCTTCTTCAACAACATCGGCAGTCAAAATGATTTACACTTGTCTCTTCACCTTTACCTCCTCTAAATATTGTGGTTCATCATAGTTAATTGATGTGTAATCCTGTAATATTGAACACATTGTACTGACAATTTTATTTATGATTCGTTGTTGAACCATTGTGCTGAGAATTTGAATTGCACGTTTCATATTTCAAAATTTCCAATTCGAATAATAAATAACAGGGAAAAATAAAATTATACAGGAGCTAATAAAATAATGTGCACACGGTTAGAAAGAAAATAGCGTGTGCGATGAAAAATAGAGAACAGACGGTTCTTTGACGTGAAATGTTTGCGATGCCCGACAGACGCACACGGTTTCGTCTCATATCCGCGTGCGATTCATGGTAGTATGGAAAACGTTTAAAACTAGTGTGCGTATGTGATAGGAATACCAATCACACATAGTGATGAAAATGGAAACATTGGCGTTAGTAAAGGCACCGCACACATTTTACATTCTTGAGCCGTGTGCGATAATGTACCTATCACAAACATATCGATGGATTAAATGTTGATGTCCACCTTTTTCACACGACTATAGCGGCATAATCGTTTGGGATGTCTCTCTGATCAGAAACGTAACGTCGAGATGTAACATGTGGGGCTGGGGCGGCTTCTCATATGTTTATTCTATGGCAATCATCAGTAACCGCTCGCCTATCCCTGACGCTTTCGGGGTTGTGTGGGAAGGACACCCTTATCGCCGTAACTCACTAGGCGACAGTTCCAAATGCCATCGCGGAAAGGGTTTAAAAACCATTTGTATAGCACGATACGGTACCAGTGGGTCAATGAACATGAGGAATCAGGAGATGACTTTACTTGGAGAGGATGACAGTAGGGACCCACCAGGGCCATAGTTGTACGTACGCAGGTTCCTCCTTACTATACAACTAAATTTGTCTGCTTCCTCCTAGTTTCCTAACATCACGGTCCCACACCATTATCAACATATATAGTCAATAAACGAGAGAATTGCACAAGGAGCGACCGGCAGCTGGGACCCAATGGCTCGAGCAGTATTTGTTTTTTTAGGTGTAAGCGGAGTTGTTGTTCAGAGGAGCAGGGTATCAACTTGGCAGGCTGTGGCCCATTTAGCCCAGGCTATTATTTTATGTCGACCAAATATCCAGCCCAGGTGTTAATTTTTTTCAAGCTGAAAATGGCTAGCCCAACTATACTTTTTTTGAGCAATACCCAACCCATGTCGACTTGTTATTCTCCGCCCCGCTGGGTTACAAATCTTTCCTAGGAGGGATGCATTAGGCTTAATAAGAAAATGGGCATTACGAAAAAATAAATGGGATGTAATTATAAAAACTGGGTTGTAACTATAAAGAAATGCACCGAACATGTAATTAGTTTAAAAAAATATTTTTGGATTTTGAAAATTCTAATTTCATTACTTATTGCACGCACAATATTTCATTGGATTTTTATGTAATACAAATTTATTTTGAAATTATATTTAAGGTGACTAGAAATTTCGGGATAAAAATATTTTGGATCCCATCAAAATGTGGGAAATTTTATTAAATTCTGTTTTGAGCGGTTGGTTGAAATTATAAATCGTTGTCCTAGATAGAAAATGGAATGTAATTTTAACAAACTGTAATGGGTTGTAGTAAATTCCATTAGAGCTCAAAAATGGGTTGTACATTCTTGCAAATCGCAAACGGGCTATATGTTTTGTGCCACACACTTGTGGGCCTACTAAGTTGACGCGTATGCAAGGCTTTGTCAACTTATAGTCAACACATGGTTCTAGCAGTAGTGGTCGTTGGATGTCCATCCAAGGAATGTCGTTCTTCTTTGTCAATCTAAGATATTCTTAATTCAGCCGCCCAAACCACCTCCGACAGTACCGCCTACTACCGCCTCCCGTGGACGGCTATGCTACCGCGCATCACTCACCAGCCAACCCTACTCCCATTGCCATCCAGGCCATTCCTCTACTCACCAACACCTCCTGCTATTCTCTGGCGACGACAACCTCACACCACAGCCGAACCAGAGAACCCTCATACTCCCCTCCACGTGGGTATCCACCTGCCTCGCCTTCCCTGGCTCCACGTCGTGCCCTTCCTAGGCCTCGCCATCGTCCACCGCCTGGGTGTCGTCCGCGCTGTGTGGTCAACGTGGTCAATGAACGACAGCCATCGGAAGAGGACTCTACGCGGTGAGGCTAACAAATGGACCCACCAGCTACATCTTCGCACACAAGGAAGTGTGTCCATATTATGGGAAAAAGTGATTCTTCCCCTAACAGCTGGGACCCACCCGCTATATCTTCGCATGCAAGGAAGTGTGTCCGTATCCTCCTTGACAGCTAGGACCCACCCGATCGAAACGTACATAGCATTTTCTGTCTAGTCATGAACGTGTACGTACATACTAGTCGATCGGTCTCTCTGCAATGATGAACCATGGCCGAGCAAGCAGCGACATGTGTAGTAGTACAGCCCCGACGTAGTAGTTCAGGCAGTCCAGTCTAAACCGTGTACACGTAAGTACAGGCAGATGCCAAAAAAATACGGCCATGTACGTACATACGGGCAGGGTCTCGAATGCCTAGCTACTCACGCATATGTACGGCCAGGGCACGTGTACATGGAGAGGCAACGGCTGGCAGCAACGCTGTCCTGTTCATTAGTAGCCAACCGGCTGGGTCAGAACGGAGAAATAGTGTCCTGTTCATCGGGAGGCAACAGATTGGGTCGGAATGCGTCGTGTTCAACGAGAGCCAACTGGCTTGGACGGAACAGCCAGAACGGGGTCTGGCGTACCGCAGAACGGAGGAAACGGCCTTCTGTTCGACCGACTATGGTCGAAACTATTGGGGAACGCGGTATTTCAAAAAATTTCCTACGATCACGCAAGATCTATCTAGGAGATGCATAGCAATGACAGGGGAGAGTGTGTCCATGTACCCTCGTAGACCAAAAGCGGAAGTGTTTAGTAACGCAGTTGATGTAGTCGAACGTCTTGACGACCCAACCGATCAAAGTATTGAACGTACGGCACCTCTGTGTTCTGCACACGTTCAACATGATGACGTCCCTTGAGTTCTTGATCCAGTTGAGGATGAGGGCGAGTTCCGTCGGCACGACGGCATGGCGACGGTGATGATGAAGTTACAGGCCCAGGGCTTCGCCTAAGCTACGACAATATGACCGAGGTGAAGAAACGGTCAGCCCGATCAAGGTGTGTGCGATGTACAGCATATGGTTCACTCTGATGAACTGTTTGTCATTAGGCAAGAGAACATGAACGGTTCAATATAAGAAGATGTGTGTGATACGCGACAAACAGGTCTGTAATCAGAAATGTGTGCGAAGACCGATAATAACGTAGACAATTGCTTCTAATAAGACGTATGTGATATGCTCTGTCTACACAACATCTATTGGCCATTGTGGGAAGGGCGGTCATCCGGATACGCCATAAGGATGTGAAGAGGCATTCCTATCAGCAAGGACTAGTTGTTCCACCAGTAGTACATGTAAGAAAACTATCAAGTTAAGTGTGCTCAGGCTGGAGCAGCCGTCGGATGGGTGACTGGATGGGAAGTTGTGTCGATGTTAAATTAGTTGATGGGATGGGTCATTTCGGTCAAATGACCGAAATGCCCCATTCCCTCAGCTAATTTAACCTCGAGGTCCTTGTTTTTTATTTTTATTTTTTAACACATGTTAAAGAAGGTCTACCGCATTACTTTTTGACAATGTGCGATATGGGGTATACAGTTGATCCATCCGACCTATTTGTGATGGAATAGGCCGTGTGTGTTGTGGGCGAACACTTGCTAGTATTTAACCATTTGAGATTGATGAATTCATCACCGACGGGTTCCCTAGTGTGGTCCGTGTTCATCTGATCAGCATCTACTTCTTTTGCTAGCTCGATGCTAAGTTTCCATTAATCGATGGCGTTTTATGAACACGCTGTCGTTTCCCGCCATTTCCTCACATGTTTCCCACCACCCTACTATATTGCGCATAGGGAGCGCGCGACGCATGGAGGCGACAAGTGCAGCCTGTAGCATATCCACATTTTCCAAGCATGCCAACCCACCAAAGCGCCGCCTCTGCCATCAACCTCGTCGACGAGGAAAACGAGCAGGTGCCACGGCCCATCGAGGCCGAGGCGCTCCCCGGCAATGTGATGGACGACGTCGTGATGCACGTCATCGCCAGGGTTGAGCAGACCTTTGGCGCATGGCGCTTGAGCGCCGCAGATCAAGATAGGCATGTCAGCGCTGACAGGCTGCAGCTCGCCGCACAATATGATCGATGGCGTGCCGCAGAGCAAGCTTGGCGCGTCCGCGCCGATTGGCTGCGGCTCGCTGCACGGCGAGACCGTTGGAGCGCCACAGAGCGAGAGGCATGGTGCGCCGCACAGCAAGAGCGGATCAAGCGGCGCTTGCCTGCTATCGACACGGCGTCGCAGCTGGGTGCCCATCCCGTTAGTACCCCCATTCCTCGCCAGGAGTGGGTAGAGGCCCTCAGCGCCGTAAGTGCACCAGAGGTCGGCCACGCCGTACTTGCAGCAGACGCCCGCTGCGTCATCGCATGGGTGCCGCCGTTCGCCTTGTTCGCGGCCCGCTTGATGACAACACGCTGGTTCGTAGGCTTGACCGCCTCCTTGGCCCAAGTGTCCACATGGGCGCAGTAGAGGAACATGGCCGTCGCATCCTCGATCTGGCGATCTCCGATGAAATATCCAACTTGGATCTCGAGATCGCGCTCCAGATGTACCACGAGTGTGTCGACCGCTTGGACGAACGCCTGCATGAGTTCAGGCAGAGCCAAGAGCTACCCTAGGCAAGGGCTCCTAGTCATGGTCTCATGGACGCGTTTTATTTTGAAAAGTCGTTTCGACGTGGATAGCTATGTATTCACAGCAATCATAGTATTGCTCTGTTTATTGCTTTGTTTCAGTGTGTGTACTCTATTTTCCATTCTTATATGTTCTTATATGTCCTCGCCGGTGGCACGCTGGAGCTTATCGGCCCACCTCCACACAGCGACGAGGCGCCCAGCGCCTATGACCTTCCTCGTGAAGTACCCGTCTTCGTACACCTCCTCGACACGACGATGCGCCCGCCCCCAAAGCTCCGCCGCCTCCTTTTTCCAGGCGGCATCACATGCTTCATAGGCTGCCTGGTACCTAGCTTCCTCCTCTGCAATCTCCTTCTTGAATGCCACTTGCCTGGCTTTCTCAGCCGGCGGTAGCGACTTCCACAGACAAAGATTGTACTGGCCCCAAAACTAATCCAAAGTTGGGGGGTCCGATGCAACCTCGCCAGGCGGCGCGTAGGGGTCCTCATCACTGCTAATCGAGTGAGCGTCCTCGGGGGCGGCGACTCCTCGTCGGTGCGTGTGTAGACCAGCAGCGCCATGGCAGACATTTGAGAGAGAGAGAGAGATAGAGAGGGCGAGCGAGGGGAGGACGTATATGAGAATGAAGGCGGGGCGACGTGAGCATGGTAGTATTTATTGGCGGCTAGAATATAGATCGACAGGGACAGTATAAATGCCGGTCGCTAGAATTTATGAGTATTGTAGTTTGAAGTACACACAATTCCCGCAGCAAAATCCCTGCTTGAACATAAAAGCCAAAATCCGTGTGTGAACATAATAGCTGACGCTTTCCAATGTAGAACCATGTCTATTCATGCTCCCCGCCATTCACCTACCAAACATCGAGCCGCGAGATAGACTCCCAATCATGTGGGGGCCGATTGTCTTGCCAGATCTTTAGATTTTCTTTTTTGAACACCAGATATTTACATCGTCTGATGATTTTTTAACTTGCACACAATTACACAAAAATATGATTTTTCAAACCGTTTTTGTTAGGCGTTGCATGTAGATGTAGTTCAAATTTGAATTACGGTCATTAAATGGTTATAAAATCACTTAAATGTCTTTAAAAGGTCAAATGACCCCTGAAAATTTCCAAATTTTCACATGACAGTTGTATTAGTGCACATGAAACATAGGAAAACATTTGAAGGCTGTAAGAGGAAGCTATCTCCCGTATGTCAGAAAACATGCATTGTTCCGTCTCGGAACCACGAACCTTCTAGTGAGTTGCTCCGGTTTGTGAGGGGGGGTGTCCAAACTTTCGTCAAACAGGACAATTTTTTACCACATCATCTTGGTGGCATGACATTAAATCAAGCAAGGTTTCATGTCTTTCTGATCATTTTTTAATTTTTTGGAATTAAAATGCCCTGGCTTGCACTCCATGCATGTGCCCATGCCTTGACACCAATATGTTTGAAATTAATTCGCACCCAAGTACACAAAAATATGATTTTTCAAACCGTTTTGGTTAGGCGTTGCATGTAGATGTAGATCAAATTTGAATTATGGTCATTAAATGGTTATAAAATCACTTAAATGTCTTTAGAAGGTCAAATGACCCCTGAAATTTACCAAATTTTCACATGATAGTTGCATGTTGAACATAGGAAAAAATTTGAAGCCGTAAGAGGAAGTAATCTCCCGTTCGTCATCAAACATGCATTGTTGCCTCTCGGAACCACGAACCTTCTAGCGAGTTGCTCTAGTTTGTGAGGGGCGTGTGTCCAAAAGTTCGTCAAACATGCCAATTTCTTTACCACATCATCTTGGTGGCATGACATTACATCAACCAAGGTTTCATGTGTTTCTGATCATTTTTCTATTTTTTTAATTAAAATGCCGTGTCACTCCATGCATATGTATGCATGTGTCCATGTCGTGAGACCAATATGTTTCAAAATTCCCGCTAATTTACTGAACATGGAATTAACTCGCACATAAGTACACGGATATGATTTTTCAAACCGTTTTCGTGGGGCGTTGCCTGTAGATGTAGTTCAAATTTGAATTACGGTCATTAAATGGTTAGAAAATCACTTAAATGTCTTTAAAAGGTCAAATGACCCCTAGAATTTTCCAAAATTTCACATTATAGTTGTAGCAGTGCACGTTAGACGTAGAAAAAAATTTGAAAGCCATAAGAGGAAGCTATCTCCCGTTCGTCATCAGACATGCGTTGTTCCCACTCGGAACCACGAACCATCTAACGAGTTGCTCCGGTTTGTGAGGGGTGTGTGTCCAAACTTTCGTCAAACATGCCAATTTATTTACCACATCATCTTGGTGGATTACATTAAATCAAGCAAGGTTTCATGTTTTTCTGATAATTTTTTAATTTTTTGGAATAAAAATGCCATGGCATTCATTCCATGCATGTGCCCATGCCTTGACACCAGTATGTTTGGAAATTCCGTCTAATTTATTGCATATGGAATTAACTCGCGCACAAATACACAAAAAATATGATTTTTCAAACCGTTATGGTTAGGCGTTGCATGTAGATGTAGTCAAATTTGAATTACGGTTATTAAATGGTTAGAAAATCACATAAATGTCTTTAAAAGGTCAAATGACCCCTGAAATTTACCAAATTTTCACATGATAGTTGTATTAGTGCATGTTAAACGTAGGAAAAAATTTGAAGGCCGTAAGAGGAAGCTATCTGCCGTTCGTCATCAAACATGCATTGTTCCCTCTCGGAACCACGAACCTTCTAGCGAGTTGCAATAGTTTGTGAGGCGTGTGTGTCCAAACGTTCGTCAAACATGCCAATTTCTTTACCACATCATCTTGGTGGCATGACATTGCATCAAACAAGGTTTCATGTGTTTCTGATTTTTTGTTGGAATTAAAATGCCATGCCACTCCATGCATATGTATTCATGCATATGTGTCCATGTCATGATACAAATATGTTTGAAAATTCCTTCTAGTTTACTGCACATGGAATTAACTCGCACACAAGTACACATATATGATTTTTCAAACCATTTTGGTTAGGCATTGCATGTAGATGTATTTCTAATTTGAATTACGGTCATTAAATGGTTATAGAATCACTTAAATGTCTTTAAAAGGTCAAATGAACCCTAGAATTTTCCAAAATTTCACATTACAGTTGTAGTAGTGCACGTTAGATGTAGAAAAAATTTGAAGGCCGTAAGAGGAAGCTATCTCCCGTTCGTTATCAAACATGCATTGTTCCCTCTCGGAACCACGAACCTTCTAGCGAGTTGCAACGGTTTGTGAGGGGTGTGTGTCCAAACCTTCGTCAAACATGCCAATTTCTTTACCACATCATCTTGGTGGCATGACATTACATCAACCAAGGTTTCATGTGTTTCTAATTTTTTGTTGGAATTAAAATGCCATGCCACTCCATGCATACGTATTCATGCATATGTGTCCATGTCGTGATACAAATATGTTTGAAAATTCCTTCTAGTTTAATGCACATGGAATTAACTCGCACACAAGTACACAAATATGAAACCGTTTTGGTAAGGCATTGCATGTAGGTGTACTTCAAATTTGATTTACGGTCATTAAATGGCTAGAAAAACACTTAAATGTCTTTAAAAGGTCAAATGACCCCTGAAATTTACCAAATTTTCACATGACAGTTGTATTAGTGCATGTTAAACGTAGGAAAAAATTTGAAGGTCGTAAGAGGAAGCTATCTCCCGTTCATCATCAAACATGCATTGTTCACTCTCGGAACAACGAACCTTCTAGCGAGTTGCTCCGGTTTGTGAGGGGTGTGTGGCCAAACTTTGGTCAAACATACCAATTTTTTTTACCACATCATCTTGGTGGCATGACATTACATCAACGAAGGTTTCATGTGTTTATGATTTTTTTGGAATTAAAATGCCATGTCACTCCATGCTTAATTGTGTCATAGCCGTTAGACCAATATGTTTGAAAATTCTTTCCAATTTACCACACATGGAATTAAATCACACACAAGTACACGAAATATGAGTTTTCAAAATGTTATGGTTAGCTGTTTGATGTACATGTAGTTCAAATTTCAGTTACGGTCATTAAATGGTTATAAAATCACTTAAATGTCTTAGAAGGTCAAATGACCCCTGAAATTTTCGAAAATTTGACATGAAAGTTGTATTAGTACTACAAAATTTCTCGTTCATTTAAAACACCATCAATTGGCACTTTATTCCAAATTTGTCTTTCACAGCTAATAAAAAATATCTACAACATCACACACAGTTGTTTTCTGGGAACCGTTTGCGATGAAAATATCTGGGTCTATTTAAGTCTCCCTCCTTATGCTTCGCCGGCTCATCTGCTCTAGTGCCGGCAACCCCCGAATCCACGAATCCCAATCCCCATTCCCACACCCCGTCTTGCAAAGATGACGCCGTGGAAATGCTTCGTGAAGGCCCGTATGATGGCCGCGTCCCCCCCACCCGAGCGCCGCCGCCTGCGCCGAGAGCGCAGCCGCCTACACCGAGAATGCCGCCGCATCCGCATTGAGCGTGGCCGCTGCCGCCGAGAGGGCGTCTGCGGCAGCCGACAGGGCAGCTGCTGCAGCCGAGACGGCTGCAGCTGCTGCTGCGGCAGCGGCTGCAAACGCCGAGAGCGCTCGAGCTACTGTTCGTGCCACTGATGTTTCCCTAGCCCGGGTTGAGGCCATCCATGGCAAGATCGAGGATGCACGCGCCAAGATATTCTAGGCCACCTCGGACTCCAACATGCAACCCACATTTGAAAAGGCGGCTGTGGCCATGGAGCACCTGCTTCCTCATGAGGTCACCAAGCGGGAGCTGGAGATGCAGGAGGCGGCGGAGATCGAGGAGCACCAGGAGGAGGAGTTGCGCGTGGCCGAGATCGAGGTAGAGAAGAGTCTGTCCGTCGAGGAATCGGCGGTGGAGTACCAACGCGAGCTCTGGCGCAGCCACTACTACGAGTACTACAACCTTGAGGGTGGTGCCGAGGATGCGGTCGACTCCAGCAGGGGGGACGCGGAGTCCACCAATGGAGGCATGTCACCAGGACAAGTCATCGACGTCTCATCTCACACCGGCGATGCATAGGCCGGTGCGGCGGTGGATTTTTAATTATGCATACTTAGGCTTTGTTTTTAATGCTGGTCTTTTGTTAGAGCAATGTTTAGGTCAACTGGCTCTGTCTAATGACAAAAATTGCTCGATTCAGTAAGTTTGGTATGTCTGCTGTATGGTCTTTTGTGTGCCCAAATTAGCAAGCGATGTTAAATTATGCAATGACGTACCCGGGGAAATTTCCACCAAAATTTGAATTATCAAACTCATCCCATGCGCGTAAAGCAGAAGAATTGTTTGCGATGCACACAATCGTTCAAAGTGAATGGTCCAGCGGCACCGTGCGCATTCAAAGTGAATCTGCCCATGCCTTGAGACCAAAATTTGAATTGTCAAACTCATCCCATGCGCCTAAAGCAGAAGAATCATTTGCTATGCACACAATCGTTCAAAGTGAATGGTCCGGCGGCACCGCGCACAAAGTTTCCCTCCACATTTCCAAAATTTTAGCCTACCGCCAAAATATCTACCCTCACCCCATGCCCCCTTCCCACCCCTTTTAGCCCTTACCACAAGTCACATTTCCCTTGTTTCCTCCTTCCTTCCTTCCTTGCTCAGCTATAGCCGCTTCCTCGCTCTCGCCGTCTCGCATCCTACCGCCGGGGTCGCCATGGTCTTCTTCAAAGACATCTCTAGCGGTTCCTCCCCCGGAGACTACTCCTTTACCACCCGGGTATGCCTCTCTTTCTCTCTCTCGGACTATGACTTGGAATGAAGGACTTTTACCAGGAGGTTGATTTGGGTCGTTTCTTCCTCTTGTAGCTCCCTAAGACCATCAGTGGCAATGAATGGAGTGGGGTGGCTGAAGATCTATCTACTCGTTTTCACCATCAATCTCCATGCGTGAAGCTAGTTGCATTTGATTTTGTGGATAGTGGGAGGAAGTTTCTGGCATGTGAAGAGAAGGTTAGACCCTCTTTCGTTGTTACAAATCATTTGTTAGATGTGATTCAGACACTATCACGGTCCCAACCCATTCATACCACACCTTCAACCGAATGCATCCTAAGACAGTGTCGCAGTTTGTACCTAGTATCTTAAATTGTTGCCATCTCATCAGTGGTGCCATTAGAAAATTATTTGGCACCGCTTTACCAGTTTGTGCAGCCAACTTTGGTCCACACATCCGAGTAGCCAAGCAGTAAAATACTAAATCTTTATGGCACGAAGGAACTAGGCATCGGAGAAACTATGTGCTCCAGAGTCCAGGTCCCTGATTTTTTTCCGCTACATCGGCTCGCCGGTGCAGGGCACCGGTGCAAGATGTAGGAACGATTGTCTTTACCCCAATTTTGGCATACATAGTGGACGGCCTTAGTGCTATTAGTTCTATGTTACTAAATTTGTGCATGTACACACCTGTTGGTATCAATTTGCTGTCATCCAAACACTGTCGCTATGCTGTTGCAGTTATATTTACCTTACTCATAAAATGTTCAATTTGTTATTTATTGTACATGAGTAAGAACTTTTTAGCGTTGTTGTAGTTAATTATAGCTTCTGATGTTCCAGAATTTGGTTGTTGTCTCAGTACCACTTATTTTTGCACATTGATCTTCTTGAGAAGATATGTCATAATTAACATGTTTCTTTAGTTTTTCAAAATAAGCATTGGTGATTTTGTATGTTGCTATAAGCCCATTTCCCCTACAATTGTTAATGATCTAGTTTAAATATTATAGGACGAATGGAAGTGTTCTTACTTGGAGTGGGTTGATCAAGAGTGGCCACAGGCTTTGAAGATGTGCCTAATGAAGCTCTGGAGCATGTATGAGGAAGAGAACACACGTAGGCTTAGAGAAAGTCTTGTCAACGCTGAAGCATATTTCAAGATGCGGGATAAAAAGTTGAAGGTGGAGAATGAGCTCAGATTTTTTAAATCAGACTTTGCTAAGATGCTGTTGGCGAAGGAGGAGGCACTTTCCAAGTTGGCCCGTGCAAAACAGGTTCTTACTGAACTGAAAGCAGAGGTGAATAAGACGAGCCTGGATGATCTTGATTAGGGAAATGAATATATTGTTCTTATGAAGTTGAATTAGCTATATGTTGTAATGTGCTGTTTTCATGTAGCTGTTGGACTGTGATGCTATAATATATTTATGCGCCTGATATGAAATTGGCAAACAGTTGTTCCATATGAAATGTGAATTTGTGTAATACTGGAATTATTAATTGTAAACTAATAAACCTGCTAAATGTGTCATGGATCTTTACAAATGGTTCTAGCAGTAAAAGCGCTTGCGATGGATAGCCCAATGCCACACAGTTTTCTTCATCAAATCGTGTGTGATATAGTTGATAAAAGCAAACAGTTAACCAAGGAAGACCGTGTGTGATAGTTACACCTTACAGACATGAGCCTACACATAAAACTGTGTGGGATGTACGTCCGAACGGAAACGTTTTCCCTGGATTGACGGTGTGGGATGTGCATAAGAACGGAAACATATTCCTTGGATTGACTATGTGTGATATACATACGAACGGAAGTG
This sequence comes from Triticum dicoccoides, assembly GCF_002162155.2. Lineage (NCBI taxonomy): Eukaryota > Viridiplantae > Streptophyta > Magnoliopsida > Poales > Poaceae > Triticum > Triticum dicoccoides. The sequence goes on along the minus strand of NC_041384.1, from coordinate 362,136,264 downwards.
TTTTTCTCGGATTCACCGCGCGGGATGTACATACCTACGGAATTGATTTTCTCGGATTACCGTGTGGGATGTACATACCTACGGAAATGATTTTCTCGGATTACCGTGTGGGCTGTACATACCCGCGGAAATGATTTTCTCGGATTACCGTGTGGGATGTACATACCTACGGAAATGATTTTCTCGGATTACCATGTGGGGTGTACATACCTACGGAAATGATTGGGTTTCGATGCCTCGCCCGATCGCACACGGCCCCAGCCTAGGTCCCAGGAGGGTCTATCCCTGACGATTTCTGGGTCGTGTGGGAAGGACACCCTATCGCACACACTCACTTGGCGACGGTTCCAAATGTTGTCGTGGAAAGGGGTTAAAAACCGTTTGTTTAGGACCGACGCACACCAGTGTGAGTACAGCCAAATTCGATTGGTGTCACATGCATAACAATACAAAATTGTACCCACAACAAATGAAAATCAAATTGCAGAACTGAACCAAATAGTTAAATGGACAGTAGACCAAATGAACCAAAATAGTTAACTAAGCACGACATTGCAGAATAGAAACATGTAGTAGAAGATAAGACAGTTAACAAAACAAAGAATGGTGGAGAACCGTACTATGAAACATAGCAATGGTTGGACCAAAGTGTTAACTGAACATTACATTTTAGAGGACCAAACTTTTAACTGAACATCAGATTGCATATTAACATTACAGAGGATAAATCACTAGAAGGCACTAGCGATGGCCTCGAGAAAACTGCACAAACTGTATTTTAAAGTAGACAACCACATGGCGGTGTCGACGGTGGCCTCGAATATGAGGTGCTCCTCCAAGATCTGGCGGTCGACACACATGGCAGCCATACCGACCTCGTGTACGCGTGTGGCCGCATGCTACTGAGCTCCATGTCATACTGCGTGCAACATGGCTGTGGGCGGCGCTTAATTGGAGGAGGGGGTTGTGTTTCCGGTGGAAGGTTTCGCGCCATTGGTTGGACCATGTGGGACGTGAAAGGAGGAGGATGGTGTGGGTGGGGTGTGGATTACCTGACCATATCAACGAGGCCGCGCAGTAAGAAGAAAGGTCGCCGCCGAGGAGGCCGCGAAGAAAGAAGAAGGGTCGCTGGCGAGGAGGCGGTACTGCAAGAAGAAGGGTCACCGGCAAGGAGTCGGCGCTGCATGAAGAAGGGTAGCCGGCGAGGAGGCGGCGTTGCAAGAAGAAGGGTCGCCGGTGAGGAGGCCGAGCTGCCAGTAAAGCACCAGTGAAGGTTTGAACATGGAAAGCAAGGGGGAATAGTGAAAATGTGGCTTTTGGTGGGAGGGAGGGGCGGGGAGATATATATTTCTGCGGTGGCAAAATTTTTTTGCTCGGTGCCGCGAGAAACTGGCGCGCAAGTGTGGTTCAAGCGGGGGCGGTGGACTGTAGACGACGAAGCTTCCTACGTAAGCCAAACAAGACGGTGCGCCAAGATATTTTATATCATATCCCACATGATTCTTTCTAGTAAACTAGTTGAGGTATACCTGATTTTTTCATTATTTTTTGAAAGACAAAATGGTGTGACGAAGGGAAAGGATGGTGTTTGAATTGCTAGAACATTTATGTACAGTGAACACGTAACTAGTACATGAGTGTCGTGTTTAAATTTGGAATTATTCCGGGTTCATTTGGCATTTTTATGCATTAATTGAGTTTATGGGCATTTACTGTGCAAAATTCAAATTTGAACTACAAGCACATGCTCCAATGCACCAAAGTTTGTTGAAAAAACACATGTGTGTCTTTGGGTGAATTTATAGGTCCTAAACAAGATTGAGAAACTTGGTTTTTTAATTCCTGTAAATCCAAAACACGCCTGCAAATCATGAAACTTGGCATGGTATCATGACATGGCACCAACAAGGTGCGGTAAATTTTTTGGCCGAATTGGGAAAAGCTTTGGTGTAAGCTTCTTGCAAACCAGAGCTTCTCTCAAGAAGGCTCGTGGTTCCGAGAGGGAACTTGTCACCTCCGTGTGCGAAACGACATACGTACACTGCCTTCTCCTGCCTTAATTTTTTTACACATGCAGATTAGACCAAATAGAAGTATCGTTGTTAATTTTGGAATTATTCCGGGTTCGTTTGTCCTTTTTTATACATTAATTCAGTTTCTGGGCATTTAATGTGCATAATTCAAATTTGAACTACAAGCACATGCTCCAGTGGACAAAAGTTGGTTGAAAAAGCACATGTGTGTCCTTGGGTGAATTTCTAGGTCCCATGAAAGAAATGGGAATGAAATTCAAACATCTGGGTGTTGTGGCTCGGCCGAAAAGATTGAGAAACTTGGTTTTTTAATTCCTGTAATCCAAAATACGCCTGAAAATCATGAAACTTGGCATGGTGTCATGACATGGCACCAACATGTTGCGATAAATATTTTGTCCGAATTGGGAAAAGCTCTGGTGTAAGCTTCTTGCAAACCGGAGCTTCCCTCAAGAAGGCTCGTGGTTCCGAGAGGGAACTTGTCACCTCCGTGTGCGAAATGACATATGTACACTGCCTTCTTGTAACGCCCTCGATGCGGCTATATCTCCTACGTGTCGAAGCACAACTTAGAGGCATAACCGCATTGAAAGCAATGTCGCAAGTAAGGTAATCTTCACAACAACCCATGTAAATATATATAAAAAGGGGAAAGGATACATAGTTGGCTTACACTCGCCATGTCACACAAATACATGAATAACATTACAATCATCCAATACACTCATGGTCGGACTATGGTACCCCAACAAGCGACACGGTCCCCGATCGCCCCAACTGGGCACCACTACTGATCATCTGGGAAAGACACATAGTAACGGCGAGAGTCTTCGTCGAACTCCCACTTGAGCTCAAGCGCATCGTCTGGAACGGTATCATCGTTCCCTGCATCTAGTTTGGAAGTAATCTGTGAGTCACGGAGACTCATCAATCTCGCACCCTCACGATCAAGACTATTTAAGCTTATAGGTAAGGCAAGGTAATATGTGGAGCTGCAGCAAGCGACTAGCATATATGGTGGCTAACCTGTTTGCAAAAGAGAGCGAGAAGAGAAGGCAAAAGCACGGACAAACAACTATGATCAAGAAGTGATCCTAGAACAACCTATGTCAAGCATTACTCCAACACCGTGTTCACTTCCCATACTCCGCCGAGAAGAGACCATCACGGTTACACACGCGGTTGATTCATTTTAATTAAGTTAAGTTTCATGTTATCTACAACCGAACATTAACAAATTCCCATCTGCCCATAACCGCGGGCACGGCTTCCGAAAGTTCAAATCCCTGCAGGGGAGTCCCAACTTAGCCCATCACAAGCTCTCACGGTCAACGAAGGATATTCCTTCTCCCGAGACATTCCGATTAGACTCGGCATCCCGGTTTTACAAGACATCCTCGACAATGGTAAAACAAGTCCAGCAACACCGCCCGAATGTGCCGACAATTCCCGATAGGAGCTGCACATATCTCATTCTTAGGGCACACTCAGATGAGCGCTCCATACAACTCAAACCAAACCTCGAGTTTCCCTGAGGGAGCGCTGCACAGGGCTCTAGTTTGGACCAACACTCAGAGGAGCACTGGCCCG